>NC_058080.1:689596204-689924828 GCF_014858855.1 Bufo gargarizans | reverse complement strand
TTCCTATGGTAACTATTAATCTCTCAGTAAGGCAGGATACAGACCGTAATAAAATGTGAAATAACATTACATAAGCTATTTTCACAAGTTGTACGATCTGTTGGAGAAATGTTTATTCACACCGAACAGTTCCTGCAGTTCTAACAAGTTATCTGTTCCAAAATGTCTTCATCCTTTTTATATTTTGTGATCTATATGTTTTTGGAAGGCGTTTTACAAAAATTGAATATTCACAATTAGCGGATACGCTGTGGAAAGTCCGGAAAATCCCCAGTGTATTATAGTAGTGGCATAGTGGTTGAGTGACTGAATTTTTGCCATCATGCATTGATGCTCGCAAGGTGCAAATATGCCCTTTAACCATAGAACTTATTGAGAAGTTGGATCTATAATGAAATCTGTAAATGGAATAAAGGTACGGCCACACAGAATGGAATTTCCACTGCACATTTATTGCTGATTTTGCCATGGATTTCAAAAAGTGAAATTCGCTGTGGAAATCTGCAGCATAAATTGACATGATGCGGGTCAATAAATCGTAGGTCACTTTTACACTACAGATTTTTTTGGGCAGAATGTGGATGAGATTTCATAAAAGTTATGGACACCTTCGGGGCATTATTTTTTTATGATTAGTCATTTTTACCCCCAATTTTTTTTTATTGGTCTTTCAGACGTTTTTGGGATACAATGTATAAAAATCTGCCTGTTTGAAGAGTATCACTTCTCAGTCCCATCAGCTGATGGCTCATGTGAAGCCTTATCTCTGAATCTCCTGAACTCATAAACACTCATTATAGCTAACGTCTGATCAAAATGATAAGAAAATGGCCTAAATGAGCGTTTATGAGGTCAGGAGATCAAAGATAAAGCTTCACATGAGCTGTCAGCTGACAGGACTGTGAAGTGATACTCTGCAAACTGACTTTTTAATGTCATGGAACCATGAACCAGACGTACAACAAGAGATAAGTGGAAAATAAGAAGGTTTTATTGAAGAGCAAGCCGTAAGCAAAGTCCGAACGGATGGCTAAACCGAAGCAGGGTCTTGCGGAGACAGAGGTCAGGAACCAGAAGGGTAGTCAGACGAAGCCAGGAACAGGAACCAACGGGGTAGTCAGACGAAGCCGGAATCAGGAACCAACGGGGTAGTCAGACGAAGCCGGAATCAGGAACCAACGGGGTAGTCAGACGAGGCCAGGATCAGGAACCAGAAGCAGCAGCAGTCTTGGAAGCATGTGAACACAGGAGGACCAAGCAAGGAACTGAAGCCACAGACCTCCTATATATATGAGCTAGGCATCCAGCTCCTCCCAGTGGGAAGGAGGAGCCGCAGGGTGGGAGGCTACAAGAAAACCCAGAAACCAAGATGGCCGCCAGCACATGTCAAACGAAGGGAACAGCAAGGAGGTAAGACCATGACAGTACCTCCCCCTCAAGGGCCCCTCCTCCGCGGAGTAAGGAACGGTTTCTGAGGGAAGCGTGCGTGGAAGGCTCGGAGCAAGACAGGAGCATGGACATCTGCGGAGGGAACCCAGGAACGCTCCTCTGGACCATAACCACGCCAATGGACCAAAAACTGCACCCGGCCGCGGACCAGGCGTGAGTCCAGGATATTGCTCACCTCATACTCCTCACGATTGCCCACTTGGACCGGACGAGGCCGAGGAATCGAGGAAGTGAAACGATTACACACCAGTGGCTTCAACAGGAAGACATGAAACACGTTGGAGATCCGCATGCCAGGAGGAAGCGCAAGGGCATAGGCTACCGGGTTTACCCTGCGAAGCACTCGGAAGGGACCAACAAAGCGAGGCGCCAGCTTGGGAGTGGGCACTCGAAGGTTGAGGTTGCGGGTGGACAACCATACGCGGTCTCCGACCTGGTAGGAAGGAGCGGGCGCTTGTCTGCGATCAGCCTGGAGTTTCTGGCGCTGCGCAGAGACCTCAAGGGACCTCTGGATCTGTACCCAAGAAGCACGTAGGACGGAAAGGTGATCCTCCACAGCCTGAATATCCTGGGGAGAGAATACCTCCGGTAACACGGCAGGTTGGAACCCATAATTGGCCATGAAGGGAGACGTCCCAGAGGAAGAGTTCACCGCCGTGTTCCTGGCAAACTCAGCCCAAGGCAGGAGGTCAACCCAATTGTCTTGGTGATCGGAGACATAGCAACGAAGGAATTGCTCCAAGGCCTGATTGGATCGTTCTGCGGCCCCATTGGACTGAGGGTGGTAGGCCGAGGAGAAAGAGAGATGAATCCCCAACTGGGAGCAAAAGGCGCGCCAGAACCTGGACACAAACTGACTCCCCCGATCCGACACAATCTCCTTGGGCAAACCGTGCAACCGGAAGACCTCCCTGGCAAAAATCGAGGCCAACTCTTGTGCAGAGGGTAACTTCTTGAGAGGAACACAGTGGCACATTTTGGAAAACCGATCCACAATCATGAGAATGACCGTATGGCCTCGGGATGCAGGGAGGTCCACAATGAAATCCATCCCCAGGTGTGACCATGGACGCTCCCCGGTGGCTATGGGTTGCAAAAGGCCCAACGGAAGGTGCCGAGGGGACTTACTCTGGGCACAAACGGAGCATGCCGCTACATATGCGGCAATGTCGGAACGTAGAGAAGGCCACCAGAACAGACGTGAAACCGCCCAGGACAGCTGATTCTTTCCAGGGTGCCCCGCGGCCTTGGAGTTATGGTAGGTTCGCAACAACCGAGTGCGCAACTCCTCAGGCACAAAACATCTGCCGTTGGGTCTCCCAGAGGGAGCACCAGATTGAGCCGCCAAAATCTGCTCACCCAGAGGAGAAGTCAGGCTGGTGCGAATAGCGGCCAGGATCTGATTCGGGGGTATGACCGTAGTCGGAATCGACTCCTCCCCGGACAGCTCGGAGTACTGCCGTGATAAGGCATCCGCTCTGATGTTCTTGGAGCCGGGTAGGTAGGAGACCACGTAATTAAAACGTGACAAGAACAGAGCCCATCTGGCCTGACGTGGTGTCAATCTCTTGGCCTCAGAGAGGTAGGTCAGATTCTTGTGGTCCGTCAGGATGAGAACCGGAACCACCGAGCCCTCGAGCAAGTGCCTCCATTCTTTAAGGGCCTGCACGATGGCCAATAACTCCCTGTCACCAATCTGATAGTTGCACTCCGCGGAAGACAGTTTCCGGGAGTAAAACCCACAAGGAAGCAGAGGACCCTCTGGTGTTCTACGCTGAGACAGGAGGGCGCCTACTCCCGTCTCAGACGCGTCCACCTCGAGGACAAAAGGCAACCCAGGGTTGGGATGCGACAGAATCGGAGCCGACACAAAGGCGGACTTTAGAGCCTCAAAAGCTCGGATGGCCTCGAGCGGCCAGACCTGAGGATTACTGCCCTTCCTGGTCAGATCCGTGAGAGGCTTGGCTAGCATGGAAAAGTCCCTGATGAACTTCCGATAATAATTGGCGAAGCCCAAAAAGCGCTGCAGGGCACGAAGCCCACTGGGCTGGGGCCACTGTAAGACAGCCGAAACCTTCTCAGGATCCATGGAGAACCCCCCAGCGGAAATTATGTAACCTAAGAAGGTTACCTGGGATCGGTGAAATTCGCATTTCTCAAGCTTACCGAACAGCTTGTTCTCTCGTAAGCGTTGCAACACTCGTCTGACATCCAGAATGTGGGCCTCCATGGATGCAGAATATACCAAGATGTCATCCAAATAGACCACCACACACTGCTGCAACAGGTCACGGAAAACATCGTTGATGAATTCCTGGAAGACTGCGGGCGCATTGCACAACCCAAAGGGCATAACCAAGGATTCATAATGACCGGTCCTGGTGTTAAACGCGGTCTTCCACTCATCGCCCGCCTTGATCCTTACCAAGTTATATGCCGCCCTCAGGTCGAGTTTGGTAAAGACCGTGGCCCCTTTGAGGCGATCGAACAGCTCGGAAATCAAGGGTATCGGGTAAGCGTTCTTGATCGTGATGCGATTGAGACCCCTGTAATCGATGCAAGGCCTCAACTCGCCGCCCTTCTTTTTCACAAAGAAAAATCTAGCCCCTGCCGGGGACGAGGATTTGCGAATGTGTCCGCGTGAAAGCGCCTCCCTCACGTACTCCTCCATGGCCTCATTCTCCGCTACCGACAGTGGATAGACTTTGCCACGAGGAGGAACGGCACCGGATTGTAACTCTATGGCACAATCGTATGGGCGGTGCGGAGGTAGGGCAACCGCGCGCACCACATCGAATACCTTCCGAAGAGAAGCAACAAAACCGGAAAACTCGGCAACCACCGGATTGTTGTTCTCCCATAAAGGGCTGGCCCAGGCTAAGGCCTTGTCCGAGAGCAGCGAGATCAAGAAGCCCACCCTTGATCTCTCAGTAGGAAAGGCATGTGGCAGCAACTCGAAGTAAATGCCCACCTGGTTAAGGAAACCTCGGCACTGAGTTGGCTCTCCCCCAAAGCGCTGTGGAAGTGGGGCAGAACCGGTCATACCCTGAAACACCACAGGCGCAGCAACAGGTGTCAGGGTAGACTCTGGCGCAACAACCGGAGCGGCAGTAGGAGCGGGCCCAGGAGCGACAACCGACCCATCGGCAACGGAAGCTAAATGAGCCGTGCGTTCAAGCAGGGTTTGCAACGCCACAGCGAACCGACCCAACAGGTGATCCTGCTGATCAAGTCTGGCAACCAGCGTAGGTAGCGAGGGTGGCCCTGTACCGTCAGAATTCATGGCTTGGTCCTAATGTCATGGAACCATGAACCAGACGTACAACAAGAGATAAGTGGAAAATAAGAAGGTTTTATTGAAGAGCAAGCCGTAAGCAAAGTCCGAACGGATGGCTAAACCGAAGCAGGGTCTTGCGGAGACAGAGGTCAGGAACCAGAAGGGTAGTCAGACGAAGCCAGGAACAGGAACCAACGGGGTAGTCAGACGAAGCTGGAATCAGGAACCAACGGGGTAGTCAGACGAAGCCGGAATCAGGAACCAACGGGGTAGTCAGACGAGGCCAGGATCAGGAACCAGAAGCAGCAGCAGTCTTGGAAGCATGTGAACACAGGAGGACCAAGCAAGGAACTGAAGCCACAGACCTCCTATATATATGAGCTAGGCATCCAGCTCCTCCCAGTGGGAAGGAGGAGCCGCAGGGTGGGAGGCTACAAGAAAACCCAGAAACCAAGATGGCCGCCAGCACATGTCAAACGAAGGGAACAGCAAGGAGGTAAGACCATGACATTTAACCCCTGTATCTCCAAAATTCTTAATAAAGACCAGTTGACCAAATTTTTAATAAAGACCAATTAAAAAAATTATTTTAGCCCAAAATGAGTAAAATGCAATCATAATAAAAATGTCATCCACATCGCTGATAATGTAAGTATGTAAAACTAAAGCAATTACTATATGGTCAGTCGTTTTCCATCTAATGGTCAGTCGTTTTCCATTTGTGACATCTTTATGCAAGGATATCTACCACCCAGGATCATAGAGGAAACTCACTGGACTCTTCGAGAGAACTGAACTGAGCTCTTGGCAAAAAAGGAAGTGAAGAATTAGCCTAAAATCACAGAAAGGTGAGGAGGGTTAAAAACTCACTGGGCCCTTCTGTCATGGGTGGCAAAATGCAAGACCATAAAGGAGATCATTGCTATAAAGCTCCCCCTCGTCTGTGTAAATCACTGCTCCCAGAAATTAAAAACTATGCTCTAGGTCACTGGCCTGTGTTTACTAAAACTGGCATTTTTCACAGTAAAGCAGACAGAGTGATTTGCTCCAGATTTATCAAAAGGTGCACTTTTTAAAATAAAGTTAGAACATTTTCAACCACCTAAAAGTATAGAAATAAAATATTTGACTGCTATGATCAGGCGCAATTTGATTAATTTCTATTTCACATCCTAAATCTGGCCTATATAATGTTTTCTTTTGAGACTACACCACCTCACCCACCAGATCTGGTGAGCGCCAAGAAAAATCTAAATTTTTACCACTAAAATGGCGCCTGTCTTTATGTGAAAAACTAAACCTGAAATTCTACTGTGCTAATTGCAAAAATAAAATTTTAAAAAGCCAGCTTCAAATATCTTTATTAAAGGGTGTAAGGAACCAGCGGGTGTGAACCCACTGTGCCACTGAATAGCAAATACTGGAGGGGCGTAACTAGGCAACACCTGGTATTCACTAGAGCCTCAGATGGTGAGGATAGGCTTGGGCCGAAGGTAGTTGCCAGGGGCTACTCCAGAGCGTAAACCAGTGGCAGCTGGTCCAGCAGACCAGAAGATACCAACAAAGGTAACAGCAGAGTCAGACAGCGAAACTGATACAGATCCAGATTCCACAGACAGGCAAGGCATAGCAAAGGCAGAAGCAGTTACCTGTGCCACAAGCGATAGCAGCTAGGTGGCCCCAGACAGAGCTGCGCACGGATACAGACAGACAGAAGCAGATACCTGCGCCGCAAGCAATGGCCCCAGGCATAGCTGCACACGGATGGCCATTGGGCATTCCCCTTCAGGGGAACACAGGAACCCTCTTTCCGAAAGCAGGACATAGGACAGACATGAACAGAACATGGACAGAAGCCAGAGACACTATAGGACAGACATGGAACAGGATATATTTGAAGCAGTTAAGGACTGCCAGGCTCTCAGATGCAGTTACCGTATGCACTGCCAGGCTCTCAGGCGCAGTTACGCACTGCTAGGCGAACATGGACAAGACATAGATAACAAACAAGAAACAGAGCAAGAACCCAGCATAATACAGGGCAGATACAGATCAGGTAAGGATAAACAAGATACAGAATACAACATATAAAACCAGGCAGAACCATAAAAACTGGCAGATAGTAAGACCCCTTGGGTCAGCAGCAAGGAGCTACACCTAGAACGAAACAGGACAGACTGACCCCAAGCCCCACAGCTCACAGGAACTTAAGGCTGCATGACCAGGCACCTGAGAAGCCACACCCAGGCTCAGAACAGGGGAGTTAACCCCAACAGAACCAAACAGAAGCAGGCACAAAACTTACAGGCAGAAGAGCAGGTCCTTGCCCCTGACAACCAGCATGCTAGGAACACCGCAGCCAGTACGCAAGAGCACAATGAACCCGAACACAACCGAAACAGACAGGAGGATAGCAAAACACTCACAGGCAGTTCACGACACCACAGCTAGCACGCAGCCCCTAGCAACCAGCCTCCACGGGAGGCAACCTGCAGCCAGTACGCTAGGGAGGCTGCAGACAACCTACACGGACACCACAGTCAAAGTGAACCGCACTGTGACAAAGGTGTTGTCTCACTTTAGCAAATGTCCATTTTTCCTCCTGGCTTAATTAATTTTTCCATCACATTATACGCTGCTCATTTGCAGGGGTTACGACAACCGCTGCAGCAGAAATACGAGGTGGAGCTGTTGTGCATGCGTGCCAATGTGCGCTCCTGCAGTCCCAGCCACCAGAGAGCCCAAAGTTTTTTCCTATATTGTGCAAGCACACCCGCCACTGCTGGATTGCAGGGTGGTCATAATCCTTGGATATGAGCAGTGTATTATGTGATGGAAAAATGAATCAAGCCAACAAAGGAGACAATATGGACATTTGCTGAAGTGAGACAACACTTTTTATGTAACAAAATGTTAATGAAGTTGACAGGCAGCTCTACATGCTCAAGTTGGAAGCAATAGCTGTTGCCTAGGTTGCCACTTTCATAACCCCAAAAAATGAGGACATCACGCTCCCAAAAGGTAGACCTGACACCTGGGACAGTAGGGCATGACACTACAATACAAAAAATAAACCCGTCAAGACGGTATATTCACAGTATGAGGGGAGTATAAACATAGAATTCGCTTTAGACACCTTCCCGCATATAAAATATAATGAAAAACTGCAAAGCCTACATCACAGCCCAGGTCTCCCAGTGGGTCCTTATTGAAGGGACCACTGCTTATCTATATCTTTAATATTGGTTCATGTAAGTCAGGGTCTTTACCATGAGACTCTGCCCAAAGTATATCTGATCTAATCCCCTGATGAACCAGTTTTTTTTGTGTTACTGGGGAAACGCTGTGTCAGGATTTTTTGTGTATGTTGTGTTTTAAGTGCGCCTTCTGGTACATTTGATAGCAATTTTTTCAGCACATGGTATTATATATATATTTTTTTTTGTGTGGTGTCCCCTATTCACCAGAAATGGTCTATTGGAGGGCTTGAGTAGGTGACTTATAGACTGGGTACGAGGACAGGGAACCCCTACCATCAAGGGGTGTCCCTGGGCTGAGGATTAGAAAGGGCCAAATAGGGAGAGAATAGTAACTCCTGTGTCCGGATTTTTGGATTTACCCTTTTTTCTTTATACCTGCCTTGAACCATCATCTAGTATCCTCGGTTGTCTACATCTCTATCAAGTTGTTGATATCTCTTATATTTTATATGCTTGAAGGTGTCTAAAGTGAATTCCATGACACTACAATACACAGAATGGAAACCATATTCTATATAACAGAGTCAGCAAAATTAAACTAGGAATTTATAAGATAAATGATTATTTTACTTACAAAAACAGAGCAACAAAAAAGGTGGACTCCCAGGACTCCCAGGTCCATCCAGGCCTAGCAACGGACGGAGGACCAAGAGTCGGGAAGCCAGACTGTCCGTCCTAAAGCTAGACATCTGTCCTACTGTTGCCTGACAGCTATCTGAGGTATGTTGGGCTGTCGTTAAAGAAACCCTTGGCAGTCAAGGCTTGGCAAGTTGCTAAACAAAGTTACATACCCAGTAGTAATCCAGCTCTGACTGCGTTATATAAATACATTTGTCTAAGCACCAACATTTCAATAGAAAGGTTACAGGTGGCGAAAACAATGACCCCCTCTGTAATGAAATTGATAGAGATCTCAACTTCCAGAAGACCAGAGTTTTGACAACATTTAAAATTATTATTTTTTGCCCAGAAACCCTATTTATCAATAATAATTATGGTCCTTTCTAAAAATTAGCTCCACTTGCTTTAGACTTGAAGAATATGCCCCCATTATTGAATATCAGCTACCAGTAAAAGTCATGGTCAGAAACGTAACTAAGATGTGAAAAGAGAAAGCAAATATTACAACTCTGTAAAACTCTACCTCCATATGCCTCAAACAACAGCATAGTATGCCTCATTGGAAGCCATATTATGGGACTCTTCTCTCCATATATATATTCTTACTACATCTCTGTAATATGGTGCTGTACATGTACATCCCAAGCCATTATTGGAGACTATACTTGGATCAGAGGTAACAGCTGCACCCAGGCCCAAGAGCTCAATTGAATCTAAAAGGTCCCTGTGACAAATAAGAAGACACTCAATGAGTCCCTGTGCACACAGCTTGGGCACATACATGAAGTCTTATACTATTACTCTAAATGTAAACACTTTTTATGGAGAGTTTATAGGACAGGGACATGGTAATAGAAGAATATCTAGATAGAAGTGCTATGTATTTCAGTTATATGACTTCTTTAGGTAAGAATTATTATGCCCGATGGATTAGTGAAGATATTTAAATTATATATAATTATTTGAAATGAGAGCTGACTTCTTTACTGTCTGAAATAAAATAGTGCCTTAGATTAATGGAGAAGCTCAGTGGAGGAAAAAAAAAAGGAAAAACCTTTTTTAGCTATAGCGTAGGTTGAAATTCATTTCTTGACATTAGATAGCTGTCAAGTCTTACATTTTCATTTTCAAAGCCATAAGTTGCTTCACCCAGTAGTTAGTGCCACTCACAGTAACCAAAATTAAGGAAATGTTTTCATGGGGTTCTTGTATATGAGTGTGTTATGTGTGGGAATGATTTAACTCCATACCACACATTACTGTATATACAGCTTTCATGAGAACATTATTGATTATCTTAGATTTCACTGTAAAGACGTCAATAAATATTACTGCATGTTACTAAGCAGTGAGTGTGAACCCGATGTGTAAATTACCTGGTTTGACTTTGGGCTCTCCCCTGGTTTTCACCCTTTAACCCCTGTACAGGTACATAGACTTCGCTGCAAGGAAGCAAGCAGACCGCTACTTCCTGGGATAGTCCAGATGCAGTTGGAAGCTCACCCACTGGGGTCAGGGACCCTAGTGCATTTTAGTCTTGGTGAAGAGTTAACTCGGTGCAGTTAACGCAGATACAAGAAAGACATGCAGGCAGAGTAGTGACGAGGCAGACAGGCTGGCAACTTGACTGGAACACAGGGTAGACAGACTAGGTTAATTTAAACATGAACTGAACTTGAAAGTGCAGGGGCAGACAGGCGGGATGGCACACAAACAAGGAGGAATGCAGGCAGGAGATAACGGAGAATAAACATAGGTAAATCGTAATAGCACTAGACTACCAAACACTATTGCTTGTCACCAGGGAATCTAAAGCTTAGGCATCCTCTGCCTTAAATACCAAAGGACTCTCAGTCATTGGCTGGGGTAGGATTTGGGAGTGCGTACACTGGCGATTTACGGGGCTGGAGGTGAGCGTGTGTGCCCTAAGGGAGAATCAGGCAGGAGAATGGAGAGGCAGCAGCATACAGAGGGCATCAACGACCAGGAAGATGGTGGCATGGTAAGTGGAACAGCATCCATGCTTACAGGGAACAGCAGTAGGAGAACAGGCATGGACCACAGACCTAACACTTCACATAAAAAAATTAAAAGGATTTTTACCATTATATAATTTACAGAAAGCATTACGGCTTTCCTGTGTGGTATAGTAAGGAGTATCTGCAAGCTCTCCTGTGTGGTATAGCATAGAACAGGCATGCTCAACCTGCGGCCCTCCAGCTGTTGTAAAACTACAACTCCCACAATGCCCTGCTGTAGGCTGATAGCTGTAAGCTGTCCAGGCATGCTGGGAGTTGTAGTTTTGCAACAGCTAGAGGGCCGCAGGTTGAGCATGCCTGGCATAGAAGATCTGTCAGCATTCCTTTGTGGTGTAGTATAGAGGATCTGTAGGCTCTCCTGTGTGGTGCAGTATAGAGGATCTGTCGTTTCTCCTGTGTGATGTAGTACAGAGGATCTGCTGGCTCTCCTGTGTGGTGTAGTATAGAAGATCTGCTGTCTCTCCTGTGTGATGTAGTATATAGGATCTGTGAGCTCTCCTGTGTGGTCTAGTACAGAGGATCTGTCAGCTCTTCTATGTGGTGTAGTATAGAGAATGTGTCATCTCTCCAATGTGGTGTAATATGGAAGATCTGTCACATCTCCTGTGTGGTGTAGTACAGAGGATCTGTCGGCTCTCCTGTGTGGTGTAGTATAGAGGATCTGTCAGCTCTCCAGTGTGTCTCATGTTAGCTCTCGTTGGAATGGAAAATAACTGTACAAGAAAGATGATTTCCATCTTTCTCTCGAGGGAACGAATGTCCTCAGTGAACAGTTTCAAGTATTTGCTAAGGAGCATTTAAATTAGGAAAGGGGGGCAAAAGAGTGATAATCCAGCAGTCCGACTGCCCCCCGGAACAATGCCAGAAGATGCCAGTAGCTCAAAGGTTAAGAAATGACAAGCTCGGATTCTTGTCTACAAATGCTCGCAGTTTAGGGAATAAGATCAATGAACTTGAGGCTATAATGGCATCTGAGAATATAGATTTAGTGGCTGTTACTGAGATGTGGTTCAATGGGAGTAATGACTGAGATATAACAATACCAGAGTTCTCTCTATACAGGAAAGACAGAAAAGGCAAGAGGGGGAGGGGTGGCCCTGTATGTGAAAGATAGTGTCACAAGACGCCGGGGCGCTCACTCTCCTCAGCGCTGACGGTGTCCCGTTTCTGTGCAGGAGCCGGGGCCCGCACATCCGTCCTCGTCTCCTTGGTGATAAGGGGCGGGACGGACCGGCCGTGCATGTCTCCTCCGCACGGCCGGCATCCCCAGTTACCCCAGCAACCAGGCGGGATCTGAGCAACGAGCTGGGCACTCGGTGCTCAGCTGTACTTCCTGCTGCGGGTCATGTGACGCTGGCCATGTCACATGACCCCAGCTAGTCACTATTTAACAGGCAGCCTGCTGGCCACAGGTTGCCTGTTAATTTTAGGTTCCTGGCGATTTGTTTGACTCCTGAATTCTTACCTGATCCTGTTCCCTGACGATCCTTTGCCTGCTCCTCCTGTACTGTGCATCCCTCCTGGTATTTTGACCTCGGCACCCACCTGACTACTCTTTGCTGACTTCTGTGGTACTTCTCTACTCTTCTGGTATTTGACCCCGGCTTCTCCTGACCATTCTTTGCTTAACCCTCTGTACTGCGTAGCTCTCTTGGTTCTGACCCGGTCCGTTCACGTTCCGTATTTTGTCTTGTCTGTCTTCCCTGCACATATTCTAAGTTAGGGACTTCCGCCCAGTTGTCCCCTGTCATCAGGACTCGTGTGGCAAGTAGGCAGGGCCAGGGGTGAGGGTGGGGCGCAGTGGTCACTATCCTCCCCCCCGTGTGTGTGTGGACGTGACCGTTAAAGATTAACAGGCCCCATAACCACTGTATCATGAATCCTCTGGTGACCCTGACTGACCATGTCTCTAACCTGACTCAGATGGTGCAGGAGCTAAGGGAGAAACTCCATTCTTTTGAGTTAGGGCAAGGTTCTTCCACTCATCAGGCCTCCAGTCCACATTTTGAGCCCCAGATCCAGATCCCAGAACCCTTTTCTGGAGACCGGAAGAGGTTTCCCTCCTTTAAGGAGAGTTGCAAACTCTACTTCCATTTGCGCCCCGTGTCCTCTGGTCCCGAGAGTCAACACGTGGGGATTATCATTTCTCGACTAGAGGGTGATCCCCAGGAGTGGGCATTCTCTTTACCTGCTGGCGCCAGTTGTCTAACTTCTGTGGAGGTTTTTTTTCAGGCCCTGGGTACCCTCTATGATGAACCAGACAGGGCTCTGGCAGCCGAGATGGCTCTAAAGGCATTGGTTCAGGGTCATCTCCCTGGGGAGGAGTATTGCACCCAATTCAGATGGTGGTGCGTCCCCTCAGGATGGAAAGAGCCAGCCCTGAAGAGTCAGTTTAGGTCCAGTCTGTCTGATAATTTGAAGGATCTGTTAGTCAGTTATCAGATTCCAGAGACCTTAGAGGAGATGATGACACTAGTTGTCAGACTTGACCGACAAGTCAGAGAGAGACGACAAGAGCGACAGTTCTGTTCTCAGATGGTGGTACAGCCAGAGGCCTTTTCCAGGGACAACACTGAGGTCTCCACCGAGGAACCCATGCAGGTTGGCATGACCCGGGGTAATCTTCGCTGCAGACGCGGAGAGTGCTTCTACTGTGGTGATCCTGACCATTGGATCAACAAGTGTCCTAAGAAGGTCCTCTCTGACAAGTCTCCTAAGGCAAGACAACCTAAGGACCAGGTACACTCTGATTTTCTAAATGTAAGCTTTTGGTACCCATAACTATTTCTCTGGGGGTTAATAGGTGGCCGGGTAAGGCCTTTATTGATTCTGGCTCAGCGGCCAGCTTTATTGACTTTGAATACAGGGAGTGCAGAATTATTAGGCAAATGAGTATTTTGACCACATCATCCTCTTTATGCATGTTGTCTTACTCCAAGCTGTATAGGCTCGAAAGCCTACTACCAATTAAGCATATTAGGTGATGTGCATCTCTGTAATGAGAAGGGGTGTGGTCTAATGACATCAACACCCTATATCAGGTGTGCATAATTATTAGGCAAATTCCTTTCCTTTGGCAAAATGGGTCAAAAGAAGGACTTGACAGGCTCAGAAAAGTCAAAAATAGTGAGATATCTTGCAGAGGGATGCAGCACTCTTAAAATTGCAAAGCTTCTGAAGCGTGATCATCGAACAATCAAGCGTTTCATTCAAAATAGTCAACAGGGTCGCAAGAAGCGTGTGGAAAAACCAAGGCACAAAATAACTGCCCATGAACTGAGAAAAGTCAAGCGTGCAGCTGCCAAGATGCCACTTGCCACCAGTTTGGCCATATTTCAGAGCTGCAACATCACTGGAGTGCCCAAAAGCACAAGGTGTGCAATACTCAGAGACATGGCCAAGGTAAGAAAGGCTGAAAGACGACCACCACTGAACAAGACACACAAGCTGAAACGTCAAGACTGGGCCAAGAAATATCTCAAGACTGATTTTTCTAAGGTTTTATGGACTGATGAAATGAGAGCGAGTCTTGATGGGCCAGATGGATGGGCCCGTGGCTGGATTGGTAAAGGGCAGAGAGCTCCAGTCCGACTCAGACGCCAGCAAGGTGGAGGTGGAGTACTGGTTTAGGCTGGTATCATCAAAGATGAGCTTGTGGGGCCTTTTCGGGTTGAGGATGGAGTCAAGCTCAACTCCCAGTCCTACTGCCAGTTTCTGGAAGACACCTTCTTCAAGCAGTGGTACAGGAAGAAGTCTGCATCCTTCAAGAAAAACATGATTTTAATGCAGGACAATGCTCCATCACACGCGTCCAAGTACTCCACAGCGTGGCTGGCAAGAAAGGGTATAAAAAAAGAAAATCTAATGACATGGCCTCCTTGTTCACCTGATCTGAACCCCATTGAGAACCTGTGGTCCATCATCAAATGTGAGATTTACAAGGAGGGAAAACAGTACACCTCTCTGAACAGTGTCTGGGAGGCTGTGGTTGCTGCTGCACGCAATGTTGATGGTGAACAGATCAAAACACTGACAGAATCCATGGATGGCAGGCTTTTGAGTGTCCTTGCAAAGAAAGGTGGCTATATTGGTCACTGATTTGTTTTTGTTTTGTTTTTGAATGTCAGAAATGTATATTTGTGAATGTTGAGATGTTATATTGGTTTCACTGGTAAAAATAAATAATTGAAATGGGTATATATTTGGTTTTTGTTAAGTTGCCTAATAATTATGTACAGTAATAGTCACCTGCACACACAGATATCCCCCTAAAATAGCTAAAACTAAAAACAAACTAAAAACTACTTCCAAAAATATTCAGCTTTGATATTAATGAGTTTTTTGGGTTCATTGAGAACATGGTTGTTGTTCAATAATAAAATTAATCCTCAAAAATACAACTTGTCTAATAATTCTGCACTCCCTGTATGCTGGTAAATTGGGTATTCCAATGTTTGCTTTACCTACACCTATCCATGTCATGGCTATTGATGCTACTCCCCTGATTGGTGGTATGGTGAGGTCATGCACCTCTGAGATTTCTCTAACCGTGGGTGTGTGCCACTCTGAGAGATGTTCTCTTTTAGTCTTGGAGAACCTACCGGTTGAGGTGGTACTAGGGTTGCCTTGGCTCCGTTTACATAACCCCACTATAGATTGGTCCAAAGGGGAGTTGGTGAAATGGGGACCTAAGTGTGACTCATGCTTATCCAGTGGTATGGGCTGGGGTCTCAGTAAAACCTAATACATTATCCTCAGTCATTAAGGAGTATTCTGATGTATTCTCATCCACTACTCCAGAGACCTTATGAGTGCGCCATAGAGCTAATTGAGGGTGCCAAATTTCCTAAAGGGTCGAATTTATAATCTTTCTAAGCCCGAACGCAAGGCCATGGAAGATTATATTAAGGAGAGCCTTGGTAAAGGGCATATTAGACCTTCAGTCTCTCCTAAGGGAGCAGGGTTTTTCTTTGTTAAGAAGAAGGATGGTGGTCTTAGGCCTTGTATTGATTACCGGAGATTAAACAAAATCACTGTCCAGAATAGATACTCTCTCCCATTGATTCCAGATTTATTTAACCAGGTTCTGGGGGCAACCTGGTTTTCCAAGATTGACCTGAAAGGGACATACAATTCTAATCCGAATCAAGGAGAGAGACGAATGGAAGACAGCGTTCAATACTCCGGCAGGACATTTTGAATATCAGGTGATGCCTTTTGGACTCAGCAATGCCCCAGCTGTGTCCCAAAACTTAATGAATGATATTCTTAGGGAGTTCTTAGGTAAATTTATTATTGTCTATCTTGACGACATTTTGATATTCTCTCTTGATTTCGAATCTCGTGTGTCTCATGTCAAACAAGTTTTAGAGGTGTTGAGGGAGAATCAGCTATCCGCTAAACAAGGAAAATGTGTCTTTGGTGTACAGGAGATACTGTTTCTAGGGCATGTTCTGACTCCTCACGCCTTTAAGATGGATCCTGCTAAGGTACTAGCAATTAAGGAATGGGTAAGGCCTTCATCCTTAACGGCTTTACAACGGTTTTTGGGTTTCGCTAATTTATTATGAATTTTTCTGTAATTGCTAAACCGTTGACCAACCTTACTAAGAAAGGGGCGGATTTGGAGAATTGGTCTACTGAGGCCATTTCTTTATTTGAAACATTAAAAAAGGCATTTAGTAGCGCTCCCATTCTGATCCAGCCTGATCAGGAGAGACCCTTTATTGTGGAAGTGGATGCGTCCGATAACGACACAGGAGCAGTCCTTTCACAAGGCCCTGCTAGCCTCACTAACCTGAGACCGTGTGCCTTCTTTTCCAGGAAATTCTCTCCCACGGAGAGAAACTACGACATAGGGAATAGGGAGCTGCTGGCTATTAAATGGGCATTTGAAGAGTGGAGACATTTTTTGGTGGGGGCAAGACATCGGGTAACTGTTGTCACTGACCATAAAAACCTAATGTTTCTTGAGTCTGCTAAGAGGTTGAATCCCCGTCAAGCCAGATGGGCTCTGTTTTTTACCCGTCTTGATTTCTCCATTACGTTCAGGCCGGGAAGTAAAAATGTGAAGGCAGACGCACTATCCCGGAGCTTCCATGCTTTTTAACCCACTGAGGCACCGCCTGAATCCATCCTACCAGCAAATATCTTCTTAGCAGCTCTAACCCAGGATATCTCAGCTCGCATTAAGGCTGAACAACATCTGGCACCGGCATCCACCCCAACAGATAAGTTATTTGTTCACGTACAATATCGTCTCCAGCTGTTGGGTGAGTGTCACGATTCTGCCTTTTGTGGACATCCGGGTTTTGATGGCACTAAGGATCTGGCTTTATAGATCTTATTGGTGGCCCACTCTGACCAGGGATGTCAAGTCCTACGTGTCAGCCTGTGAGGTTTGTGCCAGGTCCAAGACACCTAGGACTTGCCCTGCTGGTAACCTACGACCCCTACAGATTCCCAGTAGACCCTGGTCCCATATCTCGATGGACTTTATAATTGACCTACCGCCGACGGAGGGTAAGACTGTGGTTTGGGTAGTGGTCGATAGATTTCCCAATGCCAAAACCCTGGCGTCTATTTTTGTGAGAGAGATTGTTCGTTTACATGGTATCTGTTGAGGGAAGTGTTATATTTAAATATATATGTATATATGCCCTGACAAATATACATATATATATTGGCCCTTTTATATGGGCCCGTCCAGGTGGGACATGTGTGTATACATGAAGATGTACAAACCAGATTCCAAAAAAGGGACACTATACAAATCGTGAATAAAAACTGAATGCAATGATGTGGAGGTGCCAACTTCTAATATTTTATTCAGAATAGAACATAAATCACGGAACAAAAGTTTAAACTGAGAAAATGTACCATTTTAAGGGAAAAATATGTTGAATCAGAATTTCATGGTGTCAACAAATCCCCCAAAAGTTGGGACAAGGCCATTTTCACCATTGTGTGGCATCTCCCCTTCTTCTTACAACACTCAACAGACGTCTGGGGACCAAGGAGACCAGTTTCTCAAGTTTAGAAATAGGAATGCTCTCCCATTCTTGTCTAATACAGGCCTCTAACTGTTCAATCGTCTTGGGCCTTCTTTGTTGCACCTTCCTCTTTATGATGCGCCAAATGTTCTCTATAGGTGAAAGATCTGGACTGCAGACTGGCCATTTCAGTACCCGGATCCTTCTCCTACGCAGCCATGATGTTGTGATTGATGCAGAATGTGGTCTGGCATTATCTTGTTGAAAAATGCAGGGTCTTCCCTGAAAGAGATGACGTCTGGATGGGAGCAGATGTTGTTCTAGAACCTGAATATATTTTTCTAAGCTTGTGGATCTTGCTTAGAAATGGCTTCTTCTTTGCACTGTAGAGTTTCAGCTGGCAACGGCGGATGGCACGGTGGATTGTGTTCACTGACAATGGTTTCTGGAAGTATTCCTGAGCCCATTCTGTGATTTCCTTTACAGTAGCATTCCTGTTTGTGGTGCAGTGTTTTTTAAGGGCCCGGAGATCACGGGCATCCAGTATGATATTATCCTGAGCCTAATATGGATGTGATGGAAAACCATGTATAGATATGCAGCAGTGCTATACATGGGACGTACCTGAGGACATGATGAACACAGGAGGATACTAGCCCTAAGCGCAAGACCTCGACGCGCGTTTCACCTCAGCGGCTTCATCATTGAAGGCAACAGAAAATTGCATTAGGCTTGTCAGTAAAAGCAAAAAAAGGAAGAGACCGCTGTGGTAATCAGCAGAAGTGGGCAAAATCATTAAAAACAAAAAGAAAGCATTTAGGAATTATAAATAAATAAAAAAGAGTATGACAGGCAAATTTATAAGATTAGGCAGAGAGAGGCCAAACAAGTTATAAGAGCTTCTAAAGCACAGGCAGAAGAAAAATTAGCTCAGTCCGTCAGTGAAAAAAGGCGATAAGACATTCTTCAGGTACATAAATGAAAAAAGGAAACTAAAACAAGGAATTACCAAATTAAAAACAAAAGAAGGGAGGTAAATGGAAGAAGATAAAGACCTAGCTGACTGCCTCAATGAATACTTCTGTTCCGTTTTTTACAAAGGAAAATGAAGGAAAAGGACCTCAGTTAGGAAAGAAGACTAATGAATATTTTGATGCAGGTATCTTTACAGAGAAAGAGGTTCTAAGTCAGCTGTCTAAAATTAATACAAATAAGTCACAGGGGCCTGATGAGATACACCTTATCACAAAGCTATTAAAAGAGCTCAGCGGCGAACTAGCATTAACAGATTTATTTAACCAATCACTGGCAACAGGAGTCGTCCCAGAAGATTAGAAATTGGCAAATGTTGTGCCCATTCACAAGAAATGTAGTAGGGAGGAATCGGGCAACTATAGGCCAGTAAGCCTGACATCAATAGTGTGGAAATAATGGAAACCATACTTAAGGAGAGGATTGTAGAACATCTAAAATCCCATGGATTGAAAAATGAAAAACAGCATGGGTTTACTTCAGGGAGATCATGTTAAACTAATCTTATAGATTTTTTTGATTGGGTGACTAAAATAATAGATGGCGGAGGTGCAGTAGACATTGCTTATCTGGACTTTACTAAGGCTTTTGATACTGTCCCACATAGAAGGCTTATCAATAAATTGCAGTCGTTGTGCGTGGACTCCCATATTGTTGAATAGATTAGGCAGTGGCTTAGGGACAGACAACAGAGGGTTGTAGTCAATGGAGTATATTCAGACCATGGTCTTGTTACGAGTGGGGTACCTCAGGGATCTGTTCTGGGACCCATATTGTTTAATATCTTTATCAGCGAAATTGCAGAAGGCCTCGATGGTAAGGTTTGTCTTTTTTCTGATGACACAAAGATTTGTAACAGGGTTGATGTTCCTGGAGAGATACACCAAATGGAAAAGGATTTTTGGAAAACTAGAGGAATGGTCAAAAATCTGGCAACTAAAATGTAATGTTGATAAGTGCAAGATTATGCACCTGGGGCGTAAAAACCCAAGAGCAGAATATAAAATCAGTGATACAGTCCTAACCTCAGTATCTGAGGAAAGGGATTTAGGGGTCATTATTTCAGAAAACTTAAAGGTAGGCAGACAATGTCATAGAGCAGCAGGAAATGCTAGCAGAATGCTTGGGTGTATAGGGAGAGGCATTACCAGTAGAAAAAGGGAGGTGCTCATGCCGCTCTACAGAGCACTAGTGAGACCTCATCTGGAGTATTGTGCGCAGTACTGGAGACCATATCTACAGAAAGATATTGATACTTTGGAGAGAGTTCAGAGAAGAGCTACTAAACTGGTATATGGATTGCAGGATAAAACTTACCAGGAAAGATTAAAGGACCTTAACATGTATAGCTTGGAAGAAAGACGAGACAGAGGGGATATGATAGAAACTTTTATCGTTCAATATGTCTTTTAACTTTTAAATACATATAAAAGGAATCAACAAGGTAAAAAAGGAGAGAATATTTAAAAGAAGACAAACTGCTACAAGAGGATATCGTTTTAAATTAGAGGGACAAAGGTTTAAAAGTAATTTCAGGAAGTATTACTTTACTGAGAGAGTAGTGGATGCATGGAATAGCCTTCCTGCAGAAGTGGTAGCTGCAAATACAGTGGAGGCGTTTAAGCATGCATGGGATAGGCATAAGGCCATCCTTCATATAAGATAGGGCCAGGGACTATTCATAGTATTCAGTATATTGGGCAGACTAGGCCAAATGGTTCTTATCTGCCGACACATTCTATGTTTCTATGGTGTAGTATAGAGGATCTGTCAGCTCTTCTGTGTGGTGTAGTATAGAGGATGTCAGCTCTCCAGTGTGGTGTAGTATAAAGGATCTGTCAACTCTCCTGTGTGGTGTAGTATAGAGGATCTGTCAGCTCTCCTGTGTGGTGTAGTATAGAGGATCTGTCAGCTCTCCAGTGTGGTGTAGTATAGAGGATCTGTCAGCTCTCCTGTGTGGTGTAGTATAGAGGATCTGTCAGCTCTCCAGTGTGGTGTAGTATAGAGGATCTGTCAGCTCTCCAGTGTGGTGTAGTATAGAGGATCTGTCAGCTCTCCGGTGTGGTGTAGTATAGAGGATCTGTCAGCTCTCCTGTGTGGTGTAGTATAGAGGATCTGTCAGCTCTCCTGTGTGGTGTAGTATAGAGGATCTGTCAGCTCTTCAATGTGATGTAGTATAGAGGATCTGTCAGCTCTCCAGTGTGATGTAGTATAGAGGATCTGTCAGCTCTCCTGTGTGGTGTAGTATAGAGGATCTGTCAGCTCTTCTGTGTAGTGTAGTATAGAGGATGTCAGCTCTCCAGTGTGGTGTAGTATAAAGGATCTGTCAACTCTCCTGTGTGGTGTAGTATAGAGGATCTGTCAGCTCTCCTGTGTGGTGTGGTATAGAGGATATCAGCTCTCCAGTGTGGTGTAGTATAGAGGATCTGTCAGCTCTCCAGTGTGGTGTAGTATAGAGGATCTGTCAGCTCTCCTATGTGGTGTAGTATAGAGGATCTGTCAGCTCTCCAGTATGGTGTAGTATAGAGGATCTGTCAGCTCTCCAGTGTGGTGTAGTATAGAGGATCTGTCAGCTCTCCAGTGTGGTGTAGTATAGAGGATCTGTCAGCTCTCCAGTGTGGTGTAGTATAGAGGATCTGTCAGCTCTCCAGTGTGGTGTAGTATAGAGGATCTGTCAGCTCTCCTGTGTGGTGTAGTATAGAGGATCTGTCAGCTTTCCTGTGTGGTGTAGTATAGAGGATCTGTCAGCTCTTCAGTGTTATGTAGTATAGAGGATCTGTCAGCTCTCCTGTGTGGTGTAGTAAAGAGGATCTGTCAGCTCTCCAGTGTGGTGTAGTATAGAGGATCTGTCAGCTCTCCAGTGTGGTGTAGTATAGAGGATCTGTCAGCTCTCCTGTGTGGTGTAGTATAGAGTATCTGTCAGCTCTCCTGTGTGGTGTAGTATAGAGGATCTGTCAGCTCTCCTGTGTGGTGTAGAGTATAGAGGATCTGTCAGCTCTCCTAGTGTGGTGTAGTATAGAGGATCTGTCAGCTCTCCAGTGTGGTGTAGTATAGAGGATCTGTCAGCTCTCCAGTGTGATGTAGTATAGAGGATCTGTCAGCTCTCCAGTGTGATGTAGTATAGAGGATCTGTCAGCTCTCCAGTGTGGTGTAGTATAGAGGATCTGTCAGCTCTCCAGTGTGGTGTAGTATAGAGGATCTGTCAGCTCTCCAGTGTGGTGTAGTATAGAGGATCTGTCAGCTCTCCTGTGTGGTGTAGTATAGAGGATCTGTCAGCTCTCCAGTGTGGTGTAGTATAGAGGATCTGTCAGCTCTCCAGTGTGGTGTAGTATAGAGGATCTGTCAGCTCTCCATGTGTGGTGTAGTATAGAGGATCTGTCAGCTCTCCTGTGTGGTGTAGTATAGAGGATCTGTCAGCTCTCCTGTGTGGTGTAGTATAGAGGATCTGTCAGCTCTCCAGTGTGGTGTAGTATAGAGGATCTGTCAGCTCTCCAGTGTGGTGTAGTATAGAGGATCTGTCAGCTCTCCAGTGTGGTAGTAGCTCCTGTGTGATGTAGTATAGAGGATCTGTCAGCTCTC
Organism: Bufo gargarizans; assembly: GCF_014858855.1. NCBI lineage: Eukaryota > Metazoa > Chordata > Amphibia > Anura > Bufonidae > Bufo > Bufo gargarizans. The sequence continues at coordinate 689,902,579 of NC_058080.1, read as the reverse complement.
CTGTGTGGTGTAGTATAGAGGATCTGTCAGCTCTCCAGTGTGATGTAGTATAGAGGATCTGTCGGCTCTCCAGTGTGGTGTAGTATAGAGGATCTGTCGGCTCTCCAGTGTGATGTAGTATAGAGGATCTGTCAGCTCTCCAGTGTGGTGTAGTATAGAGGATCTGTCAGCTCTCCAGTGTGATGTAGTATAGAGGATCTGTTAGCTTTTCTATCTGGTGTAGTATAGAGGATCTGTATACTCACCTGTGTGGTGCAGTACTGAGTATATATCAGATCTCCATGGTAAACTATGGTGGCATTAGTACTAGTTAGGATATATATTTTTTTACTGCTGTGACACGCTATGGGAGTTTATTACTATTGGAGGCACTATGCTGGGCTTCTTTTTTTGTTTTACTACTGAGGGCACTATATGGGGGCATTGGTATTACTGGGAGCATTATGGTGGACTTTACTACTATGGGGACACTAAGATGGTCTTTATTACTACTGGGCCAATATAAGGGAATTATTACTACTAGGGGACTACAGTGGCATTATTATTTTTGGGAAATATTATTACTACTATGGGCACTATAGGGGCATTATTATTATTGGGGATACTATGGGGGCATTATTATTTAAAACTGGGTACTCTGGGAGAGCATTATGGCTATTGAGGTCATTGTAAGGGGCATTGTAACTAGTGAGGGCACTCTGGGAGAGAATTATTACTATTGGTGGGAATTTTGGGAGCACGATTACTATATGGGGAACCCTGGCACAGTATCGGCCTGTCACAATTATTTTTGGGGACACAATTTTTGTGGCACTAATACTTTCAGTAGCACTATTTGCTGGCTCACTGTATGGCAATAACTATTGAAGTGGACACTGTATGTGTGGTACTTTTCTGGGTTCTGTTTCTGCAGTACAGTATTTGGCCTGCATTGGGAAGCACAGCAGGCACAGTATTAGGGGCAGCTGAATGATACTGTGGGGGCACCAGGATAGGCAGTTTGTGTAGTGAGGGTGGGGAGGATGATGAAAAAGTAAGGAACCTGAGATCTCTGTGTGGCAAACTCGTCAGAGAAGAGAAAAGGGCTGGAAGAAGTCATCTGGGCCAAATACAGAAGAGGAGAATGTCTACATTAGAGGAGACGTCCTTTTGATATCCCCTCCAGGCTGGCGGTTGCGCATGTCTTGTCCTAAATTAAGCACATCAGCTCGTAGATGGCATAGAACTGGAGTAAATTCTAATCAACCTGTCGGGGCTCATGAACAACACACCCCACTTTTGTAAAAATTTTAGAGGAAAAACATGATATGAGCACAAAGTTTTGCACAAGTAGCGTTAAAAAATTTTTTTCTGCCGTATGGGGAAAATAAATACATTCTCCACCATTGTGCTGTATTCTATATGTTTAGTGGCGTGGAATGGAATTTAAAAAGTAATAGCCATCCATCATGGGTCCAACTGTGGTGTCTGTCATTGTGACAGGATGATTAGCGCTGCATGCTGCACTATTATTTCTGTCAAATCTGAAGGTTTAGAGCAGAGCCTCCAACAGCGTCATAAGAATAGGTTTATTTTGTTAACTTGGAACCTCTTGTTACTTGAAGGTGTTGTCTCACTTCAGCAAATTATAGGTATTATGTAGAGAAAGTTAATACAAGCCACTTTCTAGTGTATTGTGATTGCCCATATTGCTTCCTTTGCTGGCTGGATTCATTTTTCATCGCGTTTTACACTGGTCGTTTCTATGGTTATGACCACCCTGCAATCCAGTAGTGGTGGTTGTGCTTGCACACTATAGGAAAGAGCACTGGTCTATGCTCACTCCTGCAGTCCCAGCCACCAGAGAGGCTGGTGCATTTTCCTATAGTGTGCAAGCATGACCACCATTGCTTAAGTGCAGGGTGGTAATAAGCATGGAAATGAGAAGTGTATAATGCAATGGAAAAATGAATCATGTCAGCAAAGAAAGCAAAAGGAACAATCACAATACATTAGTAAGGGGCTTGTATTAACTTTCTCTACATGATACATGTCACTTGCTGAAGTGAGACAACCCCTTTAAAGGTTGAGAAACACTGATATGGAGCACAGAATTTGAAATGCATTTGATGTAGATCCCAAATATACAAGTATGTGCAGAGGGCCAGTCCCGTGCTAGGGGTCTCTTCTATGGTGTTGTGAGTGTTTTTGTTGTGACGGCAGTTGCATTTCAGCAACTAGGGACTAAGTCCGCCTATGTAGAAGGTGATGGTGGAACCCAGGTGTAGGAATGGCAGAGTGGTGTAAGGGTTGCCTATGGTGTCCCTTTGGGTGCGGCTTTGCACTTGTCACGGGGCTCCTACCTGGATATCCGGTAACCCATAGCATGGTGGTCCGCAGCAGTGCAAATAGGGTGAATAGTTGAGGAAAAATCTGAATAAATTAAATGCAGACTTGTATTGAAGTAGTTAACAGCTTTATTTGGCATACACTTTCATCAGGAAACCATCTTACAACTTTATCTTGGTTATCAGCAGATTAATTCTGGCAGGAAAACACATTTAGCTCTGCTACATCTGTACTCTCTCAGCTCTGCTGGCTGGAATAAATAGGAACTTTTCCTTTCTTCTGTAGGCTGTAACTTAGCTTTAGTCTGGCTCTGTCTTTCTCCTTGATCTGTATTTTTCTCTTTATTTTTGTCCTTATCTGGATCTTTATCTCTGTCCAGGGAAACTTTCTTCCTGGATTCTGAAGCTTTTTACTTCTTTTCTCTGGTTCCAGCAGAGTTGAAGGTACTCTGGCTGGCTTTAGCAAGTCCCATCCAAACAAGGACGAGGCCCTGCTGCTTACCCCATAGAGGGGATCCTCTAGACTGACCTTCACTAACATTGAACTCCTCCATCTCTAGAGAGGGCTAGAGTGAAAAGACAAGTTCCACTCTATGTAAACTAGCGCTGCCAAGATTGCCGCCATCTACTGGTGAACCAGGCACAATACATGAACATCACATTTGCAAAAATAGAAAATACACATTATTGTAGGACATGGAAATTGGTATATGAGATGACACAGAATCACCCAAAAGAGATAGTGGGGGCGCACAAAGGTGGTGATGGCACTGTGCCCCACAGTGCCATCACCACCTTTGTGCGCCCCCACTATCTCTTTTGGGTGATTCTGTGTCATCTCATATACCAATTTCCATGTCCTACAATAATGTGTATTTTCTATTTTTGCAAATGTGATGTTCATGTATTGTGCCTGGTTCACCAGTAGATGGCGGAAATCTTGGCAGAGCTAGTTTACATAGAGTGGAACATTTTCATAAAACCTGTTTTACTGGAGGTCCATGTCTACCACCATTTCACAGTTGTCGGAGCACTCACCAGTAGAGATGGCCTTGCAGTTCGACCGGCGGTCTTTCGCTGCTAACTCTGCTTGTTCGCGATTCGCCAAACAGGCAAGCATATGGCAATGTCCGCCGGCGTCATATTCTTTTGCATTGTGCAGCACTTTGACCCATGACACATTAATCAGGTGGGACAGGACAGCCAATTGAGATGTTTCAGCACATGGACACACCCCCTACCCTATAAATAAACCTGATCTGGCTGCCATTTTACATTTAGTCTTTTGCCAGTGTAGGGAGAGGTTGCTGTGTGGAGCAGAGACAGACTGTTAGGGACACCAAACGCTAGCTAATAGGGACACAAAAGTCCTTTTAAGGACTGGTATAGATGTGCTATTGATAGGTGTGACATACTGAGGGGTGTGATATACTTATAATATACTTTCTAACATAGAAAGTATATTATAGTGCATTTGTTTTGTGCAGCAATTGTGTGCGGTTCTGCTGAGATACCGCAGCTATACAGAGGGACAAACGCTATTGGAACAACTAATTGCAACTGGTGTGATATACCAGTTGCCCCTCAAAAAAAACGATTGAGGCAGGGGTGTGATATACCTATAATATACTTTCTATATAGTGCATTTGTATTGTGCAGCAGTTGTGTGTGGTTCTGCTGAGATACCGCAGCTATACAGAGGGACAAACGCCATTGGAAGAACTAATTGCAACTGGTGTGATATACCAGTTACCCCCCAAAAAAAACTGATTAAGGGGTTTGATATACCTGCTTCCATCAAATAATAAATTAAGGGGTTCTTTATACCTGCTTCCACAAATACTGCTCTTCTATAGGGACTTTGTCAAAGGGTCATTTTGAAAATGACAGACAGACGAAGAGGCAGGCCATTTCACAGGGGTGGTAGGGGTCGGGCAGGTGCACTAGGCTGTAGCCTAACTTGGAAGTTAGAGAAGCTGCGTGCGATTATGTCAAAGGACGCACCAGAGTTGGTTGAGTGCTCACTCAGCCTTCCGCTTCTGCGCCACCTTCATCCATATTTTCCCATCCATTCCCAGACCTTACAGATGTGCAGGGAAGCAGGCAGAACTCGCAAATGTATCTGGAGCGAGCCATCCACCATGCACGGTCACATCTGGCGCTCCCAGGACGCCGGCACATGGCTCTGCAGTGTGGGCTTTTTTAACGTGTCAGCTGCTGACAATAGTGTTGCCATCTGCAGCCTGTGCTGTCAACACATAAGTCGCGGTAAGCCCAACACTCACCTAGGGATGACCGCCTTAAGAAGGCACCTGGCCTCCCATCACCAAGCCCAGTGGGAGTAACACCGTCAGAACCCACAAAGCCACACTCCCGGTGCTCCGCGTCCTTCCTCTTCTCCTTCTTCTCCTCCCATTTGTCCTCCACTCCAGTTTCCACCGCGTTGTTGTCGCGTTCATCTGGAAAAAGGGAGGCTTCCGTGGCCAAATGTTCGAACGTAAAAAGTTGATGACGTTGGATAACCCTCTTGCCCAACGGCTGACCGCTGGCTTACTAACTACTGCGGAAATGCTAGCCTGCCAACTACTGCCATATAAACTGGTGGACTCGGAGGCCTTTAAAAAAATTTTGGTCATTGGCACACCGGAATGGAAGGTCCCCGGAAGGAAATACTTCTCTCAGAAGGGCATCCCAGAGCTATATGGCCATGTTCAGCGGCAAGTGTATGTATCTCTGGCACACAGTGTCGGTGCCAAGATACATCTGACCACAGACACGTGGTCTAGCAAACATGGGCAGGGAAGGTACATAACTTTTACTGCCCACTGGCTGTCAAACATGCAACCCGTGGTACCCGTGTGGATTTGGTGTTACCTCCACGGATTGCATGCAGGCCTGCCTCTTCTCCTCCTCCAACTCCATCCTCTGTCCCCTCCACGGCTGACTCCTCCTTTTCCACTGCTACCGCCTCTTCCACTGCACCCTCCCAGCTCCCCAGAACCTATTCGATGTGCCAGGTAAGACGGTGCCATGATGTGCTGCGACTGTTGTGCCTGGAAGCCAAGAGCAACACCAGTCCTCACTCCTTTCAGCTCTGTGGTCACAGGCCAATCAGTGGCTAACCCCGCCCAATTTGACAGTTGGTAAAGTGGTGTGCGACAATGGTGCCAATCTGCTGAGCACGCTGAAACAGGGCAAAATGGCACACGTCCTGAACGTGCAGTGATTCGTTCCCAAATATCCCGGGGTCCAGGACGTCTTGCGGCGGGCCAGGAAAATCTCTGGCCATTTTAGAAGATCTCACATGGCCATGGCTCGCCTTGCTGATGTTCAGCGGTGACACCACCTGCCCGTCAGACGTCTGATTTGTGACTGCCCGACGTGCTGGAACTCCGCCTTGTATATGTTTGATAGGCTTCTCCATCAGAAACATGCCATTAAAGACTACCTGTATGAACTCTGCGGCAGAACAGGTTCTGGGGAGCTTGTTTTTTTTTTCACTGCACCAGTGGCTGCTCATGCGCGACGCATGCAGACTTCTGCGGCCATTTGATGAGATCATCAAACTGGTCAGTCGCAGCCAGGGCGCCATTAGTGACATCGTAACTTACGCCTTCTTTCTGGAGCGTGAATTGAGTCGTGTCATTGATCAAGCCGTCGTGGAGCATGAGCAGGAAGATGAGGAAATCGCAAAGCTGAATGAATTCCGAGGGGGGCTACTCCATCTGAGACAAGTCAGCAGGAGTCTTAAGAGGAGTCAGAGGAGGATGGTGCCTGGGGGGAGGAGGAGGAGGAACAAGAAGAGCAGGCTTTAAACTTTTTTGAGATCCCTTGTGTTGTCCGTGAATGAAGGGAGGAGACCGAGGACAACATTCTCCTAGGCAATGAGCAGGAGCCAGGCCGCTCCACCGCTTCAATTCAGTGCAAATGGGGGCCTTCATACTCCAGTGTTTGAAGAGGGACCCTCGTATAAAAAGCATAAAGGGCAAGGAACACTACTGGGTGGCAACGTACACAAAATGGCGGACATGTTGCCAGCATTACAGAGGGCTGTCAGAATGCAGCATTTCCAGGCCTTGCTGCGAGAGATGCTGCATTCTGCTGTTGCGGGAGCTGGCAGAGGAATTTCCACCCACAGAGAAACAGTTGCGGGTATCAATCCTACAGTGCATGCAAGAAGAGGGCGGTTTGAAGATGTGTTGGTCACTTCGGATATGAGATCATTCTTGCAGCCAACCCATCGACAGCCGCCCTCTGTAATCCAGCCTCAGGAAACGCCTAGACCGAGAGGTGTCCGACTACATCGGGTCCGATGTGGAACCTCTGAGAAGCGAGGAACCCCTTGACTACTGGGTGTGCAGGCTTGACCTGTGGCCAGAGCTGGCACAATTTGCCATGGAACTTGCCCCTCGTCGAGTGTCCTGTGGTTCAGGACGTTCAGAGCAGCAGGGGGGATCGTGACCGATAAGCGCACTTACCTAGCTCACGACAGTGTGGACTACCTCACATTTCTAAAAATAATTGAGGCATGGATCTTGGGGGAATTCAAAACCTGTGACGACCACGTTTAATTACATTTCGCCTATAACCATTGGAGTTTTTTTCAAGAGGGGGGATTTTATTAGCCTTATTTTTAATCCAATTTTTATATTTTTAGTTCTTTTAAACATATGTATTTGACATGTATTTGTACTGGACTGCAGTAAAATTGATATCCAATGACCGTCTAATATACCTCCAGCCACATAATCACTTGATGTTTTCTGTCCGGTGAATGCCTAATGTTTGGGGTCTGTACTCCACTGGCCTGCAGTAAAATTGATATACAATGACCGTCTAATATACATCCAGCCACATAATGGCTTGATCTTTTCTGTACGTTTAATGCATAATTTTTTGGGCCTGTAATGTAACTGGCCAATAGTAAAATTGTTATACGGTGACCGCCTAATGCACCTCCAGCCACATAATGACTTGATCTTTTCTGTACGTTGAATGCATAATTTTTAGGGTCTTTAATGTAACTGGCCAACAGTAAAATTGTTATACGGTGACCGCCTAATGTAACTCCAGCCACATAATCACTTGATGTTTTCTGTCTGGTGAATGCCTAATGTTTGGGACCTGTACTCCACTGGCCTGCAGTAAAATTGATATCCAATGACCGTCTAATATACCTCCAGCCACATAATCACTTGATCTTTTCTTTAAAGTGAATGCATAATATTTGGGGCCTGTAATCTAACTGGCCTGCAGTAAAATTGTTATACGGTGACCTCCTAATGTACTTCCAGTAACATAATCACTTGTTCTTTTCTGTACAGTGAATGCATAATTTTGGGGGCCTGTAATCTAACTGGCCAATAGTAAAATTGTTATACGGTGAGCGCCTAATGCACCTCCTGCCACATTATCAGTTGTTCTTTTCTGTACGGTGAATTAATAATTTTTGGGGCCTGTAGTCAACTGACCTGCAATAAAATTGATATCCATTGACTGTTTAATATACCTCCAGCCACATAATCACTTGAACTTTTCTGTACAGTGAATGCCTAATTGTTGGGGCCTCGGAAGAATTCAACACCTGTGACGACCACATGCTATTGAATTTCACCTATTATCATTTGTGGTTTATTTAAGAGGGGGGATTTCTTTAGCCATGTTTTTAATCCAATTTTAAATTTTTAGTTCTTTTTAAATATACAGTACAGACCAAAAGTTTGGACACACCTTCTCATTCAAAGAGTTTTCTTTATTTTCATGACTATGAAAATTGGAGATTCACACTGAAGGCATCAAAACTATGAATTAACACATGTGGAATTATATACTTATCAAAAAAGTATGAAACAACTGAAAATATGTCATATTCTAGGTTCTTCAAAGTAGCCACCTTTTGCTTTGATTACTGCTTTGCACGCTCTTGGCATTCTCTTGATGAGCTTCAAGAGGTAGTCACCTAAAATGGTTTCACTTCACAGGTGTGCCCTGTCAGGTTTAATAAGTGGGATTTCTTGCCTTATAAATGGGGTTGGGACCATCAGTTGCCTTGTGGAGAAGTCACATGGATACACAGCTGATAGTCCTACTGAATAGACTGTTAGAATTTGTATTATGGCAAGAAAAAAGCAGCTAAGTAAAGAAAAACGAGTGGCCATCATTACTTTAAGAAATGAAGGTCAGTCAGTCCAAAAAATTGGGAAAACTTTGAAAGTGTCCCCAAGTGCAGTCACAAAAACCATCAAGCGCTACAAAGAAACTGGCTCACATGCGGACTGCCCCAGGAAAAGAAGGCCAAGAGTCACCTTTGCTGCGGAGGATAAGTTCATCCGAGTCACCAGCCTCAGAAATCACAGGTTAACAGCAGCTCAGATTAGAGACCAGGTCAATGCCACACAGAGTTCTAGCAGCAGACACATCTCTAGAACAACTGTTAAGAGGAGACTTGTGAATCAAGCCTTCATGGTAGAATATCTGCTAGGAAACCACTGCTAAGGACAGGCAACAAGCAGAAGAGACTTGTTTGGGCTAAAGAACACAAGGAATGGACATTAGACCAGTGGAAATCTGTGCTTTGGTCTGATGAGTCCAAATTTGAGATCTTTGGTTCCAACCACCGTGTCTTTGTGCGACGCAGAAAAGGTGAACGGATGGACTCTACATGCCTGGTTCCCACAGTGAAGCATGGAGGAGGAGATGTGATAGTGTGGGGGTGATTTGCTGGTGACACTGTTGGGGATTTGTTAAAAATTGAAGGCATACTGAACCAGCATGGCTACCACAGCATCTTGTAACGGCATGCTATTCCATCCGGTTTGCGTTTAGTTGGACCACCATTTATTTTTCAACAGGACAATGACCCCAAACACACCTCTAGGCTGTGTAAGGGCTATTTGACCATGAAGGAGAGTGATGGAGTGCTGCGCCAGATGACCTGGCCTCAACAGTCACCGGACCTGAACCCAATCGAGATGGTTTGGGGTGAGCTCGACCGCAGAGTGAAGGCAAAAGGGCCAACAAGTGCTAAGCATCTCGGGGAACTCCTTCAAGACTGTTGGAAGACCTATTTCAGGTGACTACCTCTTGAAGCTCATCAAGAGAATGCCAAGAGTGTGCAAAGCAGTAATCAAAGCAAAAGGTGGCTACTTTTTTGAAGAACCTAGAATATGACATATTTTCAGTTGTTTCATACATTTTTGATAAGTATATAATTCCACATGTGTTAATTCATAGTTTTGATGCCTTCAGTGTGAATCTACAATTTTAATTGTCATGAAAATAAAGAAAACTCTTTGAATGAGAAGGTGTGTCCAAACTTTTGGTTTGTATTGTATGTATTTGACATGTATTTGTACTGGCCTGCAGTAAAATTGATATCTAATGACCGTCTAATATACCTCCAGCCACATACTGTATTTTTCACCCTATAAGATGCACCAGCCGAATAAGATGCACCTAAGATTTAGAGGAGGACAATAAGAAAAAAAAAATGTAACCAAAAGATGTGCTTTTGGTGGGTTTTGAACTATTGGTGGTCTGTGGATGACACAATCATGGGGGATCTGTGGATGACACTATTATGGGGGATCTTTGGATGACACTGATATGGGAATCTGTGGATGACACTGTTATGGGAATCTGTGGATGACACTGTTATGGGAATCTGTGGATGACACTGTTATGGGAATCTGTGGATGACACTGTTATGGGAATCTGTGGATGACACTGTTATGGGAATCTGTGGATGACACTGTTATGGGAATCTGTGGATGACACTGTTATGGGAATCTATGGATGACACTGTTATGGGAATCTGTGGATGACACTGTTATGGGAATCTGTGGATGACACTGTTATGGGAATCTGTGGATGACACTGTTATGGGAATCTGTGGATGGCACTGTTATGGGAATCTGTGGATGGCACTGTTATGGGAATCTGTGGATGACACTGTTATGGGAATCTGTGGATGGCACTGTTATGGGGATCTGTGGATGGCACTGTTATGGGGATCTGTGGCTGGCACTGTTATGGGGGGATTTGTGGATGACACTGTTATGGGGGGATTTGTGGATGACACTGTTATGGGGCAGATCTTTGGATGACACTGCTATGGGGGATCTGTGGATGACACTGCTATGGGGGAATATGTGGATGACACATATATAGCATCTTATGCTATATATGTGTCATCCACAGATTCCCTCCTTCCCATAACAGTGTCATCCACAGATCCCCCCATAACAGTGTCCCTGTGTAAAATAGTGAATGACCCCCAATACACGGGGTGGGGGGTCGGCATCTGGTGGTGTAATGGGATGGCTCCATAATATAACGATCTAGTAGCTCTAAGTGTTGCCCAGTATTTAGACCCAAAGGAGAAAGTGCGTGTGGCATCTCAGTTGCACGTGTTATGTCTCTGGGCCTTCCATACTTACAGACATATTAAGCATCCTGTTCCAACTATGGCATCTGCATCTAGACATAAATATGTATCTAGCTTCTACCCCCCTTATTTCTTCTTTCTGTCTGATAAGATTAATTATTATTCCTCATCTGCAATTTTTCTTCTACACCTGCAGGAAGAAAGAACAGTCAGCAGGAGCTAAAAAAGAAAATAATTAGGCAACCACAGAATTTTGCACAACATTAATGGCAAACATAAGAAGTGTCCCTTTGGACATGAATTTCCATTGGTGTAATAATTTATCAGCATAGTGGTAACTTTGGTCTTATTACAAGAGGAATGGAGGCAATAGGAGGACGGCACGTCTGGAGACCAGAAAAAAACATGAGACAAGCAAATATGTATCATTAGGTTTATGGAACAATCATTAATACTGACCCACCACCGATCAACAGAATGCCACATTACTGCAGTTACAGATAAGCTGTGTAGGACCACAGTACAGTTTGAAGCACGTGAAATTACATCTAAAGCTGCCCATACACATTTGATAAAATTTGTTGGTTCCAACAAATTCCAGATTCTCCAGCAATCATATATGTGTGGAGGTCTCTCAACTGTCCCAGGATGGCAAATGAGGATGGACCATGTTGTTTAAAATACTCGATCCTTTGTTGTACTGGGAGACAAGTTCCTGCCTTAAGTTTCTGGTTAAATTCCATAGATCACATAGTCACTGTCAATGCTAACAGTGGCATCTAAGTGGTTAGAGAAAGGGAGGGCTTCGTCTCTCACCCAATCAACTACACTCCAACCCCACCGCCGGGGCAATCACAGGGCGCCACTGCATTGCAATGGCAGACAAGGGTCTAACAATGTTTCTTAAGGGCGCATTACACTGGCCGAGAATCCATCAGACAATTGCTAACTCGCGTTCTTAGGACTACTCGTTTGCAATTATCTGGCTGTGTAAAGGTTCCACCTATTTCTCGATGAATGAGCAAATCGCATGTTCGTCGGGTAATTGAATTGAATATATATTTTTGTTACAGTAAAATAAGTGTTTGGAAAAATACAAAACAAAATGCCTTCTTCCACACACATACAGTCAGGTCCATAAATATTGGGACATCAACACAATTCTAACATTTTTGGCTCTATACACCACCACAATGGATTTGAAATTATACGAACAAGATGTGCTTTAACTGCAGACTGTCAGCTTTAATTTGAGAATATTTACATACTAATCAGGTGAACAGTATAGGAATTACAACAGTTTGCATATGTGCCTCCCACTTTTTAAGGAACCAAAAGTAATGGAACTGAATAATAATCATAAATCAAACTTTCACTTATTAATACTTGGTTTGAAATACTTTGCAGTCAATTACAGCCTGAAGTCTAGAATGCATAGACATCACCAGACGCTGGGTTTCATCCCTGGTGATGCTTTGCCAGGCCTCTACTGCAACTGTCTTCAGTTCCTGCTTGTTCTTGGGGCATTTTCCCTTCAGTTTTGTCTTCAGCAAGTGAAATGCATGCTCAATCGGATTCAGGTCAGGTGATTGACTTGGCATTGCATAACATTTCACTTCTTTCCCCTAAAAAACTCTTTGGTTGCTTTTGCAGTAAGTTTTGGGTCATTGTCCATCTGCACTGTGAAGCGCTGTCCAATGAGTTCTGAAGCATTTGGCTGAATATGAACAGATAATATTGCCCGAAACACTTCAGAATTCATCCTGCTGCTTTTGTCAGCAATCTGTCACGGACGGTGTACAGGAAACAAGACAATGCAACATGCATATATGACTGACTGGATCCAAAGCTAAGGAACCAAAAGGGAGACCCCTGCACAAGACCTGGCACTTTCCCTGGCTGCTCAGCCTATGCAAAAATCCCAAAGGTGGAAGGTTGCATATCCACATATCTCAACTATATAACACCTAAACACCCTACAATAGTGAGGGGGCACGACCACCGGCTCCCTACACCAGACACGGAGGGAGTCAGGGTCACCTGGGATCCAGCAAACAGAAAATAACAGATAAATGTACAGCACTTAACTTAGTAGCAGACTGGGAAATAGGATCAGCATGCACACACACTCCAGGAAGAAGTATAAGCCTCCCAGTAATGCATTATGGGGAGGAATTTAAAGGGAAGCAATCAGTCCAACTACATGACAGCTGAGAGAGGCTAACGAGATGAGGAACTGAACACCACAACAAAGAAAACTCAAGGAGGAGGTTCTGAAAGGCTTCTGTCAGAGCTTCTCAGCTGTCTGGTTGTGACACAATCACATCATCAATAAATACAAGAGAACCAGTTCCATTGGCAGCCATACATGCCCACGCCATGGTGGTATGCTCAGGATCATGAGCAGTTCCTTTCCTTCTCCATACTCTTCTCTTGCCATCACTCTGGTACAAGTGGATCCTGGTCTCATCTGTCCATAGGATGTTGTTCCAAAACTGCGAAGGCTTTTTTAGATGTCGTTTGGCAAACTCTAATCTGGCCTTCCTGTTTTTGAGGTTCACCAATGGTTTACATCTTGTGGTGAACCCTCTGTATTTACTCTGGTGAAGTCTTCTCTTGATTGTTGACTTTGACACACATACATCTACCTCCTGAAGAGTGTTCTTGATCTAGCCAACTGTTGTGAAGGGTGTTTTCTTCACCAGGGAAATAATTCTTCGGTCATCCACCACAGTTGTTTTCCGTGGTGTTTTTTCAATCTAATGATGGCTTGCTTCACTGATAGTGACAGCTCTTTGGATCTCATCTTGAGAGTTGACAGCAACAGATTCCAAATGCAAATAGCACACTTGAAATGAACTCTGGACCTTTTATCTGCTCATTGTAATTGGGATAATGAGGGTATAACACACACCTGGCCATGGAACAGCTGAGAAGCCAATTGTCCCATTACTTTTGGTTCCTTAACAAGTGGGAGGCACATATGCAAACTGTTGTAATTTATACACCGTTCACCTGATTTGGATGTAAATACCTTCAAATTAAAGCTGACAGTGTGCAGTTAAAGCACATCTTGTTAGTTTCATTTCAAATCCATTGTGGTGGTGTATAGAGCCAAAAAATGTACAATTGTGTTGATGTCCCAATATTTATGGACCTGAATGTATATTTATATAAAAGTATAACAAATTAGACATGATTGATATTGCAGTGTCCGTAATAATTTGATCACATTTTTATTTCATACAGTAAACGGTGTAAAAAAATTATTTTAAAAAATACATTTATTTCATCTCCAAAAAATGCTTTAAAAGGTCATCAAAAAAGTTGTAACCTAAAATGGCACCAATAAAAACTAAAAATTTCTCCCACATTTAAAAAACAAACAAAAAAAATGCAGTGACACAAAAAAATCTATAAAGAAAAATATAAAAAATAAATAAATAAAGACTTGATATTTTGTAATCATACTGACCTGTAGAATACACTTATTATAATATTTATTGCCTATTATCTATCTATCTATCTATCTATCTCTACCTATTGTGGGGTTTCACTCTGGTAGACAGAATTAGCGGACACAGTATAGAGGCAACAACAAGTTCTTTGGATCAAACAGTTCAGTGTTTTATTCACACTTTAAACAAGTGACAAAACAAGCAGTCATAATCAAGAAAAAAGTCACCTTGTGTTGTTGGTGGAAATTCTGCATCAAAGAGTTCTTGACCATAGCAGCACCAACCTATTTTCACGCCAAACAGTTAGCAAGCCTTCATCCAGACACAAGGATCCCAGATGCCAGAGGGGGTGAACACACGCCAGACAGTGTACCCGGGACAGGGCATCTGCATTTCCCTGTAACTGGCCTGCCATTAGGTTCACCAAAAACTTAAAGTTTTGTAGGGAGAGAAACAATCGGGTGACCCGGGTATTTCGGTCCTTGGCCTTAGCTCATCTACTTGAGAGGGGAGTGGTCAGACAACAGGTGGAATTTTCTCCCCAAAAAATAGCGGAGAGATTCTACTGCCTACTTTATAGCCAGGCACTCTCTCTCCACTATACTATACCGGATCTCGGCTGGGGTGAGCTTACAGCTGAGAAAAGACAACGGGATTCTCATCCCCCTTGACTTCCTGAGACAATACAGCACCGAGGCCTACTTCGGTGGCATCGGTCTGCACTATAATCTCCCTTTTGAAGTCGGGCGTCACCAAAACCGGGGATCTGCACAGGGACGACTTCAAAGCGGAGAAAGCCTCTTCCACCCGATCATCCCAGCAAACCATCATTGACTTGTGTCCCTTCAAGAGTCCTCGGGTAGTGTAGGAAAGTGGCGAACAAACCTCGTGCAATAGCCCACCATTCCCAGGAATTACTTTATTTGCCTAGTAGTGACAGGTCGGGGACAAATTCGTATCGCCTCTATTTTGTTCACTTGGGGTTTGATGACTCCGCCCCAATGACATACCCCAGGCACTTAGTCTCTTCTAACCCTATTGCACATTTTTTGGGGTTAGCGGTTAGGCCAGCTTTCCAAAGGGAGTCCACTACAGCCTGCACTTTGGGTAGGTGACTTTCCTAGTCGGTACTGTGGATGACAATATCGTCCAGGTAAGCCAGAGCGTACCGACGATGTGGACGAAACACAATGTCCATTAGTCTCTGAAAAGTGGCGGCGGTCTCATGCAGACCAAAGGGTAAGACCTTATATTGATACAGCCCCTCAGGCGTGATGAAGGCAGTTTTCTATTTGGCAGCCTCCGTTAAGGGCTCCTGTCAGTACTCTTTCATGAGGTCCAAAACAAAAGAAATACGGGGCTTGTTCTAACCTCTCGATGAGCTCATTCACCCGGGCATGGGATACGCATCAAATTTGGAAACCTCGTTAAGTATTCGAAAGTCATTACAAAACCGCAACGTCCCGTCTGGCTTGGGTATCAATACTATAGGACTGGCATACTCACTTTTTGACTCCTCAATGACATCTAGCTGCAACATTAGCTGCACCTCCTCGAAAATGGCTTGTTGCCGAGCCTCGGGTACCCGGTATGGTTTTAATCGGACTGAGGCTCAGCGACAATGTCATGCTGGATTACGAAAATGCGTCCAGGTAGGTTCGAGAACACATCTGTGTTCCGACTAATGAACTCTCTGGCCTCCTGAGTCTGTTTAGAGGAGAGGCTGTCAGCAATTTTTACTGTGGCAGCTGCCTCACTTGCATCAGACAGAGGGGCCGGTACCTCTTCTCCTAGAAAACCCGGCTGCGGGCTGTTGTCACGCCCATGTTCATGGTCGTGACTCCTTGGGAGCCGCATGCAGTTGCCCACGGTCTGGGTGTTTTGTCAACCGCAGCCGGGGGCTGTTAGTAGTTTGCCTCTAGTGCGGTTTGCCACGGACAACAGGTGTATTTGGCAGTGTAGCAGCCTGAGCTGCTTGCTAGGCGTCTCACTGTTGATGTGCGCGGTTCGCTTTGGCTAAATGTTGTTATGTGATGTTAAGTTTATGTTCCATGATGTTATTTTATGTGGTGTCTGTTATTATTGCAGCTATGGTTCTGGGTTCCTGTGTGTTTATGTGTGTGTGCTGTGTCCTTTTATGTTGGGTGTGGACACCAGCTTGTGAGCACGGGATCCAGTCAGTGTGTCTGTGGCAGGTAGGTGTGGAAGTGCTTTTCACCCTCCTGCCATATCCATAGGCTGTTTATGTTTCTATCCCCTTGCAGCTTGGCCAGTTTAGACTCCTGTTTCTCCGCATCCAGGAGGAACAGGTTGTCTACCCAGCTCCTAGCTCAGGGATCTGCGGAGGGTTAGTAGGGATCCGAGGTTCCTAAGTATGAGCCCTCCTACCTTCAAGGTCTGCTCATACAGCTAGGAGTCAGGGTCAGATTAGGGATGCGCTAGGAGGCGACCTGCTCCCTAACTCCTGTCCTGGTCAAGCAGCTTCCACTTACAGTAACATCACACGGATTAGAGTTACCCCCCCTCTAATCCGTGACAGTATGACCACAATGGCTCCTCATGTGGTAACCTTTGGAAGAGGGTGCAGCATGCATTGCCATAGTTTTGTGGGGTGCATGCGTGTTCTCCGTAGGGAGAGCGTTTTGGGGATCACAGTTAACGGCGTGTTTGGTGGCTTATTCCCCGCCACCTTACCTTCCGTGTCCGTTTGGTGATCCCTCGTCCCTCTCTATGTTCCTATCTCTGGTCGTCTGCTGGCAGCATTCCGTTTGTGTTCCGGCTGTGTACTGGTTAAGAGTGTCTGTTAGCAGCGACTGGAGTGGGAACGTGAGTGAAGAGTGGATGCAGTGTCAGTGCGGGCTTCCCGGGCTGTTTCTTTGCTGGTCTCTGGTTCCTGTGTGTTGCTCCAGAGGCTGGCAGTTGGATCCTGGTTCCTGTGTGTTGCTCCAGGGTCCGGCAGCAGTCCTGGGGAGACTCGCATGTACTGGCGCTGATTCCCCCATTTTTTCCCTTCTCCCATCCCTTTTTGAGTTCCTCATTAGTTTCCCCCTTTTTTTTTTGGTGGGGGGGCTTTGAGGGGTGGGAGTGTCACGCCCATGTTCATGGTCGTGACTCCTTGGGAGCCGCATGCAGTTGCCCGCGTTCTGGGTATTTTGTCAACCGGCTGTTTATGTTTCTATCCCCTTGCAGCTTGGCCAGTTTAGACTCCTGTTTCTCTGCGTCCAGGAGGAACAGGTTGTCTACCCAGCTCCTAGCTCAGGGATCTGCGAAGGGTTAGAAGGGATCCGAGGTTCCTGAGTATGAGCCCTCCTACCTTCAAGGTCGGCTCATACAGCTAGGAGTCAGGGTCAGATTAGGGATGCGCTAGGAGGTGACCTGCTCCCTAACTCTGTTGTCCTGGTCAAGCAGCTTCCACTTACAGTAACATCACACGGATTAGAGTTACCCCCACTCTAATCCGTGACAGCTGTCTTCTGTACAGACTTCCCTATCTTTCCACGGTTTGAATAAATTCACATGGTAAATGTGCTCCAGCTTTCGCCACCCTGGCTGGTGTACCATGTAGTTTACATCTCCAACTTTCTTGAGTACCTTGTTGGGCCCCTGCCACCTAGCCAGGAACTTACTGTTCACAGTCACCACCAGAACCAAAACCTGATCACCCGGGTTAAAGATCTGGACCCGAGCCTGCCAATTATAGACCCGATTCTGGGCTCGCTGAGCTTCCTCCATATGCTTCCTAACAAGAAGTCTTTATCCGAACTTGCATCTGGGTAACGTGCTCAATGACACTTTTATGTGGAGTGGGTTGTTGTCCCCATGCCTCTTTGGCCACGTCCAAGAGACCGGGAGGGTGTCTGTCATATAGCAGTTCTAAGGGCGAGAACCCAGTAGAGGCGTAGGGTACCTCTCACGGTGCGAACATGAGATAGGGCAGAAGGAGGCCCCAGTCCTTCCCATCTTTAGCCACCACCCTTTTCAACATATTTTTTTATGTTTGATTAAACCTTTCTACCGGACTGTCCATTTGCGGATGGTAAACCGACGTCCGTATCTGTTTTATGCGCAGCACCTTACAGAGTTCCCTCATCACCTTGGACATAAAAGGGGTCCCTTGGTCGGTCAGAACCTCTTTAGGTAGTCCTACTCGGGAAAACATCTCCATTAACTCCTTAGCTATGAGTTTGGCCAAGGTATGTCGCAGTGGCACCACCTCCGGGTACCGAGTGGCGTAGTCTCTGGCAGGTTGGGTAAGACTTACAAAACTCTTTAACTTCTTTGAATATGCTGGGCCAGTAAAACCGCTGTAGAATACGATCCTGGGTTTTCTGCAGCCCCAGGTGACCCACAGGAACGTGTTGGTGGGTTAGATCTAACACAAGCTTGCGATAAGCCTTGGGGACCAACAACTGTTCAATAGGCTCACCACATAGTTGGTTTACCCGATAGAACATATCCTGATGAACCACAAAACGGGGAAACACTGACTCTACCCCAGGTTGTTGTGGTTCATCATCTACTATTAACACATTTTCCCAGGCACGGGATAGGGTTGAGTCCCGACGTTGGGAGGTATCAAAACTATCCCCGGAGACATTAAGGTCTGCCAATTCAGGACCCGGTGGCAAGTCCTCAACGTCTCCCGCCATCACACTTAGCGGGGTTGTCTCTCCCTCTTCCACCGAAGTGGCGGTCACCCCTATCGCTGGCCCTTCGGTCTCAGGTTCCCAGGGTTCTGGTCTCTCCCCTGAAGCGGGCCACTCTGCTAGGGTTACCCCTGTCTCATGCGTATCAGTCACTCTCAAAGCAGGTCACAGTGCCGAGAAGCCCGGGAAGTCTCTCCCTATTATGAGTTCATAATGTAGATTTGTGGCAACAGAGACACCAGCGCGGTGGGGTAGTCTTTTAAGTCTCTGGATGCACATCACCCCGACTTTCAAGCCAGTATATTCAGTGGACCGCACCAGGGTAGCCCTTACTAGGGTCACCAGACTCCCTGAGTCCAGCAGAGCCTCTGCTGGAGTGTCTCCCACTTCCACCTGGCACAAGTGATCTAGAGACTCTGGGGTACCTGTTGCAAACAGCCTCCTGGCATATAGCGACTAACGATAGCCATAGTTAGTGTCCATGGGCTCAACCAGATGGGGATAGTCAGCCCTTACATGGCCAGGCTCCTGACACCGCCAGCAGACTATCGGAGCCAGGTCTGCCGTGGGTACATACCGGGCAGGCTTTATCGGCTCCAATCTCCAGGGCCTGGGGTGTAGATTTCTGGGGTTTGCCTACCCCCCTCCCGAAAGAACCCTCTTTTAGATTCCTGGTAGCTTCATAGCGTTTAACAAGGTCCACCATCTCAAGGGCATTGCCAGGGGACACCTGACCGATCCAGTGCTGGAGAACATATCGGCTAACAGACATTCCAGCATAGCAGTGGGACTCAGCACGTCAGGCTGTAGCCATTTTTGCAAGAGGTGAAGTAAGTTATAATACTGGGGTCTTGCAGGCTCATCCAGGTTGAACCCCCACTGATGCACCCGCTGGGCCCGGACCAACACATTCACCCACAGTCTTGCCAAAATCTCACCCTTGACTTTCTGGTAGTTGGCCGCTTGATCGTCCGGCAAGTCAAAATATAACCGCTGGGAATCGGATGCCAGGAACTGAGCGACGACCTCAGCCCACTGTTCATGGGCTAGCTTTTCCCTTTTGGCCACTTTCTTGTACATCACCAGGTGAGTTTCGATGTTGTCTGCGGGGGTTATCTTAGGAATCGTGGCACGGATTGCTTTCCGGGCATCGTGGACGCTTGGGGTTGCTTCTGCTGTCTGCAAAGCCATCGCGTGTTGTAGCAGAAACTGGTTAGTCTCCTGCTGCTGCTTATTAGCCTTGCATTGCTGCAGGTTTGTCTCTCGCTGCTGCAGATTAGCCTCCATGAGGGCCGTTACAACAGCCTCCATTTTGTCGTGGCGCACTGGTTGTAAAATAGTTGGTTTAATGTATGACATACAACCGTGACAGAAAAATGCAGAAACAAGTTCTTTGGATCAAACAGTTCAGTGTTTTTTTTCACACTTTAGACAAGTGACAAAACAAGCAGTCATATTCAAGAAAAAAGTCACCTTGTGGTGTTGGTGGTAATTCACACCATGCTGCATGTCCTTGACCATAGCAGCACCAACCTGTTTTCACGCCAAACAGGTAGCAAGCCTTCATCCAGACACAAGGCTCCCAGATCCCAACACAGAGACCTGGCTTCTGAGCAAAACTGCCTATTTAAGGACAGCCAGGTGCTGTCAAAACCCGGACCGGCACTTAAAATCCGGTCCAGCATCTGACCTCACCTGGCTTTAAATCAGTCCCAGCAGCCCAGACCAAACCTCTCACTGTGTCACACTACACACAAAAAGTGATGTCCCCTGTGGGTGGTGACATGGTGGCCAGTGGTTTTCACTCAACCTTCCCAGCTAAGGTGACAAGAAGCAGAATTTTTTTCCTTTTTCAAAGACATATTGTATCTATTTTGTAATAATGACAGGAGCTACAACTTTTTCCAGCTCTGATTCCAGATTAATGAGGCGATTTAGTTAAGTGCTCGTTCAGCTCTGCTGCACGCTTACTTCCTCGTTTTCTTTATCTTCTCCTGTTGATCTGCAACCTCCTTAAATTTCAGTGCAATTACCAGTGGCCTGGGCCATTTGTTTGGCCATTTACCTGATGTAATGATGGTTGAAAAGGATAATTTGCTGATTATAGAGCTCCTCTGTGCTGTTTGTTATCCGGTGACAGCAGTCAGTGTCTCTACCTACATTGTTTAGTCTCAGTCAGAAAAGCTGAGACTTTTCACCTTGTCGTGACTCACTAGAGGTATCTAGCTATGCCATGGATGGCCAACCTGCGGCTCTCCAGCTGTTACAAAACTACAACACCCAGCATGCCCAGACTGTCTACAGCTATCAGCCTACAGCTGGGCATGGTGGGAGTTGTAGTTTTACAACAGCTGGAGAGCCGCAGGTTGGCCATCCCTGGGCTATGCTATAACTATCTCAAGGTTTTGCATTACATTTTCATGTACCCTTCACCTGAAACCACATTTACCATAAAATATATAGAGTACAGACTAAAAGTTTGGACACACTTTCTCATTCAAAGAGTTTTCTTTATTTTCATGACTATGAAAATTGTAGATTCACACTGAAGGCATCAAAACTATGAATTAACATGTAGAATTATATACATAACAAAAAAGTGTGAAACAACTGAAAATATGTCATATTCTAGGTTCTTCAAAGTAGCCACCTTTTGCTTTGATTACTGCTTTGCACACTCTTGGCATTCTCTTGATGAGCTTCAAGAGGTAGTCACCTGAAATGGTTTTCACTTCACAGGTGTGCCCTGTCAGGTTTAATAAGTGGGATTTCTTGCCTTATAAATGGGGTTGGGACCATCAGTTGCGTTGTGGAGAAGTCAAGTGGATACACAGCTGATAGTCCTACTGAATAAACTGTTAGAATTTGTATTATGGCAAGAAAAAGCAGCTAAGTAAAGAAAAACGAGTGGCCATCATTACTTTAAGAAATGAAGGTCAGTCAGTCCGAAAAATTGGGAAAACTTTGAAAGTGTCCCCAAGTGCAGTTACAAAAACCATCAAGCGCTACAAAGAAACTGGCTCACATGCGGACCGCCCCAGGAAAGGAAGACCAAGAGTCACCTCTGCTGCGGAGGATAAGTTCATCCGAGTCACCAACCTCAGAAATCGCAGGTTAACAGCAGCTCAGATTAGAGACCAGGTCAATGCCACACAGAGTTCTAGCAGCAGACACATCTCTAGAACAACTGTTAAGAGGAGACTGTGTGAATCAGGTAGAATATCTGGTAGAATATCTGCTAGGAAACCACTGCTAAGGACAGGCAACAAGCAGACGAGACTTGTTTGGGCTGAAGAACACAAGGAATGGACATTAGACCAGTGGAAATCTGTGCTTTGGTCTGATGAGTCCAAATTTGAGATCTTTGGTTCCAACCACTGTGTCTTTCTGCCACGCAGAAAAGGTGAACGGATGGACTCTACATGCCTGGTTCCCACCGTGAAGCATGGAGGAGGAGGTGTGATGGTGTGGGGGTGCTTTGCTGGTGACACTGTTGGGGATTTATTCAAAATTGAAGGCATACTGAACCAGCATGGCTACCACAGCATCTTGCAGCGGCATGCTATTCCATCCGGTTTGCGTTTAGTTGGACCATCATTTATTTTTCAACAGGACAATGACCCCAAACACACCTCCAGGCTGTGTAAGGGCTATTTGACCATGAAGGAGAGTGATGGGGTGCTGCGCCAGATGACCTGGCCTCCACAGTCACCGGACCTGAACCCAATCGAGATGGTTTGGGGTGAGCTCGACCGCAGAGTGAAGGCAAAAGGGCCAACAAGTGCTAAGCATCTCTGGGAACTCCTTCAAGACTGTTGGAAGACCATTTCAGGTGACTACCTCTTGAAGCTCATCAAGAGAATGCCAAGAGTGTGCAAAGCAGTAATCAAAGCAAAAGGTGGCTACTTTGAAGAACCTAGAATGTGACATATTTTCAGTTGTTTCACACTTTTTTGTTATGTATATAATTTCACGTGTTAATTCATAGTTTTGATGCCTTCAGTGTGAATCTACAATTTTCATAGTCATGAAAATAAAGAAAACTCTTTGAATGAGAAGGTGTGTCCAAACTTTTGATCTGTACTGTACACATTTTTCTTTTTTGGCAAATATAATTTCTTGAGCTGTACTCTTGTCAAAGCTAGCACAATTAGCGAGAGGTTATATTTTCATGTATAGATTCAAGACTGTATGACCTATCAGGGTTTTCTTGGGGTTTGGGGAGCGTTACCACTAGAGATGAGCAAAGTTTTAGAAAATTCGATTCGGCTGCTTTGCCGAATTCCCCCCAAAAATGTGCTTTGTGACTATTTATTTTGTCACAAAGCGCATTTTTTTGTAAGTAGCAGGTGCAATGACAGAGAGCTGCGATAGTGCCGCTCCCCATCATTGTACCCCTCAGATGCCATGTTCATACATGATCGCGGCATCTGAGTGTAAAAACAGTGTAAAATTAGCATAATAAAATATTAAATCAATCTTACCACCTCCATTTGCTCGCAATGGGCCGGCCGCCGCCATCTTGCTTGAAGATCTGGCACAAAATCTCGCACGCTTCGAGATGACGTCATCACCCCGGATTTCGGCCGAGATCTTCAATCAAGATGGCAGCGGCCGGCCCGTCGTGAGCAAATGGAGGAGGTAAGGGTACTTTCACACTAGCGTTTTTCTTTTCTGGCATTGAGTTCCATTCTAGGGGAAAATAACTAATCAGTTTTATCATGCATTCTGAATGGAGAGCATTCCGTTCAGGATGCATCAGGACGTCTTAAGTTCAGTCTTTTTGACTGATCATGAAGGAGATAATACCACAGCATGCTACGGTTTTATCTCCGGTCAAAAAAAAATTAACATTTGCCGGAATGCTGGATCCGGCATTTTTTTACATAGGAATGTATTAGTGCCGGATCTGGCATTCAAAATACCGTAATGCTGGATCCGTCCTTCCCGTCTGCGCATGCCTAACGGCACCGGAAAGACGGATCCGGCATTTCAATGCATTTGTAAGACGGATCAGGATCCTAATCAGTCTTAAAATGCCATCAGTTGGCATACGTTTTGATGAATCCGGCAGGCAGTTCTGTCGACGGAACTGCCTACCGGATTCCTCTGCAGCAAGTGTGAAAGTACCCTAAGTATTATTATTATTTTTTACTATTTCAGGTTAAATCGATTCACTACCACGAAGCACAAGGAAATTTGTCTTTGAGGAAAATCGAATTTATCCTAATATTAATCATTTGTAAGGCTGTCAGGGCCTGGAGCATCACAGCTTAAACTTCTTCTAATGTAAAGTGAATTGACAGATTGTCTGAAGTTCCCCATACAAAATCAATAGCTGTCCGCTGGATGATCATTCGGCTGACACTTATGCCTCCCGACTCCCTCATACACAGACATGCTTGGTTCAGCTGAGCATAGGGGAGAGGGGAAAGACAGTCAGACATTTCTAGTGAAGTCTTATCTCTTGGGACAACAAATGGATAGGACAAAAACTGTAGTTTTCCCAGTCCTTTTCCCAGTCCGCAATTGCGGACAAGATTAGGCATTTTCTATTACAGTGCCGGCGATGTGCAGTCCACAAATTGCGGAATGCACATTGCCAGTGTCTGTGTTTTGCGGATCTGCAATTTGCGGATCCACAGAACACTTACGGACGTGTGAATGGACCCTTAATAGTAACATTATTAACGGTTACGTTTTATCTTCATGTATATTCTAATGGATTGCCTTCCTTGTACAATGTTATAATATACTTTCTAACATAGAAAGTATATTATAGTGCATTTGTATTGTGCGGCAGTTGTGTGCGGTTCTGCTGCGCTACTGCAGGTATATAGAGGGACAAGTGTTATTGGAACAAATAATTTCTACTGGTGTGATATACCAGTTACCCCCCCAAAAATGTGATTGAAGCAGGGGTGGTATATACCAAAAATATACTTTCTATATAGTGCATTTAGGTAGCGCAACAGGGCACATTTAAGAGAATTTCCCTTTAAGACGCATAAAAATGTTCCCTCATTAAGACACATATTTTTTATTGGAATTTTTGTCATTGATCCCCCTCTAGTATGTCACTGTCCATGTTGTGGGACTATTTGTGCACTTCTACTAAGTATTTGGTGGCTGCAAATATGAGCTGAAGGTTTTTCAGGTTTGCCTGCGATTTAAAGTGAATGGAGCCCGCCGCAAACTTTCGGTTCGCAAACATTTTATCGCGTTCGCGAACCGTCACGGACGATGTTTGTCCATCACTAGTCATCAGTATCAAAATCTTGGAAAACAAATTTAAAGTGGCTTAGGTATATTATGCATTTACTATTTTTATCTGGTTTTCATGCTCTTCAAAAACAGTAGTACGGTCTCTGTACTGACAACTCCCAAATACATTATCCAGTGACATTACCCCAGCACTACCCACCTCATTTATTTTGACCTTGTTTGCTTGAATTACTGTATTGCATGAAGTCTGCGAGCCCTAACCTTTTGCTTTGATTGATTACAAATTCTGTCTCCTGATTTTGTTACTACAAACTGGTTTCTATTTACATCAGTTGTTGCCAACTACACTAGAGGAGCTAACCTTCATCTCTGACAACCCAGAGGATCCACTATCCAAGTATTATCCATTGAAAGATAATAAAGATCTTTCTTTACTAACTTCAAAAGGCAAGACCTTAGAAGAGCGCCCATCATCACCATACAAGACTGCCATAGTACTGTGACTGTGCATGTCTCCTAGCCTGGTCTACTAAATCATCAATGTAGCCTTTTACCTATATTCATGTGTTGTGCAGGATGATGAATAAATACATTGCCAAATGTATATGGACACCCCTCCAAATTACTGAATTTGGGTGGTTCAGCCACATTGCGAACAGCTGCATAAAATCATGAGAACAGCGATGTACTCTCTGTAGACGAACACTGGTAGTAGATAGACTAAACTGTGTTTGTCGAACGCCTGGAGAACTCTACCTATTGGAGTACATATTTCCTACTGTAAAATTTGAAACATGGGGGCTAATAGTTTGGGCTACAATACTTACTACAAATGATGGTTAATATTGAAAAGGGCTTTTCCTTAGGATAGGTCATCAATATTTGATCGGTGGGGGTCTGACTCCTGACACCCTCGCCGATCAGCTGTTTGAATGGGCTGCGACACTCCAGTGAGCGCTGTGGCCTCGTCACAGCAGATAGTACATAGTGGTTGTGATTGGTATTGCATCCCAGGCCTGTTCACTTAAATGGGACTGAGCTGAACCTAGGACATGTGACCGATGAACATGATGTCACTGGCCTAGGAAGAGGCTGGAGAACTGCTGCCTGTTTTACACCCAGAAAATCCCTTATAATAAAAACATGTGTATAATAATGACAAAATGAACAATGCAACACTATTAGACAAGTCCCATTTTAGTAATTTATGTCATTATAAAGCACACTTATAAATCACAATATGAAAACCGCTTATGAAAGACCCAAGCAACAAGAGCATTAGCTCAGTGCAGATGTGCTTCTCTCTCCAGACTTAATATTTGCCGCTCTGCATTTTCTGTTTTAAGATTGGTATGAAACAAAATAAAAGGATGGCTGAAAGGGTTAATTACTCTTACCGGTAATTGGATTTTCCATTAGCCTCCCCAACGGCACTGACAGGAGGATATCCCCGCCCCCTGGACAGGAAACAACACTGGAGCTCCAGATTAAAAAGGCCTCCTCTCCTTACCTAAGCCAGTTAATAACCAAGGACACGGAAAATGATGCAAGAAAAATTATTATTATTAATTCAACATAATACAATCCACCAAGGTAATTATACATTTACCAAAAACAAACAAACAAGGGTGGGAAAACTCCCAGTGCCGTTGGGGAGGCTAATGGAAAATCCAATTACCGGTAAGAGTAATTAACCCTTTTCCCCGGCACTGACAGGAGGCTGAACATATTTCAGCACTTTGAAGCTAGAGGGTTTGAGACCCTTGTTCAACCCTGACTGTAGGAAATCCAAAATAATAGGAACATTTGGAAGATAATTTTTGACAGTTTTTGCTCTTCGTAAAGGCAAGAAAGGCCTTCCAGGTCCTAAGATAAATTTTTGATGTCACGGCTTTCCTACCTTTTAGTATAGTGGAGATTACTGGATCCGAGAGGCCCTTTCCTTTTAAAGCTAGGCATTCAATCTCCAAGCTGTCAATTTGAATTGAGAGACTCTGGGGTGGTGAATCGGACCCTGAAATAAAAGATCTGGAAGTGCTGGGAGAGTCCAGTATTCCCCTCCTGACAGATAGAGAATAAGATAATGGGTTGCATCAAAAGGGGCATAGATGCTCGTGATAAGAACATAGTCCTACCACTTTACAAATCACTAGTCAGACCACACATGCAATACTGTGTACAGTTCTGGGCTCCTGTGAACAAGGCAGACATAGCAGAACTGGAGAGGGTCCAGAGGAGGGCAACTAAAGTAATAACTAGAATGGGGCAACTACAATACCCTGAAAGATTATCAAAATTAGGGTTATTCACTTTAGAAAAAAGACGACTGAGGGGAGATCTAATTAATATGTATAAATATATCAGGGGTCAGTACAGAGATCTCTCCCATCATCTATTTATCCCCAGGACAGTGACTGCGACGAGGGGACATCCTATGCGTCTGGAGGAAAGAAAGTTTGTACACAAACATAGGATTCTTTACGGTAAGAGCAGTGAGACTATAGAACTCTCTGCCTGAGGAGGTGGTGATGGTGAGTACAATAAAGGAATTCAAGAGGGGCCTGGATGTATTTCTGGAGTGTAAAAATATTACAGGCTATAGCTACTAGAGAGGGGTCGTTGATCCAGGGAGTTGTTTTTTTGCCTTCCTCTGGATCAACTTGCAGGATGACAGGCCTAACTGGATGGACAAATGTATTTTTTTGGCGGCCTTATGTACTATGTTACTACAGTATATTAGAACGCCCCATTTTGCTGTGATCAGTTGTAATATGTCAGGACTCAGGACCCAATCTCGTTGTCTGCCTGCTTAAGAAATCGGCCACGAGATTTTTGCTTTTACCGCCGATAAGGAAGTCAGATGTTTTTCTGCCTATAGAAAAATCCTCTTTGCGATTGCAGCTAGAAACATGTTCCGAGTGCCCCCTGTCTGTTTATGTATGCAACCGTGGTTGTGTTGTCGGATAAGATTTTTACGAGTGCTAGAAGAACCTTGAAAACTGCCAAAAGTTCCTTTTGATTTGACGAGGCAGATGCCATGGAGTTAGGAAGGGCTGGAATTGAAAATAACACAGGCGGGTTCCTATGTGAACAGCAATTCTCAGGTATTTCTGGTGATTTCTGAGGATTGGCACGTGATAATAAGTATCTTGTAAATCCAAAGTTACCATATAGCAACTCTGAGGAAAGAGGTTTATTGTCGACTTGATGGTTTCCATTTCAATTTTTTTTTTTGTTTAATATTTGTTCAACTTCCTTAGATTTATAATAAGTCTGAATGAACCCTCAGTTTTTTTTTTATCAGAAATACTGGAGAGTAGAATTCCCCTTTTTTTCTGGAGGTCTGGAATACATGCTTCTGAAGAAGAACGGATATTTCTTCCTCCAGGGATAGTTGTTTCTCCCTCTGAGGCAGTGGTTTGTTGATTACATAGTAATCTTCTGGACAGGTATCGAACTCTAGGCTGAACCCTCATTGGATGGAATTTAGAATCCAACTCTGGAGCAAAAGTTTTTAACCTTGCTCCAACCGGGCATCTGGCATCATTGAGTGGATTTTGCCGGCTTGTTTGGATTAAAGAGAAATTCTCTCCCTCTTGAGGACTGCCAATTCCCTGAGTAATCTTTTCTCTTCTGATCCGTCTTCAGTCTGTTCTTCTGGTTCCGAAAGAACCGCCTCTGCTGCCAAAATCTACTCTCTGTAGGGAATCCTTTCTTCCTATCAGAGGCCTTTTCAAGGATATCGTCAAGGACTGATCCAAAAAGACGGTCTCCTTCACAGGGGATATAACATAGGCGATTTTTTTGATGCCGTACCCCCTGACCAGGAACAGAGCCAGATGGCCCTTCTTGTTGCATTGGAGACAGCGGCTGAAAACTTTGGCTAAAAAGTTTGTTGCTTGTTTCAACTTTGGTAGAGGTTCTAAGATCTCCTCTCTAGGAATTCCAGCTGCCAGGTGATCTTCTAATTTACCTAGCCATATCGACAAGGACCTAGCCGTGCAGGTGGAAGAAATACTGAGTCTAAACATCGCAGTATTGATCTCCCATGCTTTTTTAAGCAGGCATTCACATTTTTTGTCCATGGGGTCATGTAGTAAGCACCTATCCTCAAACGGAAGGGAAGATTTCTTTGATATACGGGCTACCAGTGCATCAATCTTAGGAGTTTTTTTTTCCAAAGAGTTACATCAGAATCCCCAAAAGATTACTCCCTTTTAAAAGAGCTTGTAACCGGGGCTCTTTTTTCTGGTTCTCTTCATTCCTTAGAGATTATATATTTAATACTATTATGTACTGGGAAGACACGTTTTCTTCTCTCTCCCAGACCCTGAAACATTTGATCCTGTACGGACTGGCTCTGTTTAGGGTCTTCTATATCCATAGTAGCCCTGATTGATTTTAGAAGACTCTGCGATTCTTTTGGAAAGAAAAACGGTCTTCCATAACTGTCTTCCGAAGAGACAGAGCTGTCATCAAGGATCTCCCCTTCGTCAACCTCAAATTCGTATAATTGGAAACTATGGGAATTCTGAGAGGTGGAAAATTGTGGAGATAAGGGAGGTAGCCTTGATTCCACCGCCGCATTTACTTCCTCTCTCATCATATTCCTCATGGAGTCCAGAAAAGAGAGAGACTCTTCTGATACAACTTTTTCTGTGCATTTTACACATAGTGACTAGGGATGAGCGAACCCGACCTGTATAGGTCGGGTTCGTACCGAATTTTGGGGTTTCCGTGACACGGACCCGAACCCGAACATTTTCGTAAAAGTCTGGGTTCGGTGTTCGTCGCTTTCTTGGCGCTTTTTGAAAGGCTGCAAAGCAGCCAATCAACAAGCGTCATACTACTTGCCCCAAGAGGCCATCACAGCCATGCCTACTATTGGCATGGCTGTGATTGGCCAGTGCAGCATGTGACCCAGCCTCTATTTAAGCAGGAGTTACGTAGCGCCGCACGTCACTCTGCTCTGATTAGTGTAGGGAGAGGTTGCAGCTGCGACGTTAGGGCGAGATTAGGCAGTGATTAACTCATCCAAAAGACTTCATTCAGTGATCGATCTGCAGCTGTGGATCATTGAGCTGCTGCTATTCAATTGCTCACTGTTTTTAGGCTGCCCAGAGCGTTTTTCATTCACTTTTTTCTGGGGTGATCGGCGGCCATTTTGTGTCTTGTGGTGCGCCAGCACAAGCTGCCACCAAGTGCATTTAACCCTCAATAGTGTGGTTGTTTTTTTGCTAAATCCTACATCAGGGTCAAGCTGTCACACAAAGTGCATTTAACCATTAATAGTGTGGTTATTTTTTGGCCATATACTACATCGGGGCAAGCTGAGCCTGTCACCAAGTGCATTTAACCCTCAATAGTGTGGTTGGTCAAGCTGTCACACCAAGTGCATTTAACCATCAATAGTGTGGTTATTTTTTGGCCATATACTACATCAGGGGCAAGCTGAGTCTGTCACCAAGTGCATTTAACCCTCAATAGTGTGGTTGGTCAAGCTGTCACACCAAGTGCATTTAACCATCAATAGTGTGGTTATTTTTTGGCCATATCCCAGTCTAATTCTGTCTGTAAACCTATACCTGTCACCCAGCGCCTAAATAATAGGCCTCAAATTTATAGTCAGCTAAATCTGTGGTTATTGCTGTGGCTGGGCAAGTTATTTAGTGTCCATCAAAGCACAGTTTTTGTTCTGGGTTGAAATACAATTCCCAATTTAGCAATTCTCTAAATTAGTGGTTTCTGCTGTATCAGGCCTACTTTAAATGTATCCCTAAAAGGGTATATTAGATTCAAGGTGCTGATAGGGCCATTCTCAATAACTTCACACACATGCTACTGTGCATATACCAGTCTAATTCTGTCCGTAAACGTATACCTGTCACCCAGCGCCTAAATAATAGGCCTCAAATTTATAGTCAGCTAAATGTGTGGTTATTGCTGTGGCTGGGCAAGTTATTTAGTGTCCGTCAAAGTACAGTTTTTGTTCTGGGTTGAAATACAATTCCCAATTTAGCAATTCTCTAAATTAGTGGTTTCTGCTGTATCAGGCCTACTTTAAATTTATCCCTAAAAGGGTATATTAGATTCAAGGTGCTGATAGGGTCATTCTCAATAACTTCACACACACGCTACTGTGCATATACCAGTCTAATTCTGTCCGTAAACGTATACCTGTCACCCAGCGCCTAAATAATAGGCCTCAAATTTATAGTCAGCTAAATCTGTGGTTACTGCTTTGCCTGTATTAGTGTAATACGGTACCTAAATAGATAGCCAGATAGTGTTAGGTGTCTGTAAAAAAAGGCCTGAATTTGAATTCAATACATTGGGCCAAATAATATTTTTGTTGTTGTGGTGAACGATAACAATGAGGAAAACATCTAGTAAAGGACGTGGACGTGGACATGGTCGTGGTGGTGTTAGTGGACCCTCTGGTGCTGGGAGAGGACGTGGCCCTTCTGCCACAGCCACACGTCCTAGTGTACCAACTACCTCAGGTCCCAGTAGCCGCCATAATTTACAGCGATATTTGGTGGGGCCCAATGCCGTCCTAAGGATAGTAAGGCCTGAGCAGGTACAGGCATTAGTCAATTGGGTGGCCGACAGTGGATCCAGCACGTTCACATTATCTCCCACCCAGTCATTCTGCAGAAAGCGCATAGATGGTGCCTGAAAACCAAGCCCATCAGTCTGTCACATCACCCCCATGCATATCAGGGAAACTGTCTGAGCCTCAAGTTATGCAGCAGTCTCTTATGCTGTTTGAAGACTCCGCTGGCAGGGTTTCCCAAGGGCATCCACCTAGCCCTTCCCCAGCGGTGGAAGACATAGAATGCACTGACACACAACCACTTATGTTTCCTGATGATGAGGACATGGGAATACCACCTCAGCACGTCTCTGATGATGACGAAACACAGGTGCCAACTGCTGTGTCTTTCTGCAGTGTGCAGACTGAACAGGAGGTCAGGGATCAAGACTGGGTGGAAGACGATGCAGGGGACGATGAGGTCCTAGACCCCACATGGAATGAAGGTCGTGCCACTGACTTTCACAGTTCGGAGGAAGAGGCAGTGGTGAGACCGAGCCAACAGCGTAGCAAAAGAGGGAGCAGTGGGCAAAAGCAGAACACCCGCCGCCAAGAGACTCCGCCTGCTACTGACCGCCGCCATCTGGGACCGAGCACCCCAAAGGCAGCTTCAAGGAGTTCCCTGGCATGGCACTTCTTCAAACAATGTGCTGACGACAAGACCCGAGTGGTTTGCATGCTGTGCCATCAGAGCCTGAAGCGAGGCATTAACGTTCTGAACCTGAGCACAACCTGCATGACCAGGCACCTGCATGCAAAGCATGAACTGCAGTGGAGTAAACACCTTAAAAACAAGGAAGTCACTCAGGCTCCCCCTGCTACCTCTTCTGCTGCTGCCGCCTCGGCCTCTTCTGCTGCTGCCGCCTCGGCCTCTTCCTCCGCCTCTGGAGGAACGTTGGCACCTGCCGCCCAGCAAACAGGGGATGTACCACCAACACCACCACCTCCGTCACCAAGCATCTCAACCATGTCACACGGCAGCGTTCAGCTCTCCATCTCACAAACATTTGAGAGAAAGCGTAAATTCCCACCTAGCCACCCTCGATCCCTGGCCCTGAATGCCAGCATTTCTAAACTACTGGCCTATGAAATGCTGTCATTTAGGCTGGTGGACACAGACAGCTTCAAACAGCTCATGTCGCTTGCTGCCCCACAGTATGTTGTTCCCAGCCGGCACTACTTCTCCAAGAGAGCCGTGCCTTCCCTGCACAACCAAGTATCCGATAAAATCAAGTGTGCACTGCGCAACGCCATCTGTGGCAAGGTCCACCTAACCACAGATACGTGGACCAGTAAGCACGGCCAGGGACGCTATATCTCCCTAACTGCACACTGGGTAAATGTAGTGGCAGCTGGGCCCCAGGCGGAGAGCTGTTTGGCGCACGTCCTTCCGCCGCCAAGGATCGCAGGGCAACATTCTTTGCCTCCTGTTGCCACCTCCTCCTACTCAGCTTCCTCCTCCTCTTCTTCCACCTGCTCATCCAGTCAGCCACACACCTTCACCACCAACTTCAGCACAGCCCGGGGTAAACGTCAGCAGGCCATTCTGAAACTCATATGTTTGGGGGACAGGCCCCACACCGCACAGGAGTTGTGGCGGGGTATAGAACAACAGACCGACGAGTGGTTGCTGCCGGTGAGCCTCAAGCCCGGCCTGGTGGTGTGCGATAATGGGCGAAATCTCGTTGCAGCTCTGGGACTAGCCGGTTTGACGCACATCCCTTGCTTGGCGCATGTGCTGAATTTGGTGGTGCAGAAGTTCATTCACAACTACCCCGACATGTCAGAGCTGCTGCATAAAGTGCGGGCCGTCTGTTCGCGCTTCCGGCGTTCACATCCTGCCGCTGCTCGCCTGTCTGCGCTACTGCGTAACTTCAGCCTTCCCGCTCACCGCCTCATATGGAATGTGCCCACCAGGTGGAACTCCACCTTGCACATGCTGGACAGACTGTGCGAGCAGCAGCAGGCCATAGTGGAGTTTCAGCTGCAGCACGCACGGGTCAGTCGCACTGCGGAACAGCACCACTTCACCACCAATGACTGGGCCTCCATGCGAGACCTGTGTGCCCTGTTGCGCTGTTTCGAGTACTCCACCAACATGGCCAGTGGCGATGACGCCGTTATCAGCGTTACAATACCACTTCTATGTCTCCTTGAGAAAACACTTAGGGCGATGATGGAAGAGGAGGTGGCCCAGGAGGAGGAGGAGGAGGAAGAGGGGTCATTTTTAGCACTTTCAGGCCAGTTTCTTGAAAGTGACTCAGAGGGAGGTTTTTTGCAACAGCAGAGGCCAGGTACAAATGTGGCCAGCCAGGGCCCACTACTGGAGGACGAGGAGGAGGTGGAGGAGGATGAGGATGAAGCATGGTCACAGCGGGGTGGCACCCAACGCAGCTCAGGCCCATCACTGGTGCGTGGCTGGGGGGAAACGCAGGACGATGACGATACGCCTCCCACAGAGGACAGCTTGTCCTTACCCCTGGGCAGCCTGGCACACATGAGCGACTACATGCTGCAGTGCCTGTGCAACGACAGCAGAGTTGCCCACATTTTAACGTGTGCGGACTACTGGGTTGCCACCCTGCTGGATCCACGGTACAAAGACAATGTGCCCACCTTACTTCCTGCACTGGAGCGTGATAGGAAGATGCGCGAGTACAAGTGCACGTTGGTAGACGCGCTACTGAGAGCATTCCCAAATGTCACAGGGGAACAAGTGGAAGCCCAAGGCCAAGGCAGAGGAGGAGCAAGAGGTCGCCAAGGCAGCTGTGTCACTGGCCAGCTCCTCTGAGGGCAGGGTTAGCATGGCAGAGATGTGGAAAAGTTTTGTCAACACGCCACAGCTAACTGCACCACCACCTGATACGCAACGTGTTAGCAGGAGGCAACATTTCACTAACATGGTGGAACAGTACGTGTGCACACCCCTCCACGTACTGACTAATGGTTCGGCCCCATTCAACTTCTGGGTCTCTAAATTGTCCACGTGGCCAGAGCTAGCCTTTTATGCCTTGGAGGTGCTGGCCTGCCCGGCGGCCAGCGTTTTGTCTGAACGTGTATTCAGCACGGCAGGGGGTGTCATTACAGACAAACGCAGCCGCCTGTCTACAGCCAATGTCTACAGCCAAAATGAACCAGGCATGGATCCCACAGGACCTGTCCATCCCTTGTGCAGATTAGTCATTAACTACCTCCCCTTAACCATATATTATTGTACTCCAGGGCACTTCCTCATTCAATCCTATTTTTATTTTCATTTAACCATTATATTGCGAGGCAACCCAAAGTTGAATGAACCTCTCCTCTGTCTGGGTGCCGGGGCCTAAATATCTGACAATGGACTGTTCCAGTGTTGGGTGACGTAAAGCATGATTCTCTGCTATGACATGCAGACTGATTCTCTGCTGACATGAAGCCAGATTCACTGTTACGGGACCTCTCTCCTCTGCCTGGGTGCCGGGGCCTAAATATATGACAATGGACTGTTACAGTGGTGGGTGACGTGAAGCCTGATTCTCTGCTATGACATGCAGACTGATTCTCTGCTGACATGAAGCCAGATTCTCTGTTACGGGACCTCTCTCCTCTGCCTGGCCCTAAATATATGACAATGGACTGTTACAATGGTGGGTGACGTGAAGCCTGATTCTCTGCTATGACATGCAGACTGATTCTCTGCTGACATGAAGCCAGATTCTCTGTTACGGGACCTCTCTCCTCTGCCCGGGACCTCTCTCCTCTGCCTGGGTGCCTGGGCCTAAATATATGACAATGGACTGTTACAGTGGTGGGTGACGTGAAGCCTGATTCTCTGCTATGACATGCAGACTGATTCTCTGCTGACATGAAGCCAGAATCTCTGTTACGGGACCTCTCTCCTCTGCCTGGGTGCCGAGGCCTATATATCTGACAATGGACTGTTCCAGTGTTGGGTGACGTGAAGCATGACTCTCTGCTATGACATGAAGACTGATTCTCTGCTGACATGAAGCCAGATTCTCTGTTAAGGGACCTCTCTCCTCTGCCTGGGACTAAATATCTGACAATGGACTGTTACAGTGGTGGGTGACGTGAAGCCAGATTCTCTGCTATGGGACCTCTCTCCAATTGATATTGGTTAATTTTTATTTATTTTAATTCATTTCCCTATCCACATTTGTTTGCAGGGGATTTACCTACATGTTGATGCCTTTTGCAGCCCTCTAGCTCTTTCCTGGGCTGTTTTACAGCCTTTTTAGTGCCGAAAAGTTCGGGTCCCCATTGACTTCAATGGGGTTCGGGTTCGGGACGAAGTTCGGGTCGGGTTCGGATCCCGAACCCGAACATTTCCGGGAAGTTCGGCCGAACTTCTCGAACCCGAACATCCAGGTGTTCGCTCAACTCTAATAGTGACTTCTTGGATTTTGAGAGAAAGGACTTCCTGCTAATAGCACACTTTTTGCGTTCTGAGTTTTCTCCTTGTGTCCTGGTAGTGAGGTTTCTCTACCCTAAGGCCTCATGCACACGGACGTTTTTTTTCACGGTCCGCAAAACGGGGTTCCGTTGGTCCGTGATCCGTGACCGTTTTTCCGTCCGTGGGTCTTCCTTGATTTTTGGAGGATCCACGGACATGAAAAAAAAGTCATTTTGGTGTCCGCCTGGCCGTGCGGAGCCAAACGGATCCGTCCTGAATTACAATGCAAGTCAATGGGGACGGATCCGTTTGATGTTGACACAATATGGTGCCATTTCAAACGGATCCGTCCCCATTGACTTTCAATGTAAAGTCTGGAGTTCTGTTATACCATCGGATTGGAGTTTTCTCCAATCCGATGGTATATTTTAACTTGTAGCGTCCCCATCACCATGGGAACGCCTCTATGTTAGAATATACTGTCGGATATGAGCTACATCGTGAAACTCATTTCCGACAGTATATTCTAACACAGAGGCGTTCCCATGGTGATGGAGACGCTTCAGGTTAGAATATACAAAAAAACTGTGTACATGACTGCCCCCTGCTGCCTGGCAGGTGCTGCCAGGCAGCAGGGGGCAGACCCCCCCCCCTGTTTTTAACTCATTGGTGGCCAGTGGGCCCCCCCTCCCCTGTTGTTAACTCCTTGGTGGCCAGTGTGCGCACCCCCCTCCCTCCCTCCCTCCATTGTTTTAATACATTGGGGCCAGTGTGCGCGCGCCCCCCAACCCCCCCTCCCTCCCTCTCTTGTTTTAATACATTGGGGCCAGTGTGCGCGCGCCCCCCCAACCCCCCTCCCTCCCTCTATTGTTTTAATACATTGGGGCCAGTGTGCGCGCGCCCCCCCAACCCCCCCTCCCTCCCTCTATTGTTTTAATACATTGGGGCCAGTGTGCGCACCCCCCCACCCCCCTCCCTCCCCCCATTGTAATCATCATCGGTGGCAGCGGAGTAGAAGATTTTCATACTTACCTGGCTGCTGGCTGCTGCGATGTCTGCGTCCGGCCGGGAGCTCCTCCTACTGGTAAGTGACAGCAATGCGCCGCACAGACCTGTCACTTACCAGTAGGAGGAGCTCCCGGCCGGACGCAGACATCGCAGCAGCCAGCAGCCAGGTAAGTATGAAAATCTTCTACTCCGCTGCCACCGATGATGATTACAATAGAGGGAGGGAGGGGGGGGGGGGGTTGGGGGGGGTGCGCACACTGGCCCCAATGTATTAAAACAATAGAGGGAGGGAGGGGGGGTTGGGGGGGCGCGCGCACACTGGCCCCAATGTATTAAAACAATAGAGGGAGGGAGGGGGGGTTGGGGGGCGCGCGCACACTGGCCCCAATGTATTAAAACAATAGAGGGAGGGAGGGAGGGGGGTGCGCACACTGTGCCACCAACAGTTAACAACAGGGGAGGGGGGGGCCGCACAATGATATTCAAACTGGGGAGGGGGGGGGGTCTGCCCCCTGCTGCCTGGCAGCCCTGATCTCTTACAGGGGGATATGATGGGGTTAATTGTACTATCATATCCCCCTGTAAGAGATCGGGTGCTGCCAGGCAGCAGGGGGCAGTCTTGTACACAGTTTGTAGTGTATTCTAACTAGAAGCGTCCCATCACCATGGGAACGCCTCTGTGTTAGAATATACTGTCGGATCTGAGTTTTCACTTCGTGAAAACTCAGCTCTGAAAAAGCTTTTATGCAGACGGATCTTCGGATCCGTCTGTATGAAACTAACCTACGGCCACGGATCACGGACACGGATGCCAATCTTGTGTGCATCCGTGTTCTTTCACGGACCCATTGACTTGAATGGGTCCGTGAACCGTTGGCCGTGAAAAAAATAGGACAGGTCATATTTTTTTCACGGCCAGGAAACACGGCTCACGGATGCGGCTGCCAAACGGTGCATTTTCCGATTTTTCCACGGACCCATTGAAAGTCAATGGGTCCGTGAAAAAAAACGGAAAACGGCACAACGGCCACGGATGCACACAACGGTCGTGTGCATGAGGCCTAAAACAATCAGATTTAAAAAAGGGCTAGTAATTTTATATATATTAACCTCCACTACCAGGTACCTATAAGTGCATTTTGTAAAAAGAGGAGAGCCCCACATCCAAGATAGCATCTGCACAAGCTTACAGGAGAGGAGACTTACAGGAGAGGGCCCTGGAACCTGGATCCACAGGCTTGCGGGCCGCATCCTCCTGAGGAATCGACATGCTGGAGCAGGGAAACACACCACCAACAAGGCAGTGGCCATGAATATTTAAAATCTCCTTTCCCGGAACCTCCTCCACCCAAGAGAAGGCCTCATCTGCATAGACGCCCGTAACGTCATATCCAGAACTCTAAAGAAGGTGTAAGAAGCCCAGGGCTGCCTTCCACAGAAGGGCTTATGCCAAAGATCGGAAAAGGGAGCCACCGCATCCCCGGAGCCTCCAATCTCTGCAGCGGCCCTCCCAATGCAGAGGAAAAAGCAAGGCAGTGCGGAATCTTCATAGTACTGGCAGGAGTATCCGCGCTGTCCGTGGACAGGAAACAAAACTGGCTTAGGTAAGGAGAGGATGCCTTTTTAATTTGGAGTACCAGTGTTGTTTCCTGGGGATATCCTCCTGTCAGTGCTGTTTGGAAGGCCGCCTGGGAAAATCATGTTAATGCAGAACGTGTCTAGAGCTGTACACATTTTATAAGAGAAGAAGTATAAGAGGAAGCTGACAGCAGATGTAGGCCTAATTTACGCATCTGAAGATGTCTGTGAAGGATCCGTATTTGTTCCATGTCTCTGTTTATTGCTCTCCGTGTGTCCTCCATGTTCCACAGGCACTGCTAGGCTGAAAATGAATTTCCAGCGCATATTCTAGAAGCAATCAGAGTGACCATGGTTTTCCTGGACCTTTAGGCTATAATGTGCATGAAGGCTCTGTAATCACAGAGAAAAATAGGGCATGATTCCTTGGTGTCACCATTGACCCATGGTCCGTGGAAAACCACTGATGTGTGAATACAGGTATTAAAGTCAATGGATACGTGTGGTGTCCGAGAAGACCATGGACAGCATACATTTGTGATTCACTGATGTGTAAAAGAGGCCTTAGGGAGGAACCTAATAGGATATTCTCCACTGTGATCTTTCCATTTTTCTTAACTTTCCTGCTGGTCTCATGTTGGTCTTAAAAGGAGTCTGTCACCAACTAGGACCGTTTGTAACGGTTGGGGTCTCTCTATAGCTCTCCTAATGTAATTTACAGATCTACTTTTATGCGCTTATTAATCTTTTCTAGCCCCTAAAAAACAGCTAAAAAAGAACCAAAGGGGCTGTAGCCCAGCTGCGCCCATCCGAATAGAGCTCTGCTACTCCAACCTGTTGTTCTTTCCACCTTCCATCCTCGATGACGTCACCACTGAAAATCTCACACAGGCGCATGCGCGGTTCAGTAACTGAAGTGGCTACGAGCTACGAACAGAAGGTTGCCCTAAAAAATTAGATGTGTGCCTGGTTGAGATTTTCAGCGGCCTCATGATCCTATCGCCAAGGCAGGGAGGTGGAGAGAGCAAAAGGCTAGAAGGTGCTGGGCTCCATTTGAATGGGTGCGGCTGGGCTCCAGCACAAATAACCCTTGGGTTCTTTTTTAACTCATTTTCCTAATTTAAAATACTGTTTTTGGAAGCTAGTAAAGTATATCTGTAAGGGCTCTTTCACACTTGCGTTGTTCTGTTCCGGCATAGAGTTCCGTCGTCGGGGCTCTATGCTGGAAGAATCCTGATCAGGATTATCCCCATGCATTCTGAATGGAGAGAAATCCGTTCAGGATGCATCAGGATGTCTTCAGTTCCGGACCGGAACGTTTTTTGGCCGGAGAAAATAGCATGCTGCGCTTTTTGCTCCGGCCAAAAACCCTGAAGACTTGCCGCAAGGCCGGATCCGGAATTAATGCCCATTGAAAGGCATTAATCCGGATCCGGCCTTAAGCGAAACGTCGTTTCAGCGCATTACCGGATCCGACGTTTAGCTTTTTCTGAATGGTTACCATGGCTGCCAGGACGCTAAAGTCCTGTTTGCCATGGTAAAGTGTAGTGGGGAGCGGGGGAGCAGTATACTTACCGTCCGTGCGGCTCCCGGGGCGCTTCAGAGTGACGTCAGGGCGCCCCACGCGCATAAATGACGTGATCGCATGGACACGTCAGCCATTCGCATGGGGCGCTCTGACGTCATTCTGGAGAGCCCCGGGAGCCGCACAGATGGCAAGTATACTGCTCCCCACTACTACTATGGCAACCAGGACTTTAATAGCGTCCTGGCTGCCATAGTAACACTGAACGCATTTTGAAGACTGATCCATCTTCAAATGCTTTCAGTTCACTCGCGTTTTTCCGGATCCGGCGTGTAATTCCGGCAAATGGAGTACACGACGGATCCGGACAACGCAAGTGTGAAAGAGCCCTAAATGACGTTAGGAGAGCTATACAGACATCCCAACTATTACAAATGGTCCTGGTTGGTGACAGACTCCCTTTAAAGGGAATGTGTCATAAAAAAAAATCACATTTTTAAGTGTTACATATATACAGTACTTTTTGCTTTATAAGATGCACTTTTTTTTCCCCAAAAGAGGATCTTATAAAACGAATACTAGTGGACGCTTCTATTAGGGACGAGCTCACTAGTATGCAGTAGGTTCGGGGAGTGGGGTGCTGTGAGTGCTGCTTGTACTCTGCCCCCCCCCCCCCGGTCTTCCTTCCTGGGGCCATGCTACACTGTCCTGTTGTACACAGTCAGGTCACAGAGCAGTGCGGGCACGGAGATCATCAGGGAGAGTGACTGCAGGAGAGACTACCGGACCTGAAGAGTAGCAGGGGAGCAGGAGAGGTAAGTTAATTTATTTTAAGGTCTGATCTGAAATCTGATACGGGGTCTGACATGGAGGTCTGATGTGATGTCCTGATATGGTGGTCTGATCTGAGATCTTGATCTGGGGGTGTTATCTGATGTCCTGATATGGGGGTATGAGCTGATGTCCTGATATGGGGGTATGATCTGATGTCCTGATATGGGGACAGGTGCATCTTATAGAGGCAAAAAATACATTATTTGTAAAATTTATGGAGATTTCTGTTTTCATATACAGGTCCTTCTAAAAAAATTAGCATATTGTGATAAAGTTCATTATTTTCTGTAATGTACTGATAAACATTAGACTTTCATATATTTTAGATTCATTACACACAACTGAAGTAGTTCAAGCCTTTTATTGTTTTAATATTGATAATTTTGGCATACAGCTCATGAAAACCCAAATTTCCTATCTCAAAAAATTAGCATATTTCATCTGACCAATAAAAGAAAAGTGTTTTTAATACAAAAAAAGTCAACCTTCAAATAATTATGTTCAGTTATGCACTCAATACTTGGTCGGGAATCCTTTTGCAGAAATGACTGCTTCAATGCGGCGTGGCATGGAGGCAATCAGCCTGTGACACTGCTGAGGTGTTATGGAGGCCCAGGATGCTTCGATAGCGGCCTTAAGCTCATCCAGAGTGTTGGGTCTTGCGTCTCTCAACTTTCTCTTCCCAATATCCCACAGATTCTCTATGGGGTTCAGGTCAGGAGAGTTGGCAGGCCAATAGAGCACAGTGATACCATGGTCAGTAAACTATTTACCAGTGGTTTTGGCACTGTGAGCAGGTGCCAGGTCGTGCTGAAAAATGACATCTTCATCTCCATAAAGCTTTTCAGCAGATGGAAGCATGAAGTGCTCCAAAATCTCCTGATAGCTAGCTGCATTGACCCTGCCCTTGATCAAACACAGTGGACCAACACCAGCAGCTGACATGGCACCCCAGACCATCACTGACTGTGGGTACTTGACACTGACTTCAGGCATTTTGGCATTTCCCTCTCCCCAGTCTTCCTCCAGACTCTGGCACCTTGATTTCCGAATGACATGCAAAATTTGCTTTCATCCGAAAAAAGTACTTTGGACCACTGAGCAACAGTCCAGTGCTGCTTCTCTGTAGCCCAGGTCAGGCGCTTCTGTCGCTGTTTCTGGGGAATGCGGCACCTGTAGTCCATTTCCTGCACACGCCTGTACACGGTGGCTCTGGATGTTTCTACTCCAGACTCAGTCCACTGCTTCCGCAGGTCCCCCAAGGTCTGATATTGGTCCTTCTCCACAATCTTCCTCAG
The DNA here is from genome assembly GCF_014858855.1 of Bufo gargarizans. Taxonomy (NCBI): domain Eukaryota; kingdom Metazoa; phylum Chordata; class Amphibia; order Anura; family Bufonidae; genus Bufo; species Bufo gargarizans. Next base: position 689,860,306 of record NC_058080.1, on the reverse strand, counting down.
GGTCCGGTCACCTCTTCTCGTTGTGCAGCGTTTTCTGCCACACTTTTTCCTTCCCACAGACTTCCCACTGAGGTGCCTTGATACAGCACTCTGGGAACAGCCTATTCGTTCAGAAATTTCTTTCTGTGTCTTACCCTCTTGCTTGAGGGTGTCAATGATGGCCTTCTGGACAGCAGTCAGGTCGGCAGTCTTACCCATGATTGCGGTTTTGAGTAATGAACCAGGCTGGGAGTTTTTAAAAGCCTCAGGAATCTTTTGCAGGTGTTTAGAGTTACTTAGTTGATTCAGATGATTAGGTTAAAAGTTTGTTTAGAGAACCTTTTCATGATATGCTAATTTTTTTAGATAGGAATTTTGGGTTTTCATGAGCTGTATGCCAAAATCATCAATATTAAAACAATAAAAGGCTTGAACTACTTCAGTTGGTGTGTAATGAATCTAAAATATATGAAAGTCTAATGTTTATCAGTACATTACAGAAAATAATGAACTTTATCACAATATGCTAATTTTTTTTGAAGGACCTGTATACCTAAAATTGGGAATTGTTCACACTGGCCACTAGGCCTAATAATACAGCCAGGTCCATAAATATTGGGACATCAACACAATTCTAACATGTTTGGCTCTATACACCACCACAATGGATTTGAAATAAACAAACGAGATGTGCTTTAACTGCAGACTGTCAGCTTTAATTTGAGGCTATTTACATCCAAATCAGGTGAACGGTGTAGGAATTACAACAGTTTGCATATGTGCCTCCCACTTGTTAAGGGACCAAAAGTAATGGGACATAATAATAATCATAAATCAAACTTTCACTTTTTAATACTTGGTTGCAAATCCTTTGCAGTCAATTACAGCCTGAAGTCTGGAACGCATAGACATTACCAGACACTGGGTTTCATCCCTGGTGATGCTCTGCCAGCCCTCTACTGCAACTGTCTTCGGTTCCTGCTTGTTCTTGGGGCATTTTCCCTTCAGTTTTGTCTTCGGCAAGTGAAATGCATGCTCAATCGTATTCAGGTCAGGTGATTGACTTGGCCATTGCATAACATTCCACTTCTTTCCCTTAAAAAACTCTTTGGTTGCTTTTGCAGTATGCTTTGGGTCATTGTCCATCTGCACTGTGAAGCACCGTCCAATGAGTTCTGGAGCATTTGGCTGAATATGAGAAGATAATATTGCCCGAAACACTTCAGAATTCATCCTTCTGCTTATATCAGCAGTCACATCATCAATAAATACAATAGAACCAGTTCCATTGGCAGCCATACATGCCCACACCATGATACTACCACCACCATGCTTCACTGATGAGGTGGTATGCTTAGGATCATGAGCAGTTCCTTTCCTTCTCCATACTCTTCTCTTACCATCACTCTGGTACAAGTTGATCTTGGTCTCATCTGTCCATAGGATGTTGTTCCAGAACTGTGAAGGCTTTTTTAGATGTCGTTTGGCAAACTCTAATCTGCCCTTCCTGTTTTTGAGGCTCACCAATGGTTTACATCTTGTGGTGAACCCTCTGTATTCACTCTGGTGAAGTCTTCTCTTGATTGTTGACTTTGACACACATACACCTACCTCCTGGAGAGTGTTCTTGATCTGGCCAACTGCTGTGAAGGGTGTTTTCTTCACTAGGGAAAGAATTCTTCGGTCATCCACCACAGTTGTTTTCCGTGGTCTTCTGGGTCTTTTGGTGTTGCTGAGCTCACCGCTGCGTTCCTTCTTTTTAAGACTGTTCTAAACAGTTGTTTTGGCCACGCCTAATGTTTTTGCTATCTCTCTGATGAGTTTGTTTTGTTTTTTTCAGTCTAATGATGGCTTGCTTCACTGATAGTGACAGCTCTTTGGATCTCATCTTGAGAGTTGACAGTAACAGATTCCAAATGCAAATAGCACACTTGAAATGAACTCTGGACCTTTTATCTGCTCATTGTAATTGGGATAATGAGGGAATAACACACACCAGGCCATGGAACAGCTGAGAAGCCAATTGTCCCATTACCTTTGGTCCCTTAACAAGTGGAAGGCACATATGCAAACTGTTGTAATTCCTACACCGTTCACCTGATTTGGATGTAAATACCCTCAAATTAATGCTGACAGTCTGCAGTTAAAGCATATCTAGTTAGTTTTTATTTCAAATCCATTGTGGTGGTGTATAGAGCCAAAAATGTTAGAAATGTGTTTTTTAAAAGGAAGCGATGTAAGATACGTGTCTTAAATGGTCACTAACTTTTCACACAACTTTGCATAAATCAGTACAGGTGAATATAAGAAATTTTGTAATATATCTTATCAGAAGAAAATAACTCTTTCTCCAGTTATCAGCTCCCCCTTTTCCTAAAATAAAGTTCCCTCTGAATTCTCTGTTGAATCCACCTTGTCAGACAAAGGGCTCATGCACACAAACATATTTCTTTCCGCTTCCGCAAAAAAAATATTCGGACCGTATGCGGAAACATTCACTTCAATGGGTCAAGGTACTCCGCAGGCATTCCGTTTCCGTATTTCCGTTCCGCAAAAAAGTAGTGCATGTACTTTTATTGTCCGCAAATCATGGTCCGAAACCCCATTGAAGTCAAGGGGCCCGCAAAAAATACGGAACGCACACAGAACACATCCGTATTTCATCTGTATTTTGAGGATCCATACTGTAGAAATGCTAAGCCCAGCCCATATTGCACATGTTTGGTGATTAATAAGTTACTGTTTTCATTTCCGATCCGCAAAAAACGGATCGCATATGGAAACCATACGGATGTTTTGTGGAATAACGGAATGGAAGAGGACTTAAATAAGAGAAAAAAAAAGCCTCAGATACGGAACAACGGATCCGTGAAAAACAGACCGCAAAACACACAACAGTCGTGTGCATGAGCCCTTACACTAGCGTTTTTGCTGGATGCATCAGGGCTCACGAAAACGCTTCCGTTACTCATAATACAACCACCTGCATCCGTTATGGACGGATCCGGTTGTATTATCTTTAACATAGCCAAGACGGATCCGTCATGAAGTCCATTGAAAGTCAACGGGGGACGGATCTGTTTTCTATTGTGTCAGATTTAAACTGATCTGTTCCCATCTTGCTCCGATTCCCATTACGGAAAGAAAACTGCAGCTTGCCGCGGTTTGCTCTCCGGTATGGGAACGCAACTAAATGGAACAAAATCCATTTGGGAGCACTCCGTTCTGTTCAGTTACGTTTTGTCCCCTATTGACAATGAATGTGGACAAAATGGTAGCGTTTTTTTTCAGTATTGAGACCCTATGACGGATCTCAATACCGGAAAATAGAAACGCGTGTGAAAGTAGCCTTAGGTTGCATTCACATCATCACATTCTGTTATAGGAGCAGAAGAACGGATGTAACGGAAGTGCCAGTTTTGGCACATAACTAACACAAATTGAACCTAACTGATCCCATTGATTATAATGGGATCCGTTCGGTTTCCGTTCTGGAGAACATCTTTTAGCTGAGAAAAAAGTCGTGCAGGACTTTTCTCTCTGCTATTTTTAACAATTTCTGTGAAGGAAGCCCTGAACGGAGGCTCCAACGAAAGGAGCTGAAAGGAGCCTTAATTTAATGTACATATTTGAGCTACACATTAAGGCCCCTTTCACACGGGCGAGTATTCCGCGCGAATGCGATGTGTGAGTTGAACGCATTGCACCCGCGCTGAATACCGACCCATTCATTTCTATGGGGCTGTTCACATGAGTGGTGATTTTCAGGCATCACTTATGCGTTGCGTGAAAATCGCAGCATGCTCTATTTTGTGCGTTTTTCATGTAACGCAGGCCCCATAGAAATGAATGGGGTTGCGTGAAAATCGCAAGCATCCGCAAGCAAGTGCGGATGCGGTGCGATTTTCACGCACGGTTGCTAGGAGACGATCGGGATGGAGACCCGATCATTATTATTTTCCCTTATAACATGGTTATAAGGGAAAATAATAGCATTCTGAATACAGAATGCATAGTACAATAGCGCTGGAGGGGTTAAAAAATAAAATAAAAATTTAACTCACCTTAGTCCACTTGATCGCGCTGCATGATCGCATGCTGAACAGGACATGTGGTGACGTCACTCCGGTCATCACATGTTCCATCACATGATCTTTTACCATGGTGACGGATCATGTGATGACCGGAGTGACGTCACCACAGGTCCTGTTCCTGCAATGAATGCTCACCACAGGTCCTGTTCAGCAAAGGAGACAGAAGAGATGCCGGCTACGCGAACAAGTGGACTAAGGTGAGTTAAATAATTTTTTTATTTTTTTTTTAACCCCTCCAGCGCTATTTTACTATGCATTCTGTATTCAGAATGCTATTATTTTCCCTTATAACCATGTTATAAGGGAAAATAATACAATCTACAGAACACCGATCCCAAGCCCGAACTTCTGTGAAGAAGTTCGGGTTTGGGTACCAGACATGCAAGATTTTTCTCACGCGAGTGCAAAACGCATTACAATGTTTTGCACTCGCACGGAAAAATCGCAGGTGTTCCCGCAACGCACCCGCACATTTTCCTGCAACGCCCGTGTGAAAGAGGCCTAAAGGGGTTCTGCAGTTTGTTTAAAGTGATGATAGATCATCAGCATCTGATCGGCGGGGGGTCCGACACCCGGGACCACTGCCGATCAGCTGCATGAGAAGGCCGCGGCCTTCTCACTGTTTATCGCCGGCCCAGTGACGTCATAACTAGTATCAACTGGCCTGGGCGCAGCTAAGCTCCAGTTAAGTGAACAGAGTTTAGTCGCGCCCAGGCCAGTGATACTAGTTGTGAGGTCACTGGGCCAGCGGTAAACGGTGAGAAGGCCGCGGCGCTGCTGGAGCATAATGCCATTCATGTACGTCATTATGTGTTAAGGGGTTAAAGGAGTTTTCTTTTTATAATAATTTTTAAGAAAGTGCCCACAGCCTGCCTGCTGAAATAAAAGATTCATACTAACCTGCTCCGCGCTGCCTCCATCTTCTGATGCTTGTGGCCACATCACCACTGAAGCCGGTCATTGGCTGGAGGGGATCATGTGACCATGTCCACGCACCACCGGCTGTAAACAGTGCGGAGACCAGGAGATGGAGGCAGCACAGAGGACGGCAGCGCCGAGCAGGTTAGTATGAATCTTCTATTTCAGCAGACAGGCTATGGGCACTTTCTTAAAAATCATGCTACATTCACATGACCGTATGTGTTTTGCGGTCCGCAAAACACTGATCTACAAAAAATACGGATGATATAATTTTGGCATCCGTATTGCATAATTTTTTTTTTCAGATCCACTGTTAGGCTCCATTCACACGTCCGCGATTTCGTTCCGCATTTTGCGGAACGGAATTGCGGACCCATTTATTTCTATGGGGCAGCACAATGTGCTGCCCGGACACAGAATTGCGGACCAGCACTTCCGGGTCCGCAATTACGTTCCCGAAAAAAATAGAACATGTCCTATTCTCGTCCGCAATTGCGGACAAGAATAGGCATATTCTATTAGTACCAGCAATGTGCGGTCCGCAAAATGCGGAACACACATTGACGCTTTCCGTGTTTTGCGGATCGGCAAAACATGTTGCGGACTTGTGAATGGAGCCTTACAATGCCTATCCTTGTCGGCAAAACGGACAAGAATAGGACATGCTATTATTTTTTGCGGGGCTACGGAATGGACATACGAATACAGAAAGCACATGGTGTGCTGTCCTCATTTTTTGTGGACCCATTGAAATGAATGGGTCTTCATCCAAACCACAAAAAAAAAACGTAACGGCCCCGGAAACAAAATTAAGTGTTCCGGCAAAACGGATCCGGCATGCGCAGACCTTTAAAAATTGAAAAAAAAATTAATACTGGATCTGTTTTTCCGGATGACACAGGAGAGACGGATCTGGTATTTCAATGCATTTGTATGACAAATGCCATCAGTTTGCGTCAGGAATGCTGGATCCGGCGGGCGAACTGCCTGCCGGAACCCTCTGCCGCAAGTGTGAAAGTCCCCTATTTTCTAACATGTATTTACTGTATGGAGGAGCCCGATGTGAACATAACCTTACAACCCCAGGATGATAAATCATAGATACAATGGCGGCTAACACATGCTATGACATAGATCCCATCCATCTCCTCTCTGCTGGGAGGACCAGCTCTTCTCTACCAACAAAGATTGTGCGCATGCGCGTCGTTCACCCTGACGTCTCTTCCTGCACGTGCTTCTAAGGACTCGGCTCAGATTCATGGGCGGAGCCAAACGTCAGAGGTCGTTACGCCCTCATTGGTCCGCTTCCAGTCAGCTGACTCCCAGCTGTCCACTCAGAACGCGCTGCGGGAAGGTCGCGTCCTTGGTTGCCGGGGCACAAGATGGCGGGCCGCAGGATCTTCGGAAAGCTGCGGCACCATGCGGAGCTGCCGGCCGCCCTGTATTTACCCCCGGAGCCCCCCGCGGCCTCCCCCTCTCTGTACCCGCCAATTGCGGCCTCCATGACGGCCAAGAGCAAGGCGTCCAGGCGGCGGCGGATAGAGGGCCACTACAGCCGGGTGCGCGCCCAGACAGATGCGGCCAGCAAGCTGAAGATGATCTGCGGCCTGCAGCGGCTCAAGTACGTGGTGTACCCGCAGACGCTGGCGCTGAACGCGGACCGCTGGTACCAGCACTTCACCAAGACGGCGTACGTGAGCGGGCTGCCGGGGCGGAGCTCTGCCGGCCTGGGGGAGCAGGAGCTGGCCGGCCTGAAGGCGCTGCTGTGCGAGGCGCTGCTGCAGGAGCTCCACTACGCCAAGAAGGGCCGCAGCTTCCTGTACAGGGGCCACGATGTGTCCGCGGGGCCCTTCCTGACCAGCGCCATGAGCCTCCTCAGCAGCCAGTGCGCCCGGTACAACCCGGTGCTCGCCCGCAGCAGCCTGGGTGAGTGGAGGGTAGCAGAGACTACGACTCCCAGCATGCTGACCACCCTGGAGAATACTCCCAATTATTGCCAATAGCCCTTAAAGCAGGGCTGGTCAGCCTACAGCTCCCACCATGTCCTGCTGTTAGCTGCAGGCAGACTAGGCATGCTGGGAGTTGTAGTTTGGCCAGCCCTGCCTTAAAGGGGAAGTCCAGGTGACCTCTGTGATCCTGGACCACTACTGAGTTGCCGAAGCCCTTTGGCACTGCTGGGAGACTTGTGTTACTGGGAATCTGACGCCGTCTCACAGATCTACTATGTCAGCAGATGGTCCTCCAATGGTAGATGTCCGCATCGGGATGTCAGCATGCCTGATCTGTTGTCCCCTTGATCCGCAGTCTGACAAAGAGCGGTCTCCTGCTAACCTGTGAAAGGGGGGGATCTGAGCGGTGCGAAAGGGCAATGTGCGAAGAACTGCGACCCTTTCACACGGCTCAGAGATTGCTCTGGTTGCTTGAAAATCTGACATTATAGGCTACTTTCACACTGGCGTTTTGGTTTCCGTTTATGAGATCCGTTCAGGGCTCCCACAAGCTGTCCAAAACGGATCAGTTTTGCCCTAATGCATTCTGAATGGAAAAGGATCCGCTCAGAATGCATCAGTTTGCCTCCGATCAGTCTCCGTTCCGCTTTGGAGGTGGACATCAAAACGAGGCTTGCAGCGTTTTTCTATCCGCTTGACGAAACTGAGCCAAACGGATCCGTCCTGATCCACAATGTAAGTCAATGGGGACGGATCCGTTTTCTCTGAGACAATCTGGCACAATAGAAAACGGATCCGTCCTCTATTGACTTTGAATGGAGTTCAAGACGGATCCCTCTTGGCTATGTTAAAGAAAATACAAACAGATCCGTTCTGAACGGATACAGACGGTTGTATTATCTGAATGGATCCGTCTGTGCAGATCCATGACGGATCCGCACCAAACGCGAGTGTAAATATAGCCATAGGGCCATCTGCACTCGAGTACGGATCGAGGAGTCGCGTGCATTTCTGCGCCATATCCCCTCCAAAATCCCCAATTTAAAGCCTCATTCACACGTCAGTGTTTTGGTCAGTGATTTCCATCAGTGACTGTGAGCCAAAACCAGTAGTGGAGCCTCCACAGAGATCAGGTATAAGGGAAAGATCTGCACCTGTTCTGTGTTTAGAGCCGTTCCGGGTTTGGGCTCAAAATCACTGACAGAGATCACTGACCAAAACACTGGCGTGTGAATGAGGCATAAGTCTACTTTCACACTAGCGGCAAGGAACCCCGGCAGGCTGTTCTGGTGGGACAACAGCCTGTCGGATCTGTGCTGCCGCTAGTGCATGCGTGCCCCCGGACTACTGCTCCGGCCCCATTGACTGTAGTGGGGACGGGCTGGAGTTCCGGCAGCAGCAGGGCATGACGAGAATAGGCCGGAATATAACTCTGGCTGCTCGGTCCCCTGCCGGTCACTAGAACAGGGGTCTGTGCTCCATGTTTGAGGGCTGCAGTAGACAATCGTGTGTCCGCTCTCGGGAACGGCAGGGATAGTGAGGACAAGTGCTCGGCCATCTCCGGCTGCCCCATAGGGCTGAATGATGCGCCAGCAGACGGGGGAGCGCAGGTTACTGTTCTCTTAATTAGCGAGGGCCCCAGTGCTTGGGGGGCCCCATGGATAAGACACTTATCCCCTGTCTTCTGGATCTATTCTGAACTATTTGTCTTGGCCGCTCCCCAGCTGACAGGACAGCGCAGTCCGGACAGGTGCTGAGAGACGCATCATGACTACGTTCTCCTGGCTTCTAATGTTGACGTCTCTCTCTTTCCTGCAGATGTGAAGCCTCAGGTTAACCTTTACTGGTTGCGTGGCGAGACCAGGGTTCCTCGTGGCCACAGAAAGGGCTGTGTGGATCCGATCAGGTTTCAGGTCGATGACGTCCCCCTTGTACAGATCAGAGTGCCTGAACCCCTTAAAGAAGTAAGTCTTACTGGGGACTTGGTGTTAAAGGGGTTTTCCATGCTTGGCCTAGCTTTAGGATAGGTTATTGATATCTGATTGTTGGGGGTCTGACATCCCAGTCCTCTGCCAGTTGCTGTACAATGGCTGGAAGGCTGTGTGGTACCGCGGTACCGCAGCTCCGCGGTGCCCCGTCACAATCGCTACACAGCGGACAGAACTCTCTGCTTCCGCCTCCATCCTACATATATTGTCCTGGCAATAACTGTTGCCTTAAACAGCTAGTCAGTGGAGGTTTGGGATGTGCAGGTCCAACCGATGTGATAGTGATGACCTATCGTAAGGGTAAGCCATCTCTGTCTGAAGTAGCAGAAACCCCCTTTAAAGAGAACCTGTCAATATGAAAATGTGGTTCAATCTGCATGTCATAGAGCAGGAGGAGCTGAGCAGATTTATAGCTTAATGGGAAAAGATTCAATGTAACCGGTGTTTCATTCATTTAAACTTTAGCTCTTTTTATGCTTGGGAGTCATGTGGGTGTCCCTCTCAGTGATTGACAGCCTCCCCCTAAGTCATGCTGTACGCTGTCAATCACAAAGTGCCACCGCCCCATATGACTCCTAACTGTTGAAAGAGCAGAGGTTTAGGGTACTTTCACACTAGCGTTTTTCTTTTCCGGTATTGAGTTCCGTCACTGGGGCTCAATACCGGAAAAGGACTGACCAGTTTTATCCTAATGCATTCTGAATGGAGAGAAATCCGTTCAGGATGCATCAGTTCAGTCCCTTTTACGTTTTTGGGCCAGAGAAAATACCGCTGCATGCTGCATTTTTCTCTCCGGCCAAAAATCCTGAACACTTGCCGGAATGCCGGCATTAATTTCCACTGAAATGTATTAGTGCCAGATCCGGCATTAAGTGTTCCGGCATTACGGATCCGGTTTTGTGGTCTGCGCATGAGCAGACATTTAAAAATGCAATAAATAAATACAGGATCTGTTTTTCTGGATGACACCGGAGAGACGGATCCGGTATTTCAATGCATTTGTCAGACGGATCCGCATCCAGATCCGTCCGACAAATGCCATCCGTTTGCGTTAGGATTGCTGGTATCATCTGCCGCAAGTGTGAAAGTACCCTTAAATGAATAAACTACAACTTATTCTGAATCTGTTCCCATAAAACTATACATCACTCTGCTCCGCTCCTCCTGCTCTATAACACGCTGCCTGCAGATTGCACTGAATTTTTATGGTGGCTTTTTAAATGGGTTTCCCTTTAAATTCCATAAAAATAACCCTCCATTTTAATTCTTTGCTGACTGGCAGTATGCGTGTACTTCCCCGTAGTGATGGCATGCCGTACATGGATGTACACTGGCATCAGTGGTGATGCTACAATGTACGGCATATGACTGCTGAGGCCAGTGATTGGCTGTTTGTCGTCTGTATGTATACAATGTCATTGCTGATGGGAACAACGGCGCTCACTGCTCTGTTCATCTGGGTTCCCCAAAGTTGTTCCCGTCCAGTGTTCTCAGTTCGGCACACTAAGTGCTCAAGTAAATTGCTGTCTCCAATGCACGGGCACAGTCCCTGTGGCCTGCGCTGATGGATGCAGACCTATTCAACTTGAATCCATCTACACCTCAAAAAAATCGTATTCTATTTTTTATATTTTTTGCGGTGCGGAGGCACGGGCTGAAATGCCACGGCAGTGCTCCGTAGTGCTTGTGTGGCCTTCTGGATTGAGAGTCCACGTCTGAGATATGGAGCGCACATGGCCGGTACCCGTATTTTGCGGACCCGCTGTTTGAGGGCCACAATACGGTGATGTCCTGAGCCCTAAGACGCAGACTTGGTTTCTAGTCCCATATTTCTGCTGATGGATCTCGGCCGTAAGCATCTTCTCAGGACTTTTCCGGCCGGTGTCTGCTCTCTGCTGTCTGGTCCTTGGCGTAAACAGGATAACGATGCATCTTTTTCTCTGCAGTTTGTTCCCATAGACTTTGTCGTACCTGAAGAAGTTCCTGTTGTTTCTCATGAGCCGAGCAGGTTACCGCTGTTTCAGAGACAATATGAGAACAACGTATTCATAGGTAAGTTCTTTTTTTTTTTTTTTTTTTTATAGATAGATATATAGATCCGGAAAAAAGAGCGGCACTCCAATGAATAAAAGCAAGTGAACCCTTTATTCACCCAAGTGGTGCAACGTTTCGGCTCCAATGAGCCTTCTTCAGGCTTGAAGTGCCGCTCTTTTTTCCGGATCCATTGATTGGGGCTACAAGTCTATTTCCCTGGAGACGTGCACCCGTACTTCTCTTTTTTAGCCAGTGCCGCCATTTTTATATATATAATTTTTTATTTTTATTTTTTTTCCTCTTCTGGGGTGGGGGCCTTCAGATTCTGTGGAAATAGCTGGAAGACACTACACCTGCAGCATGCTGAGTTTTTGGTTAAAAAAAATAATAAATGTAAAAATGTGTTTTGAAATGCACAAAAATGCCCCAAAGAATGCAGAATTTTTAAGAAAAGTTTTGTTAAACCACCTTTAAAGGGGTTGTCTGGTTTCAATTATTGATGATAACCTATCCTCAGGAAAGGTCATGTATATCAGATGGGTGGGGGTCTGACTCCCCGCACCCACGCTGATCAGCTGTTTGACGAGAACGCAGTGCACCTTTCCAGTGCTGCGTTGTCTCCGGTTTACCTGCTCGCCGCCGACATTGCAGCGGTGAGTAGTGCGATTACAACTCTGCTGTCACACTCGCTTCTATAGGACGGAGCAGTTGTAGTTGCACGCCATCCCATTTGCGTAAATGCAATGGCGGAGTTGTAATTACACATGCTTGCTGCTGCAGTGTCGTCGGCAAGCAGGTAAACGGAGAGAATGCAGCCGCCGGGAGTCGGACCCTGGCTGATCTGATATTGATGACCTATCAATGGGTCGGGATTCAGTGCGGGTGCAATGCGTTCAACTCGCGCATCACATCCGCGTGGAATACTCGCCCGTGTGAAAGGGGCCTTACAGTTCAGGAAAGTTTTGGATAATACTGGCATAATGCTGTCAGGCAGTGTTGTCCAATACATTCCAGAACTGTAAGGGTTACATGGCATCATAAATCGGTATAATGCTATGTGACCCCCGGCAGCGCTGGGAGTTCAGGCCGGGAGCTGCGCTGCGGCAGGAACGCTCGTCTGCAAGGGGCCTACAGGCTGCGTGAATATGAAGGGGCGGATTAGGACTATTTTGCATTCTTCACCAAGAAGTTATCTTGACAGAATTTCTGCTCTACCTTTCTTACAGGTTCCAAATTAGATGACCCTTGCAGCTTTGGCCACACACAGTTTCACCTTGTGCCGGACAAATTCAGCAGGGAAAGGCTACAAAAGCTGAACCGAAAAGACCACATAGAAGTATTCCTGCGAGCTAATGCCATAGCAAGTCTCTTTGCTTGGACAGGAGCCCAGGCCATGTACCAAGGTGAGGCTATAGGGTCAGTCATCATTTAGGAGGTATATGTGCCAGTGCCATGGTTTAACCCCTTAGGCCACCTGAACGTACCTGTATGTCATGGACTGCAGTGCATTAAGCCACCATGACGTACAGGTTTGTCATAGCAGCAAACTGTCACCATGCCTATGCACATGGTGACAGCGCTGAGATCCCAATGAGGGCAGTCCCGAGCTGGTGATCTCTCCGATTGGCTAGTCTGTACAGACTAGCCAATCAATGGATTGTATCGCCGACTGAAGTTTCTGATCCCCACAGTTCGTGGCTGGGGATCTGAACCTGTTGAAATAAAATGTATTTCTGAAAAGCTTTGTTGAGATAATTGAGACAATTTACAGAAAATTCTAAAACAAATTAAAGGTAGAGCTACGCTGCTATTTTGGATACAACACGTATCGCGGTGTAGCAGGGCAGCCATAGAAATGAATGATGGCGCAGCTCGTCTCACACGTTGACTGCAACACCAGCAAGATTTTTTTGCCTTTCTGTGGTCCCAGCAAATGTGAGTTGCGTTGAGACACCCACTTATTTCTATGGCTGCCTTGCTGAACTGCGATACTTGGGCCTGTGACTCGTGTCACACCCAAAATAGCATTGGAGCTGTACCCTAAGCACATTAAGATCAGTAAATCTCCTCCATTCTGTCAGGCATGCCTGGATGGTTTCCTTTTGAAGGTGTCAACTTAAATGTACTGACTATTATCATTGGATGAGATGGGGAATGTCATGGCTTGACTACTGCCCACCTTTGAGAAAAGTTACTAGCCATTGCATGTCCAGCACCCAAACTACCGACCGTTAAGGAGTTATGACATGAAATTATCTATCCAAAGGATCAGATTAGATTGTGAGCTCCCATGAGGACAGTGAGTAATGTCTGTAATACTGAATATGTCAGCGCTATATAAGTGAGTAAAATAAAGGATAAGTGATCAATATAAGATTGTGAGGAGCCCAACCAGCTTCCAAAGAACAAGGATTCCCGCTCCTAATTTAGTAGTGCACATGTCCGTTCACTACACTATTCGCTTCTATAGGAATGACTGTGCTTAAAGTATTAAATATTTTTTGTGGGACATCTGTTACCAGCCGCACAGCCTCCATTCATTTACACTGGGGACAGGCGGGGAAACTAGTGCAGGTGCAGTCCATCCCCATTGTAAATCAATGGAGGACACTGATCAGTGGCCATGTTCCCAGCGTAGCACTGGAAAGCAGGTGAGAAGACCTGCTTGTAAACATGAATTATTCATATAAAGTCATCAGCCATCAGTGCTTACAGCTTAATAATGCTTATTATTAGCATCGTGCTTGTGCGGTTCCCAACACATGTGCAGCCGCTAATGGATACCGGCCAACTCCCTTTAATTTTGGTCGTTGTGCAAAGCATCTCCTCCTTGGGGAGAGTTGTGGCTGGAGGACCCCGTCCACCACCAGGTGCAGCTACCCGCCTCTCCCATTGAAGTGAATGGGAGCACATGCGCGGCCACCGCACCCATTTATTTGTATGGGCCGATGGAAATAGCCGAGCCATAGAAATGAATGGAGCGTGGCTGCGCAGTGCGCCCTCCTCAACTTTCTCAGCTCAGTTCTCCTTGTAGGTGCGGGTCCCAGAGTCCTGGCGATATGCCCCCATTGTCTAAGATGGAAATACCCCTTTAATGTGAGAGTGGGCTGTAACTGCAGATTTGCAGAAACGTGTCACACCAAGCAGATTTGTTGCAGATCTTTGTCGGTGATTGTTTGTATTCTAATTCTCTTTCTCTGGCTGTTGCTGCAGGCTTCTGGAGTCAGGCAGATGTCACCAGGCCTTTTGTCTCACAAGGTGTCATTTCTGACGGGAAGCACTTTTCATTTTTCTGCTATCAGCTGAACACATTGGCCCTGGCCGTGGATGCAGACAAAGACCCCAATCGTAAGAACATTTGTTGGGGCACAGAAAGTGCGCCTCTTTACGAAGTGGTGGAAAAAGATGACATTAAAGGGTTCAATGATGATGTGTTTCGTCAGCTAGTTGACTTTTTCCTCAACTCTCCAGCAGCATAGCTTCATGACCTCAAAGAATGAGCCTTCCTGATGAATTCACTTGTACATAGTCATACATGTCCTCATGCACTTAAATAAAACCTCAGATTTTTACCATCCAGAATGTGAACAGTGTCATTTATTGTGTAGTTAAGCAGCGCCCACTTTGTCCATGTAATATGTGGGCACGCGGAGTCCTCCATTACAGTGCTGTACATTCTGGGTAAAAGATGGCACTATTTATGGTGGGTTCTCATGTAGGTTTCTGCTGGTGGTCCTCAGTCTTAAGACTCATGCACATGGCCATCACCCAGCTATGCCCGTATTGCAGCCTGCAAGCAGCGGGTCCTCAATAGAACGGCACAGGCCGTTTGTGCACCGCATCACGGATGCGGATCCATTCACCTGAATGGGTCCGGAAGGTGCGGTGCGAAACACAAGAAAAGGAACGAATGCACTATTTCTTTACAGTGCGGACTGTAGGATGCGGATTGCGGACCCTATTCGAGTGAATGGGTCCTGCTCCCGCATATGGCGGCCCTACGGTCGCTGCCCGTGCATTGTGGATGGTAATTTGGACTCTGCAGCATGGGCTTGGCTGGCACACTTTCGTGTGCATATGAGCCCTTAGTGGTGGTTTTGCAAAAAACATTTGGCTCGAGAGGCAGGCTATGGCAAATATTAAACCGAACACACAGGTGTTTGCTTCTGGCATTTGTTAATTAACATGTTGAAGCTTTTGGTATTTTTTTTTCTGTCATTTTTGCATCTTCTCTGTAGGTAAAAAGGGAGTCTGTCAATTGGAAAATAACCATTAAACTAATCACATTGCCTGGTAGGGGTGCAGCTATGTACTGCTCAAGCTGGCCTCATGCACACGGCAAACTGCGGCCCCCAATGCACGGGCAACGGCCGGGACGGATCAAGTCCCATTCTACTTGACTGGGTCCGTGATCCGTCCGCACCACAAAAAAAATAGCACGTGTTCAAGTGAATGGGTCCGCATCCATGATGCGGGGAGCACACGGCCGGTGCCCTCATATTACGGACCCGCTGTTTGCGGGCTGCAATACGGCCATGTGCATGAGGCCTAACCCATATGCAGATTGGGTCTTCAGCACACAAAAGGTAGGCTGAGCCATTCGGAGCACTATAGCCCCTCGGGCTTTGCCTGCCCTCTAGCTCGATTTGTAGTGCCAGGCTTCTCCATTGTCTGGCCCAGTAAATCCCACGCCATTGCTTTGAACTATAGCACATGTGCAGTACAGTAGCGCACTGTCCCTTTAAACCTCAGCGAATGTGCAGTGCTATTCTGGGTCAGGACACATGTACTGTGCATTCGTTGAAGTGTGAAGTGCAGTTTTGAGCATTCGGGGATTGTCCAACATTGGATGAAGGGCTCCAGTTGAAAATATAACTGATAAATTATGTAATTTGTTAAAGAGGACCTTTCATCGGTCCTAACATTGTGAACTAAGTACCATGAGATATACAGCGGCGCCCAGGGATCTCACTGCACTTACTATTATCCCTGGGCGCCGCTCCGTTCTCCCGTTATGTCCTCCGGTATGTTCGGGGACTTGGTTATAGTAGGAGGAGACTGCCCTTGTTCTCCTGGGCGTCTCCTTCTCCCAGGCTGTGAGCTCTGCGATGCGATTGGCCAGCACTACAGCCTAGGAGAAGGAGACGCCCAGCAGAACAAGGGCAGACTCCGCCTACTATAGCCAAGTCCCCAAACATACCGGAGGACATAACGGGAGAACGGAGCGGCGCCCAGGGATAAGTAGTGCAGTGAGATCCCTGGGCGCCGCTGTATATGTCATGATACTTAGTTCACAATGTTTGGACCGATGAAAGGTCCTCTTTAAGAACAAAATGACTTATCGGCGGAACCAAAATCATTAACCAATTGAAGGTTGGATTCCTCATCGAGCCAAAAATGTAAGTAAATTCAGGAGCTTTGAGGAGCCAGCCGTTTATCTGGTATGATTGCTTGCTAAATACTCCAATACTTTTGATATATAGCAGTCACTAAGTTTAAAAACACTTTGATCAATGGAGGGGCAGATTTAACAGTGAGGATGTATTTCCCTAGGTGGTATTCCAGCTTGCATTGGCTATCATCCCTTATATAGTACCTTCTACTGCTTTTAGACAATCATTAGACCATTGTGGTTTAGGTGGCGCTGTTTATTAGATATCTCTTCAGGTGTTGACAACTATTATATATTTTGCTAAAAATGTCTGGTCATTTTATTTGAATAAACATTATATTTTGATTCTATGGGAATTTAGTTTACTCGTTTTTTGTGTTGTTTAGATATCGGTAATAGAGTATCCCAGTTACTGCTGTTATAGTTGATTTAGACCTTTTTATGGTGCGACATTAACTAATACAAAATGTACCAGAGGTTCTCAGTTGACCCTCATGATGCCATTGACTGAATCCAGTTAATGGTATCATGAGACCAGTCAATACCCTGCACTAGAAGGAACCAGGACCGACTGCACCATGTACGCTATGACAGTGCCTTGGAGGATTTCAGCACAGTACCTAACAGGAGTCATGGAACCACTGGCCATCATGTGGACCCTCAGAGGATATGCTTACCAGACCATCAATGAGTCTGAGAAACCGGACATTCTGCATGATGTAGATGTTGCAACGTTCACCACTGTCTCCACACACGTCTGTCACATGCTGGTGAATCTGACAATTCGGATGTTCTATGGGAATGCCAATCGTGCTGCATGGTGTTGGGCTGTGAGGACAGGTCCAACTAAAGGATGTTGTGCCACCTTCATGGAGTCTGTTTCTGACAGTTTGATTAGAAACCTGCAGACCAGTAAGCCACTGGTGCTCTGACTGTAATCCTCCTCTCACAGAGGAGCAGAGAGCAGTCCTTCTACGGCCCTCATCAGCTCTCCTGATGTGATGGCCCATGTTCTGCTATCTTTTTACATGCTCTTGAGACGGCTTGGAGACACCACAAACCTTGCATTGGTACTTATGGATATGCTGTCTTGGAGAAGCAGGACTACTGTGCAACGTGACGCAGGTACTGCCTCATGTCGGCAGTAGCAAGGACACCAGCAATACTGGGGAAGGATAAGGAGATTGTCTGTGGCCACCTCCTGCAAAGCCATTCCCTTTTTGAGGGTTGTGTTGCTGCTGGCTCTCCTGTGCACCTCTTGTCCTTTTCATTTGCACCAAAGCAGTTGAAATTGATTTACAATTGCCTATGCTGCCTGAGGCCTAGGTCACACTTCAGTGTTTGGTCAGTGATTTTCATCAGTGATTGTGAGCCAAAACCAGGAGTGGAGCCTCCACAGAGTTCAAATTAGAAAGATTTCCTCCTGTTCTGTGTTTTTCACCCATACCTGGTTTTTGCTCCCAATAACTTACGGAATAGTGGTCACATATTATAGTTGCATAGTGACGCGTTTCAGCACTAATGTGCTTTCATCAGACTGCAAACAAACATCTCACTTATAGGCTTTATATACACAAATGAAATACAGGGGAACTGATGTCATCAGAGAAGCTCCTCCCCTTCATTAACAAAAATCACTATATCATCGAAGTTTTATAATCAAATGCACTCCAATATTCGGTAATCAATCCCACACTAAATCATCGAAATTTTATAATTGAGTGTAATCCAATATTCGGTAATTAATCCCGCTGGGAAAAAAGGAAAAGTATATTTATAACAATTTGTAAAGGCCTCATAGGAAGCAGGACACATTGTATTCACGATTGAGGCCCCTGGGCTCCAGCGTTTGTAAACAATGGATCCAGTAGGCCTCTCTTTTCATTAACAATTTATTTCTGTCGCCCCCACGACGGGGTAACGACACTCCCTCAATAATCTGATACCGTAACTGCGAAATATTGTGGTTTTGTTCATGAAAATGAAAGGGTATTGGAAGCAATAAGTTCCCTTTTCAGAGAGTAGATTTGTGCTTACTTAGTCTGTCTTTCATTCTCATGGAGGTTTCCCCCACATATAATAATCCACATGGACATTTGAGGATGTAAATCACAAATCTAGTATCGCAAGTGAACGTGCCCCTTACTGGAATACTCTCACCTGTATGGTAGAAACACGAACCTTTGATGACACTAGAACAATTCACGCAGTTAAGACAGGAAAATGTACCCCGTCTTGGCGCAGACAAGGTGCTTTGTCCTCTTTCTATTTTATTGCTTCCCACATCAGCCCGAACTATTTTATCCCTGATGTTCTCCGCCCGTTTATAACATATCATAGGTGGTCTCTGAAAGTCACCTATCTGTGGGCAAGACTTGGATAGTATATGCCAATGTTGATTGACAATAGCTCTCAGCCGTTGGGACCAGGGGTGATACGTAATCACTAGGGGGATCCTTGTCTCCTTCTTGATCCTATCTGGCTGTATATTCTCGAAGGGGGTAGCATCGCTATCTGAATTTGTTAGTCATATCGTCTAATCTTTTTTGACACATATCCTTATTGCTGACAATCCGTCTAACTCTCTGATATTGCGAATACGGAATTGATTCCTTAATGGATGCCGGATGACTACTTGAAAAGGACAATAAACTGTTTCCATCAGTAGGTCTGTCTGTATTTTACCTTCTTTGTCCTTTATCACCCATGTATCCAGAAAGGAAATCCTATCCGAATCTTGGTGTACAGTGAATTTCAGCTCATCCCAGGTGGAATTTAAATACGTGGTGAATTCCGTGAGGAATCGAACGTCACCTCACCATACGCAAAAAATATTGTCAAAATATACAATGTTATTGGTATAATGGATTAGAGTAAACAAACTGGCGCTCAAAATAAGCCATATACAGACGTGGACAAAATTGTTGGTACCCTTTGGTCAATGAAAGAAAAAGTCACAATGGTCACAGAAATAACTTTAATCTGACAAAAGTAATAATAAATTAAAATTCTATAAATGTTAACCAATGAAAGTCAGACATTGTTTTTCAACCATGCTTCAACAGAATTATGTAAAAAAATAAACTCATGAAACAGGCATGGACAAAAATGATGGTACCCCTAACTTAATATTTTGTTGCGCAACCTTTTGAGGCAATCACTGCAATCAAACGCTTCCTGTAACTGTCAATGAGACATCTGCACCTCTCAGCAGGTATTTTGGCCCACTCCTCATGAGCAAACTGCTCCAGTTGTGTCCGGTTTGAAGGGTGCCTTTTCCAGACTGCATGTTTCAGCTCCTTCCAAAGATGCTCAATAGGATTGAGGTCAGGGCTCATAGAAGGCCACTTTAGAATAGTCCAATTTTTTCCTCTTAGCCATTCTTGGGTGTTTTTAGCGGTGTGTTTTGGGTCATTGTCCTGTTGCAAGACCCATGACCTGCGACTGAGACCAAGCTTTCTGACACTGGCTAGTACATTTCTCTCTAGAATTCCTTGATAGTCTTGAGATTTCATTGTACCCTGCACAGATTCAAGACACCCTGTGCCAGACGCAGCAAAGCAGCCCCAGAACATAACAGAGCCTCCTCCATGTTTCACAGTAGGGACAGTGTTCTTTTCTTGATATGCTTCATTTTTTCGTCTGTGAACATACAGCTGATGTGCCTTGGCAAAAACTTCGATTTTTGTCTCATCTGTCCACAGGACATTCTCCCAGAAGCTTTGTGGCTTGTCAACATGTAGTTTGGCATATTCCAGTCTTGCTTTTTTATGATTCGTTTTCAACAATGGTGTCCTCCTTGGTCGTCTCCCATGTAGTCCACTTTGGCTCAAACAACGACGGATGGTGCGATCTGACACTGATGTTCCTTGAGCATGAAGTTCACCTTGAATCTCTTTAGAAGTCTTTCTAGGCTCTTTTGTTACCATTCGGATTATCCGTCTCTTAGATTTGTCATCAATTTTCCTCCTGCGGCCACGTCCAGGGAGGTTGGCTACAGTCCCATGGATCTTAAACTTATGAATAATATGTGCAACTGTACTCACAGGAACATCTAGTTGCTTGGAGATGGTCTTATAGCCTTTACCTTTAACATGCTTGTCTATAATTTTCTTTCTGATCTCTTGAGACAGCTCTTTCCTTTGCTTCCTCTGGTCCATGTCGAGTGTGGTACACACCATATCACCAAACAACACAGTGATTACCTGGAGCCATATATATAGGCCCAATGGCTGATTACAAGGTTGTAGACACCTGTGATGCTAATTAGTGGACACACCTTGAATTAACATGTCCCTTTGGTCACATTATGTTCTGTGTTTTCTAGGGGTACCATCATTTTTGTCCATGCCTGTTTCATGAGTTTATTTTTTTACATAATTCTGTTGAAGCATGGTTGAAAAACAATGTCTGACTTTCATTGGTTAACATTTATAGAATTTTAATTTATTATTACTTTTGTCAGATTAAAGTTATTTCTGTGACCATTGTGACTTTTTCTTTCATTGACCAAAGGGTACCAACAATTTTGTCCACGTCTGTACGTATTTGCGTATGGCGGTGCGACGTTCGATCCCATCGCGGTCCCACGGCACTGCTGATAAAAGGAGTCTTGAAACAAAAAAGAATTTTGCTCAAGTACTATCCTCAGGAGTTCCAGAAAAAAATTATTTACATATCATCACCACGACGGCCATACAAGGAGATTGACCCCTGACCTCTGTAGGGGCAGGAAGCAGAGAAGGTTTAAATGCTCCCCTCCCACCACCAAACACCAGTGTTTCCTGTCCCTACAGAGGACAGGGGTAGAGAAAGGTCTCCGCAGGCAGCCGCCGTGGAGATGAAGGTCCAGGAGTGGGCAGTCGTGTACCTGCTTCTGCGGGTCCCCCTCCTGTCAGCCTGCGGTCCCGTACCAACGCCGGACAGGGGGGGGAAGGGAGAGACTCGCCTCCGGTTTTATCTGGGGCCTGCTCCCGGTGCACGGAACGCCCGCTGGTTCTTTGAAACCATGCCGGCTTGTGCGCCCAAGCGCCGGGCGGCGCTATATAAATTCGTCACTTCCGGGTTGCCGGACGTTCCGGAAGTGACGCGGACGGAGGGGGCCGGTCTCAGAAGGCGGGAGAATTCAAATAGTTTCTCCTACCACAGCGTCCTGCGGTGAGTACATTCCCCATTCTGGGCTGTGTGTTTCAGGATGTCTGCATCGGACCATACAGAGGCCTCTGCTCTACCGTCTGTAAGTTCCCCATAGGGGAGAGTTTTTTCTTCCTCTCACCTGGGCTTATTATTAATGAGGATTTTCTTGGCTTTTCCAGACTGCAAAAGATCCTCTGAGAAAACCCAAGAAGTAATTGAAGTGTGTTTCTTGCCTCAAACGACTTCCTGATGACTATCCTAAGAAACTATGCAGGGACTGCATTGCTAAAGTTGTCCGGGAGGAACAACTGTCCCTCATGGACGAGATTAAGTCCATGATGCAGGAGGAGATTAAATCTTCTTTTGCGACTTTTTCCTCGCTTCAAAAAGAGAAACCTGTGGAGCGGCCCTGTCCTGCGGTCTCAGAGCCCCCCGCTAAACGCCACAAATCGGACGATGACGTCTCATCCGACTCTGAGGTTTATGGGGGTTCAGCTTCCTCCTCTAAACATATGGGGGATGAGGACAAGCTCTCTGAGCGGGATTTTTCTGAGAGCAGAAGGAAATTTTATTTCTCCTCTGAGGATATGCCCGAGCTCTTAAAAGCCGTCAGAGCTACCATGGGAGTAGAAGAAGTGGCTTCTACGTCATCAGTACAGGACGAAATGTTTGGAGGTCTCAGGATAAAGAAATCCAGAGTCTTCCCCATCAACAAAAACATCAAAGGGATGATTTTGGATGAATGGGCAGATCCGGAGAAGCGGCTAGGTGTCGCCAGATCTTTCCAAAACCGGCTTCTCTTTGATCAGGAAGAAGCTAAGACATTTAATACCATCCCTAAGATTGACGCCCAGGTAGCTAGGGTCAATAAGAAAACCAGCCTACCATTTGAGGATGCTTCTCAGCTCAGAGACCCTCTGGATAGAAAGGCCGACGGCCTGCTGAGAAGATCCTGGGAAGCGGCTATGCTCACGCTTAAATCAAACATAGCAGCCACATCTGTCGCTAGATCTATGTTCATCTGGCTCTCTGAGTTAGAGAATAGGGCCTCCAGTGATCCCTCAACAGATGAGTTTGTGAGCGCCATTCCCCTGTTAAAATCCGCGACAGCTTTTTTAGCAGACGCCTCCGCGGAGTCAGTACGGTTTTCAGCAAAGGATGCGGGTCTGTCAAATGCAGCTCGCCGGGCCTTGTGGATGAAGTGCTGGTCGGGGGACAAGGTATCAAAGTCCAGACTATGTGGTATCCCTTTTTCTGGAGAATATATCTTCGGACCTGAACTAGAGAAAATCCTAGAAAGGGCCTCCGATAAAAAGAAGGGTTTTCCGGAGGAAAAGGTCTATAAAAGGAAGTATCCCTTTCGTGCCCCTTCCAACCAGGGTAGTCAATACACCGGTAAAGGCAAGTCGGGCCGTTTCAGTTACCCCAAGGGGGGGAGAGGTAGGGCTCCCACTTCTGCCCCCCAAAAAGGAAATGGAAACCAATGACATCGGGGTGGGGGGGAGATTGAGGATGTTTTTTCCCCACTGGGAGGAAATATCCTCAAACTCCTGGGCTCTGAGGATTGTAAGGTCGGGTTACCGAATACAGTTCTCGGATCCTCCCCCAAAGAGGTTTCTAGTCACCAAGGTGGCAGTCCCAGACTCCAATCATCCCATGTACGCGGGCATCCGGGAATTACTCTCAAAAGGGGTAGTGACGGAAGTACCTCAATCCGAAAGGGGAGGGGGTTTCTACTCAAACCTTTTCCTAGTGAAGAAAAAGGAGGGTTCCTACCGCACCATAATAAACCTAAAACGCCTGAACAGATACATCACCTACCAGAAATTCAGGATGGAGACCCTAAGATCTATAGTCCCTTTGCTCCAGAGCAACTCAGTAATGTGCTCGGTCGACCTGACCGACGCCTACTATCATGTACCAATACATCCCAGCTCTCAGCGGTTCTTAAGGTTCGCGGTCAGAGACCACCAGGGCAAGATCCTTCATTACCAATTTACCTCTCTCCCCTTCGGCATATCCTCGGTCCCTCGAGTTTTTACAAAGCTAATGATCGAGGTAGTGGCTTATCTAAGAAAGGAAGGTCTGACGGTTTTTCCGTACTTGGACGACTTCCTGATTTCAAACAGCTCCGCTCATCTCTTGCTGAAAGACCTAAGCTTCTTCCGTCAAACTCTAGAGGGTCTGGGTTGGCTGATCAACATAAAAAAAATCTCAGTTAGATCCGACAACAAAGATCCAGTTCCTGGGGGTTATTCTGGATTCCCAGAAACAGATAACCTGCTTACCTCAGAGCAAGGTACAGGACATCCAGAGGAAGATCTCCATCTTCAACTCAAGGAATCTTTATTCCATCAGAGACTCAATGAGTCTACTGGGGGTCCTCACATCCTGCATTCCATCGGTTCAGTGGTGTCAGATCCACTTTCGAACCCTACAGATGTGGATCCTCAGGGTTTGGGACAGAAGAGAATCTTCCTTAGACCAAAAGGTGATCATCCCTCAAAGAGTAAAGACCTCCCTTCTTTGGTGGAAGGACAAGCTAAAAATTTCCAAGGGGGTGCAGTGGTCAAGGAATCCCTATGCCCAGATCACCACAGACGCAAGCCAGTACGGTTGGGGAGCAAAGGTCGGAGAAGCTTATTACCAGGGAGTCTGGTCCAAATCTTTCAGCCTTCAATCATCAAATCTCAGAGAATTGATGGCAGTCTGGAAAACTCTAGAGCAGGCAAAGATTCATCTTCAGGGCCATCACGTAAGGGTCCTGTCAGACAATACGACAGTGATAAGATATTTAAACCACCAGGGGGGCACAGGTTCGGGCAGCCTACTGGATTTGTCAACAAAAATATTCGCCTGGGCCGAAGCAAACGTCCAGTCAGTATCTGCAATCCACCTGAAGGGGTCTCTGAATGTGGAGGCAGACTACCTAAGCCGGGCGAGAATAGATCACTCGGAATGGTCCTTAAACGAGGACGTCTTCCGGACGATAGTGGACAAGTGGGGGAGTCCTACAATAGATCTTTTTGCCACTCGCGTAAACTCAAAGTTACCAGTTTTTTGTTCCCTACACCCCAGAGACAGCCCGAGGTTTCTGGACGCCTTCTCTTTCAGATGGAACCGAGGTCTTCTTTATGCTTTTCCTCCTTTTCCCTTAATACCAAGGGTGGTACAGAAGATCGTACAAGACAGTACTTCAATCATACTGGTGACACCCTACTGGCCAAAGAGGGACTGGTTCCCAATCCTGTGGAACCTTGCCAGCGAAGATCCTTGGATCCTGCCAAAGAGACGAGGCATACTGCACCAAGGTCCGATCCTACACCCGGACCCGGACTTCCTCAACCTAGCAGCATGGATCCTGAGACCCAGATCCTAAAGAGTCAGGGTCTATCAGACGCAGTAATCTCAACCCTGAAGGCTTCCAAGAAAAAGGTGACCTTTTCAATTTATCTAAAAATCTGGAAGTGTTTCTGCTCATGGGCAGGTTCGCCGTCACCAAATACCTCGGCCCCAAACATCCAAATGATTCTGGATTTTTTACAAAGGGGTTTCGACATGGGATTAAGACCGTCCACACTCAAGGTACAGATATCGGCTCTTAGTTGCTTTTACGACACCGAGCTGGCAGGCCATAGGTGGATAAAACGCTTCATGAAGGCAACAACGAGGCTACGTCCGACCCTAAGACCTCAT
Source organism: Bufo gargarizans (assembly GCF_014858855.1). Taxonomy (NCBI): domain Eukaryota; kingdom Metazoa; phylum Chordata; class Amphibia; order Anura; family Bufonidae; genus Bufo; species Bufo gargarizans. The sequence continues at coordinate 689,835,117 of NC_058080.1, read as the reverse complement.
GTACCTTCCTGGAATCTGGACATCGTCCTGAGGGGGCTATCTCATCCTCCGTTTGAGCCCCTGAGTGACTGCTCCTTGAAGCACAAATCCTACAAGACTGCATTCCTGGTTGCCATCACCTCAGCCAGAAGGATAGGTGAATTACAGGCTCTTTCAATTAGAGAGCCTTACTTACAGGTCCTGGATGACAGGATAGTCCTAAGACTAGACCCGTGTTTTCTACCAAAGGTAGTCTCGAAATTTCATAAGGACCAGGAGATCACCCTTCCTTCCTTATTTGACAACCCAGCTAATGATCAGGAAGCTACCCTTCATTCACTTGACGTCAGACGGGCAGTACTGGATTATTTAGAGACCACTAAAGACTTCAGGAAGTCAGATTGCCTCTTTATCCAGTTTGGAGGAAGAAACAAGGGTCAGAAAGTTTCCAAGTCCTCCATTGCCAGATGGATCAAAGCTACCATCACTTCCTGTTACTCCTTACAGAATCTTTCGGGCCCAGTCAATATCAAAGCCCACTCTACCAGGGCAATGTCTTCTTCTCAGGCAGAAAGAGCGGGTGTCTCCCTAGAGGAGATCTGTAAGGCTGCAACGTGGTCCAGTATACATACCTTTGCCAAACATTATAGGTTGGACCTCTTTAAAAAGACTGATATGGCATTCGGACAAAAAGTCCTTCAGTCTGTGTCCCACCCATAATTTCATATTTGATATACCTCCTTGTATGGCCGTCGGGGTGATGATATGGAAAGCCAGAATTAGTACTTACCGGTAATTCATTTTCCATGAGATCACCACGACGGCCCGTATTTCCCTCCCTATTGTTTATCCGGGGGTTGATATGATGTAATATCTTCTCCTGTTTGTTTATTCTTTCATGTGTGTATCCACCACCCTTTACTCTGATATTTTGGAAGCACTGGTGTTTGGTGGTGGGAGGGGAGCATTTAAACCTTCTCTGCTTCCTGCCCCTACAGAGGTCAGGGGTCAATCTCCTTGTATGGCCGTCGTGGTGATCTCATGGAAAATGAATTACCGGTAAGTACTAATTCCGGCTTTTTCTGCCTCTCAGGTGAGAGTATTCCAATAAGGGGCACGTTCACTTGCGATAGTAGATTTGTGATTTACATCCTCAAATGTCCATGTGGATTATTATATGTGGGGGAAACCTCCATGAGAATGAAAGACAGACTAAGTAAGCACAAATCTACTATCCGAAAAGGGAACTTATTGCTTCCAATACCCTTTCATTTTCATGAACAAAAACACAATATTTCGCAGTTACGGTATCAGATTATTGACGGAGTGTCGCTACCCCGCCGTGGGGGCGACAGAAATAAATTGGTAATGAAAAGAGAGCCCTACTGGATCCATCATTTACAAACGATGGAGCCCAGGGGCCTCAATCGTGAATACAATGTGTCTTGCTTCCTATGAGGCATGCTGCCTTTACGATTTGTTATAAATACACTTTTCCTTTTTTTCCAGCGGGATTAATTACTGAATATTGGATTACATTCGATTATAAAATTTCGATGATTTGGTGTGGGATTGTCACGAGGGTGTCAAGAGCCACGTCTGACTCCGTTATACCCGGGGTCAGGAAGTCGCAGCGGGTGGCTGCACACTCTATGTCTAAAGATAGTGCTGTTTCTTAATGGTAGCTTTCTGGGTTTGCCTTGCAATCCTTTTTGGCTTACTCAGGGATCCGTAGCTTCTTCTCCTCAGCTTTTTCTTGTCCAGCAACCCCAACCTCCTTATATACCCCTCTCCCACTTCTCTGGTTGCCAGATATAGAGCTTCCTGCCTGGACTTCTATACTGACCCACTGGAGCTGTGTAGCTGTGATTCCTGGTTGTTGTTCCCTGTACAGACAAAACATATAATCCCAGGTGGATGACAACAAACAACCAACAGGGATCCAGAGGGTAACGCTCTGGAACAACAACCAGGAGTACTAGTTGTGGAGTACTTGGACGCGTGTGATGGAGCATTGTCCTGCATGAAAATCATGTTTTTCTTACCTTGCAGACTTCTTCTTGTACCACTGCTTGAAGAAGGTGTCTTCCAGAAACTGGCAGTAGGACTGGGAGTTGAGCTTGACTCCATCCTCAACCCAAAAAGGCCCCACAAGCTCATCTTTGATGATACCAGCCCAAACCAGTACTCCACCTCCACCTTGCTGGCGTCTGAGTCGGACTGGAGTTCTCTGCCCTTTACCAATCCAGCCATCTGGCCCATCAAGACTCACTCTCATTTCATCAGTCCATAAAACCTTAGAAAAATCAGTCTTGAGATATTTCTTGGCCCAGTCTTGACGTTTCAGCTTGTGTGTCTTGTTCAGTGGTGGTCGTCTTTCAGCCTTTCTTACCTTGGCCATGTCTCTGAGTATTGCACACCTTGTGCTTTTGGGCACTCCAGTGATGTTGCAGCTCTGAAATATGGCCAAACTGGTGGCAAGTGGCATCTTGGCAGCTGCACGCTTGACTTTTCTCAGTTCATGGGCAGTTATTTTGCGCCTTGGTTTTTCCACACGCTTCTTGCGACCCTGTTGACTATTTTGAATGAAACGCTTGATTGTTCGATGATCACGCTTCAGAAGCTTTGCAATTTTAAGAGTGCTGCATCCCTCTGCAAGATATCTCACTATTTTTGACTTTTCTGAGCCTGTCAAGTCCTTCTTTTGACCCATTTTGCCAAAGGAAAGGAAGTTGCCTAATAATTATGCACACCTGATATAGGGTGTTGATGTCATTAGACCACACCCCTTCTCATTACAGAGATGCACATCACCTAATATGCTTAATTGGTAGTAGGCTTTCGAGCCTATACAGCTTGGAGTAAGACAACATGCATAAAGAGGATGATGTGGTCAAAATACTCATTTGCCTAATAATTCTGCACGTAGTGTATTGTCTGTCCTCTCCTTGGTGTTTTCCTTTAGTGTTAGTGGTGCGGACTAGTGTTCCCACCGCCCTATTCACTACGTAGGGCTCATCTCAGGGAAAGTCAGGGTTTAGGCATGTGATCGGCGTACGGGTGAGGAACCCGTCTAGGGACGTCAGGGCAGTCAGGTGCCAGTCTCAAGGTGAGTTAGGGGTCACTCCCTCTCCCTTGGACAGGGCCTTCCCATTTCCCTCCCTTTGCGTCACGTATGTGATCGGCACGCCGGTCATGACATTATATCTGGCCTTCCTTTCGCAAAAACAAAAGACCGTCGGAACTACTAACCCCAGGCTGTGTGGAGGATGTCAGCCGGGGGTATGCATTTCCTCCATACGAACATCTCAATTTGTGTTGCCAGCGGTTGTTGTTTTTGGTGTTAAGACGGAGACTATTTCTTTCTTTCTAGACAGTGGAGCAGGGGTAAATTTGATAGATGCCCATTTTGCCCGCACTATGGGTTTGTCTCTCTGTACGCTACAGAGACCTATTCCCATATTCGCTATTGATTCTGCTCCTCTGTCTCAGAGAAACCTTACTCACATTGTCCATAACTTACACCTTCGGGTAGGGGACCACCATAACAAGTTTCTATCATGTTACGTTCTGGAGGGCCTTCCCTCTCCTGTGGTATTGGGTCTTCCCTGGTTGGTAGCGCACAATCCAGTGGTGGATTGGTAGGCCAGGGAGATATTGGAGTGGAGTGAGCATTGCAGAGAAAATAGCTTAAATAGCAATTGCTTAGTCACCTCCATAGCTACTCTACCTACATTTGTTTTGGACTTTGAGGACGTTTTTTCTGAAAAGGGTTGTCAGAAGTTACCACCTCACCGTCCTTATGATTGCCCGGTTAACCTGATTTCCGGTGCAAAATTACCCAAGACCAGGTTATATAATCTTTCGGGTCCCGAGAGACAAGCCATGAAAGATTATATCTCCGAGAGTCCGGCTAAGGGACCCTCTTCATCACCCGTGGCTGCAGGGTTTTTCTTTGTTCGAAAGAAAGATGGGGGCCTGCGTCCTTGCCTAGATTTCCGCGAACTAAACCGGATAACCATCCGAGACCCATACCCTCTTCCTCTCATTCCTGACCTGTTTAATCAGATTGCGGGTGCTAGGTGGTTCTCCAAACTTGATCTTAGGGGGGCCTACAATCTGATTCGTATCAAGGAAGGGGATGAGTGGAAGACAGCTTTTAACACCCCTGAGGGTCATTATGAAAATCTAGTCATGCCTTTCGGTCTGACCAATGCTCCTGCTGTCTTCCAACATTTCGTTAATTACATTTTTAGTCATCTTATCGGCAGGTTTGTGGTGATATACCTAGATGATATTTTAATTTATTCGTCTGATCTGAAAACACATGAGGTACATGTCAGACAGGTACTGCAGGTCCTACGGACAAATAAATTATATGCGAAAATTGAAAAGTGTGTCTTCGCCGTTCAGGAAATACAGTTCCTGGGATATCTATTATCTGCTTCCGGTTTCCGTATGGATCCTAGGAAGGTCCAGGCAATTTTAGATTGGGATCTTCCTGAGAACCTCAAACCACTGCAACGGTTCTTGGGTTTCGCAAATTTCTATAGAAAGTTCATTAAAAATTATTCGGTGATTGTCAAACCCCTTACTGACATGACTAGGAAGGGGACTTGTAACGGACCGTTTCAGCAGACAAGGGGTTAAAATCCGTTTAGGCGATATGCCCCTTTCTGAGAAACAGGCACAGCTACTGCAGAACACCAAACTCCCGAACTGGATACAAAATAGCACTCCAAACTGGAACCTTGCGAATAGCTGCTAGCAGACGAACAGGAAAAGCATACAATCAGCTTACACTCCTGGCAATCAGTCTCTAACAGCATACAGGGAATCCCCCCAATAACGAGACAAGGCTCCGTGTTGAGGGTCAAGCAGTGGTCTGACGTGCTGGCACACCCAGCCTGGTTTTTATTACAGTTGTTGCAAATACAGGACAGATACAACACATCCCCACAATGCATCATGGTTTCCTCCTCTCTGTCCCGGAGACAACCGAGGAGCAATCCAATTATCTCTCAGGACAAAGGGAAATCGCCAATACACATGTGGAGACAACAGGACAGACATCACCATTTAAACACACAATGGGACAATAGAGACACACCCAGCATATTCCTCCCCTCTGTCTATCCACCCAACTATCTCCCAAGCTGACAAGTTACACTTATTATAAATTGTTACAACTTTGTGAGTTTACATTGTCCATACATATAACTTACATCAATTTAAACAGTATAACTTGGGGACAAACCTATCCAAAATTCACTTGAATAGGTTCAGGGGTTTAAAAGTTAGTATGGGCCATAATCCTGAGGCAAGAGGCTTTTAAACAGCCCCCTCCAAAACACAGTGGCGAGGTTGGTTTCGTCACACATCTCCCCCCCCCCCAGAGAAGACTAACCAGATACCTGACCTCACGCCGGTCGGTACCTGAGTTAGTCTGGCAGACCACCCACAACTAAATACCTGTTGAATTTTTGGTAGCCTGTCTCTGTCCAGTGAATCCACCAAGGTTATATTATTAGCTGGTACTCCCGGTCTCTGAGTTGCTTTGTGGGCAGGGATCAGCGGTACTCTGCCCTGGTACCAGCGCTACCATGGAAGAAGCCTGGTTGGAGTCTGGTTGTTGGAGGGGAAAACCGACGGTCTCCCCTTTGGCTAAACAGCCCTGTTGCTGGGGGACAGGACCGACTGTCCCTACCCCCTGTGCTGTAAGTGCAGAGACCACGGTCCCATCTGCACTGTTGTGGGGCTTACTGTCTCCCCCTGGTGCGTTAAGCTGCCACTGGGGAGAGGGGGTAACGAGCTCCTCTCCCATACATACTTCCAGCCGCTGGGTAGGGCGACCGACCGCCTCGGCTCCCAATACAGTGTCCTACTGCTGGGGAAAGGAGACTGGGCTCTCTATTCCCTGTAGGACACTCTGCCGCTGGGGGACAGGACTGACTGTCTCTGCCCCCAGTAACTCCGCCTGCCGCTGGGGAATGGAGACTGGGCTCCCAATTCCCTGTAAATCACCCAGCCTCTGGGGAATGGAGACTGGGCTCCCAATTCCCAATAAATCACACGGCCGCTGGGGAATGGAGACTGGGCTCCCAATTCCCTGTAAATCACCCAGCCGCTGGGGAATGGAGACTGGGCTCCCAATTCCCTGCAATTCACACGGCCAATAGGGAGAGGGGGTAACAAGCTCCTCTCCCATACATACTTCCATAATCTGTGGAGGGAGACCGACTGTCTCTGCTCCCAATACAGTGTCCTGCTGCTGGGGAAAGGAGACTGGACTCTCTATTCCCTGCTGGACACTCTGCCGCTGGGAAATGGAGACTGGGCTCCCAATTCCCTGTAAATTAATGGATCTGCCGCTGGGGAGAGGTGGTAGCAAGCTCCTCTCCCATATATACTTCCAGCCTCTGGGGAGGGAGACCGACTGTCTCTGCTCCCAATACAGTGTCCTGCTGCTGGGGAAAGGAGACTGGGCTCTCTATTCCCTGCTGGACACTCTGCCGCTGGGGAATGGAGACTGGGCTCCCAATTCCCGGCACATCACTCGGCCGCTGGGGAATGGAGACTGGGCTCCCAATTCCCAAAAAATCATGCTGCTGCTGGGGGGCAGGAACAACTACCTCTGCCCCCTGTAACTCAGTCTGCTGCTGGGGAGGGAGGACGCTGCTCTCCTCTCCCTGCATTTCACACTGCCGCTGGGGAATGGAGACTGGGCTCCCAATTCCCTGCAGGACCGGTGGAGAGACCTCAGTCCCATCTCTACCGGCCACCTGGGGTTCTTCCCAGTAACACTCCACAATATCTGCCCAGCTGAATGGGTCTGGATCCGGGTCTGTCATCTTGCTGTCCTGCTGAGCCTTCCCAATGGAGTGGAAGAGATCTCTGTAGTCCTGCTCCAGTTCCCACTCCAGGGTTGCTAGGTGAGCCAGGTCTTGCTCTACCTCATGGGGGTCATCCCACTCATGCCTAGCCTCCCTCTCATAGAAAATGTCCTGAAGTCTGGTTTGTGCAGGGCTCCCAAAGCCAGGCTCTGCAAAGGACTCCCATAACAAGCCAGGACCATCAAACTCCTTTCCCTCTGGCTTGTCATGTTCGGCTGTCCAGGGTATATACTGTGCCATATACCACCAAAGCGCCTGGTAGGCATCCTCCAGCCATAGCTCCTGCCATACCCGGTGCTCTAGTTCCTTCACCCATTCCTCCAGGGGCTGCTCTCCCAGGAAGGGCATCCGCAGGGCCACTTGCTTCTGCAACCGCTGCTCTTCACTGGGGAGACTCTCACCCCGCTGGTATTGTACATTATCCAGGGTCTGGTACCAGATGCCTTTCCATAATGCATCCCGGCCATCCAGGTCCTCCTCCTCGTATAACACTGCTGGTTCCATCCTGTTGCTTTTAGGGTCGCTGTACTGGGACATGCGTTGCCCTTAAATTGTAGAATCCACAGAAATGGTAGAATCCACAGTCTCCTGTAGCTGTCCTTTTGGCTGTAGGAACAATCCCGCCGCTTGCCACCAATTGTAACGGACCGTTTCAGCAGACAAGGGGTTAAAATCCGTTTAGGCGATATGCCCCTTTCTGAGAGACAGGCACAGCTACTGCAGAACACCAAACTCCCGAACTGGATACAAAATAGCACTCCAAACTGGAACCTCGCGAATAGCTGCTAGCAGACGAACAGGAAAAGCATACAATCAGCTTACACTCCTGGCAATCAGTCTCTAACAGCATACAGGGAATCCCCCCAATAACGAGACAAGGCTTCGTGTTGAGGGTCAAGCAGTGGTCTGATGTGCTGGCACACCCAGCCTGGTTTTTATTACAGTTGTTGCAAATACAGGACAGATACAACACATCCCCACAATGCATCATGGTTTCCTCCTCTCTGTCCCGGAGACAACCGAGGAGCAATCCAATTATCTCTCAGGACAAAGGGAAATCGCCAATACACATGTGGAGACAACAGGACAGACATCACCATTTAAACACACAATGGGACAATATAGACACACCCAGCATATTCCTCCCCTCTGTCTATCCACCCATCTATCTCCCAAGCTGACAAGTTACACTTATTATAAATTGTTACAACTTTGTGAGTTTACATTGTCCATACATATAACTTACATCAATTTAAACAGTATAACTTGGGGACAAACCTATCCAAAATTCACTTGAATAGGTTCAGGGGTTAATATGTTAGTATGGGCCATAATCCTGAGGCAAGAGGTTTTTAAACAGCCCCCTCCAAAACACTGTGGCGAGGTTGGTTTCGTCACAGGACTGATTTTTCTAAATGGTCTGACGCCGCTAAAATGGCATTTTCCTCTCTAAAAGAGAGGTTTACCTCGGCACCTGTACTAATCCAACCTGATGTCTCCCAGCCTTTTATTGTTGAAGTAGATGCGTCAGAGGTGGGAGTGGGGGCTGTACTGTCTCAGGGTCCATCTCCTGGCAAATGGCATCCTTGCCCTTTCTTTTCTAAAAAACTATCTGCAGCGGAGAAGAACTATGATATTGGCAATAGGGAACTATTAGCTATTAAACTAGCGTTTGAAGAATGGCGTCACTTTTTAGAGAGGGCAATCCACCCCGTCACGGTGATTACGGACCACAAAAACCTTCTGTACCTCGAATCAGCTAAGCGTCTCACCCCTAGACAAGCTAGGTGGTCGCTATTTTTTACCAGGTTTAACTTTTTCATCACCTATCGTCCTGGGGCAAAAAATACCAAGGCAGATGCATTATCTCGTAGTTTCCCTGGAGGGGGTAATGTGGGTGATCCGGTACCCATTTTACAAAGAGGAGTGGTTGTCTCTGCTGTACACTCTGTTCTGGAGGGGAAGGTGTTAGAGGCCCAGGGGGACGTCCCGGTCTCTTGCCCCTCAGAGAAATTGTTTGTACCGTTAAACCTGCGTCTCGAATTATTAAAAGAACATCATAATTCGGCACTTGCTGGGCACCCGGGTAGTAAAGCAACCTTGGAGCTATTGTCTCGTCGTTTTTGGTGGCCAAGGTTGCATCAGGGTGTAATGTATTTTGTGTCTACTTGTTCTACGAAAGTCTCTCATACATGTCCTGCAGGGTCTTTATTGCCACTTGTCATTCCCAATAGGCCATGGACACATCTGTCAATGGATTTCATCACTGACTTACCTTTGTCTGCGGGTAAAACTGTTATCTTGGTAGTAGTAGACAGGTTTAGCAAAATGGTACACTTTATTGCGTTACCCGCACTACCTAATGCTAAGACTCTTGCTCAGGTATTCATCAGTGACATCGTGAAGCTTCACGGGGTCCCTTCCGATGTTGTTTCGGATCGGGGAACCCAGTTTATTTCTAAGTTTTGGAAAGCTTTTTGTTCCCGTTTGGGGGTACACTTGTCCTTTTCCTCAGCTTTCCATCCTCAGTTGAATGGACAGACTGAGCGTACCAACCAAAACCTTGAGACATATTTAAGGTGTTTTGTGTCTAAAAACCAAGAGGTGTGGTCGTCATATTTACCGTTAGCCGAGTTTGCTATAAATAATTGCCGTCAGGAATCCACTGGCAAGTCACCATTTCTTGGTGCATATGGTTTTCATCCCCAATTCTGTACTTTCAAAGAGGGGGGGTCTTCTGGGGTTCCCGAAGAGGAACGGTTTTCGTCATCTCTTTCATCTGTATGGCAGAAGGTGCAAGCTAACTTGAAAAATATGGGAGGTAAATATAAATGCATGGCTGATAAGAAACGGTCGCCAGGTCCGGACCTAGGAGTGAATGACTATGTGTGGTTATCTACTAGGAATATTAAGTTAAAGGTTCCCTCTTGGAAACTGGGTCCTAGGTTCATTGGTCCTTACAAAATAGTAGCCATCATTAACCCCGTGGCTTTTCGCCTGGAGCTACCTCAAACTTTTAAAATCTATAACGTCTTCCATAAGTCGTTACTCAAAAAGTATGTTCCACCTCTTGAACCGTCACCGCTGCCACCCCCTCCTGTTGTTGTGGATGGTAATCTAGAGTTTCAAATATCCAAAGTTGTTGATTCTCGTCGGGTCCGCTGCTCTCTTCAATATCCGGTGCATTGGAGGGGTTACGGTCCCGAGGAAAGAATGTGGGTTCCAGCGTCTGAGGTAAACGCTGACAGGTTAGTTCGGGCTTTTCATGCCTCTCGTCCTGAGAGACCTAGTCCTGAGTGTCCGGAGGCCCCTCGTGGAAAGGAGGGTACTGTCACGAGGGTGTCAAGAGCCACGTCTGACTCCGTTATACCCGGGGTCAGGAAGTCGCAGCAGGTGGCTGCGCACTCTATGTCTAAAGATAGTGCTGTTTCTTAATGGTAGCTTTCTGGGTTTGCCTTGCAATCCTTTTTGGCTTACTCAGGGACCCGTAGCTTCTTCTCCTCAGCTGTTTCTTGTCCAGCAATCCCAACCTCCTTATATTCCCCTCTCCCACTTCTCTGGTTGCCAGATATAGAGCTTCCTGCCTGGACTTCTATACTGACCCACTGGAGCTGTGTAGCTGTGATTCCTGGTTGTTGTTCCAGAGCGTTACCCTCCGGATCCCTGTTGGTTGTTTGTTGTCGTCCACCTGGGATTATATGTTTTGTCTGTATTGTCTGTCCTCTCCTTGGTGTTTTCCTTTAGTGTTAGTGGTGCGGACTAGTGTTCCCACTGCCCTATTCACTACGTAGGGCTCATCTTAGGGAAAGCCAGGGTTTAGGCACGTGATCGGCGTACGGGTGAGGAACCCGTCTAGGGACATCAGGACAGTCAGGTGCCAGTCTCAAGGTGAGTTAGGGGTCACCACCTTTCCCTCTCCCTTGGACAGGGCCTTCCCATTTCCCTCCCTTTGTGTCACGTATGTGATCGGCACGCCGGTCATGACAGGGATTGATTACCGAATATTGGAGTGCATTCGATTATAAAACTTCGATGATATAGTGATTTTTGTTAACGAAGGGGAGGAGCTTCTCTGATGACATCAGTTCCCCTGTATTTCATTTGTGTATATAAAGCCTATAAGTGAGATGTTTTTTTGCAGTCTGATGAAAGCACATTAGTGCTGAAACGCGTCACTATGCAACTATAATATGTGACCAATAAACTACATCCTTGGTTGACATCTCTGCGAAGTGCCGGTCTTCTTACTACATCGTTTGATTGGACGCCATTCCACGGACACGTGCACCGCTAATCTCCAGAAGGTAGTGCCGTCCTGCTATTTACTATAATAACTTATGGAAGTCACTGACCAAATAACTGAAGTGTGAACTAAGCCTAACTGGACAGAAGCTATCCCAAAAAAAGCAACAGCATATCTGTGTTTAGGCTGCGTTTCCTCCCAGCAAGGAAAAACATGCAGCAAACTTGAATTACATTAATGTAACTCTATTTTGTAATTATTATAATTCAGGTTTGCCAAGTGTGATTTGCTTTTTCTCTCCCTCTGCTGGGAGGAAATGCAGCATAAATGCAGATATGTTGTTGCAAAAACCGAATGCACGTTGTTGTTTTTTTGCTGCATCCAAAATGCAGCATCGCCGTGATGTGTGGCCTTACCCTTAGGCCTCACGCACACTGCCATTCCGTGCATTGGGGACAGCAATTTGCGGTCCCCAATGCACGGGCAACATCTGTGCGGCTTCCGCAGATGGATCCAGCCCCATTCAACTTAAGTGAGTCGTGGTCCGTCTCCACAGCGAAAAAGTAGTGCATGCACAACTTTTTTGCAGTGCGGAGCCACGGAGAGAAAACATTGGGAAGCACTCTGTAGTGCTTCCGCGTGGTTCCGTGCCCACATTCCGCACAGACCCTCCAGATTGCGGACCCATTCAAGTGAAGGGGTCTCTCATTTGTGATGTGGGGTGCACATGGCCAGTGCCCGCATATTGTAGACCCACTGTTTGTGCATGAGCCCTTAGTGACTTGGGATTATACTGTGATGCTTTAGGCACCATTTACACGTCCGCAAAATGGGTCCGCATCCGTTCCACAATTTAGAGGAACGGGTGCAGACCTATTCATTTTCAATGGGGCCGAAATGTGCTGTCCGCATCCGCACTTCCGCATCCGTGCTTCCGTTTCCGCAAAAAAATTGAATATGTCCTATTCTTGTCCGCAATTGCGGACAAGATTAGGCATTTTCTATTATAGTGCCGGCGATGTGCAGTCCGCAAATTGCGGAATGCACATTGCCGGTGTCCGTGTTTTGCAGATCCGCTAAAAACGTACAGACGTGTGAGTGGACCCTAAAGGGAATCTTTTACCACTGTAGACCCTTTTTACTGCATGCATGGCATTATAGCTCTGCTATAGCCATGTGTAAGTATACAGCACCTTTATGTCCAAATCTATGTTCTCTATCCCTCCCAAAAACATTTTTTTAATTAATATCAGAATTAGGTTGAAAGGAGCCCAAGGGGCTGTACTTATCCATTGTGCAGCCCCGCTCCTCCCCACTCTTCTTCTTTCCTCCTCCTATTAGCGGCATGTGTGGAATAATCTCCAGTCATTTCTATGGGAGTTCCAAAAAAAGCTGAATGAGCGCACTTGGCTATTTTTGCCAGCCCCATAGAAATGAATGGAGGGCGGCTGTGCATGCACTGCTCTCTGCTCTCTTCAGGGATCCTGCTTTAGCTATAGGTTTGGCTCCCAGAGGTGGGAGCTGCACCTATCTGACATTGGTGGCATATTCGAGTAATAAGCTCCCAACCCCTTTAAGTTCATTGTGTTCCCAGACTTCTGTGTACTCTTTGTGACCATTCCGAGTATAGAACTGTACTGCAAACTCTGGACATTGAAGCTAGGTCTCCTCTTTATATAAGGTAACCTAGGAAAGGTCTAAATGAGTCTGCAAGAAATAAAGCATAATTCACGTAAAGCATTGATTCACGCTGATGAATGTAAAATAATCGACCCACTAGAGGGCAGTGTGAGACCATTACATTTTACTGGAAAGATCCATAGATAAGTCCGGTCAAATCCGTAATACAACAAAATACAGGAACTTCTATATCTTTATGAAGAAAAGCTAAAACTTCAGCCATGTGTAAAGCCATTATTGCAAAATTGATATATTTTATTTATTTATATTATTAATTGCCATATAATGGAACAAGAGCTTGGTATAATTACATTCACTATATGGAGAAAAGTACTGGGACAACTACACATTACATCTGCAGGAGCTTTTATGAAATCCCATTCTAAATCCATAGGAATTAATATGGAGTTGGTCCCTCCTTTACAGATAAAACAGCTTCCACTCTTCTGAGAAGGCTTTCTACAAGATTTTGGAGGATGTCCATTCATCCAGAAGGTAGGTTCATCCATATGTGAGATGAGACACTGACTTGTATAGAAGACCTGGCTCATAGTCTCCGTTCTAGTTCATACAAAAGTGTTCAAGTTGGAAGCATACATTTGTCCAAAATGTCTTGGTATGCTGAACATTAAGATTCCCCTTTACTGCCACTAAGGAGCCGAGGCCACCCTCTGAGAAACACCCCATAGCATTATCCCTCTGCCACCAAACCTTACAGTTGGCACAATGCAGTCAGGCAGATAACGTTCTCTTGGCCAAACCGAGGCTTTTCCATCAGACTGCCATACTGAGAAGTGTTATTCTTCACTCCACAGAAGACGTTTCCACTGCTTCAGAGTCCAGTGGCGGGATGCTTTACACCGCTCCTTCCAACGCTTGGCATTGTGTTTGGTGACGTAAGGCTTGCATGCAGCTGCTCGGCCATGGAAACCCATGACATGAAGCTTCTGGCACTCATAGGAGACCCGTGCACCACTTAGAATGGGCTGCCGTAAAAAAGCAGTGGCCCAACCTAAGACCCCTTAGTGCAGGGGTCCTCAAACTTTTTAAACAGCGGGCCAGTTCACTGTTCCTCAGACCGTTGGAGGGCCAGACTATAGTTTAAAGGGGTATTCCCATCTTGGACCGCTGGGACCCGCACCTATTTAGAGAACGGAGCCCCGAAAGTGAATTGGAGCGTACCGCGCATGCACTGCCCATGCTCCCATTCATTTCTATGAGGCCGACGGAAATAGCCGAGCCAGCGCTCGGCTATTTTCGGCAGCCCCATAGAAATGAATGGAGGGCAGCTGCGCATGCATAGTGCGCCCTCCTTCACTTTCGGGGCTCTGTTCTCTACATAGGTGCGGGTCCCAGCGGTGTGACCCGCACCTATAAGACAATGGTGGCATATCCTAGCGATATGCCCCCATTGTCCAAGATGGGAAAACCCCTTTAACTATGAACACATTCCTATGCACACCGCACATATCTTATTTTGAAGTGAAAAAACACATTTCCCTACCCCTGAACGTCTCCTTCTCCTTTCTTCTTTTCCGGACTTCCTGTGACGCAGCTGCACATGAGGTTCACAGGTCTGAAAGGAGGTGCGTCTGCGCAGCAAGATGAATAGAACCAGTGGCGGATCCAGAGCTCCCCAATACTATACTGCAGAAACAGATAATACCACTGATAATATTAGTGCCACACAGAGCCCCCCATATAAAATACCCCTTCTTTGTGGCCTCAGTAAATGTCCCCATAGTGCCCCCCCAATAATGTGCTAGTAAGAGGTGCCCCCATACATTCCCCCCAATCATGTGCTAGTGAAAAGTGCCTCTCCCGCCACTCATGTACCAGTAATAAGTGCCACTCTCCTCTCCCCCCACTCATGTGCCAGTCTCCTCTAAGCTGCCACCCCCCCATGTGCCAGTAATAAGTGCCAATTCCCCCCCCTCATCATGTGCCAGTCTCCTCTCTGCTGCCACCCCCCCATGTGCCAGTAATAAGTGCCAATTCTCCCCCCATCATGTACCAGTCTCCTCTCTGCTGCCACCCCCATGTGCCAGTAATACTTGCCAATTCTCACCCCCATCATGTGCCAGTCTCCTCTTTGCTGCCCCCCCCACCATGTGCCAGTAATAAGTGTGGCAGAAAAATTGGCCGATTTAATAAAATATAAAAAACCCTCATACTTACATCCTGCGATGCGGTGCGATGCAGGCCTCTTCTGGCCTGTGTCCCGCTCTGTACTTCTCAGGCGGCACAATGACGTCATCGCGCCGCCTGCACTGGCCTCTGATAGGCTGCCGACACAAGGCCCGCAGCCTATCAGAGGAACAGGGAAGGGAGACGCATCTCCCTACCCTGCCACAGCACAGCAATCTGTATCCCTGTCCTGAGGACGGCGATACAGATCACTATGGAGATTAGCGCAATGGAAGCGCAGCGCTCATCTCCTGCTATGCCCTGCAGCCGCCACCGCTGCCTACAGAACTGCTGAAATGGCCAAAACACCCGGCAGGCCGGTTCAGTGTCCTCGGCGGGCTATAGTTTGAGGACCCCTGCCTTAGTGACTGCCTTAAAAATGCATATTGGTGTTCACTAAGGAGTTCATAAGAGCTACATAATGCTTAATTTCCCCTTTAGTGGCATTGTAAGGCTATATCCACATGATTGAAAAAAGACTGTGTAATGGCGTTTTTTGTAACAAATTTCACACAACCGTTTTAAGAACCATTGTAGCAGGAGCGTAGCTATAGGGGGTGCAGAGGTAGCAGTCGCTACCGGGGCCAGGAGCCTGAGCGGGCCCAAAGAACCTTGTACCACATAAGATCACACTAGTATTATAGAAAGTGCCTGCTGGGAGCGCTATGTTATAGATTTTGCCTGGGGCCCAAAATGTTTAAGTTACACCTCTGGCCGGAGAGAAATGGTTAGGTCAAGAATTTGGCATGGGGAGGGGGGCTGTTTCAATTTTTGCCTCAGGCAGCACGAAGGCTATGTGCTTCCCTGCTCCTGGTCACAAGGCATTGGGGTAAGTGGGGCCCAAGCTGAACTCTTGCACCAGGGACCATGAGCCTTAACTAAGCCCCTGCATGGTATTCTATGGCAGGGATCAGCAACCTCCTGCACTCCAGCTGTTGTGAAACTACATCTCCCATCATGCACACTTGCTTGGCTGTTCTCTGAACCCCTACAGAAGTGAAAGGAGCATGCTGGGAGTTATAGTTTCACAACACCTGGAGTGCCGAAGGTTGCTGACCCCTGGTCTATGGGTTTATTCCCATGGCTGTTCTTTTTTTTTTTTTCTATTGCCCATGAATATCAGTGGTCAAAGAATAGGACATGTAGTAGTTCATCCCTTTTCACGGACTGAAAGGACTCCATATCATTGAAGTTGGACCATTTTTAATGGCCATTTCTCAAAAAGGCATCAATGAAAAAATTGGAGAAGATTACATTTTTTTTTTAATCTCCTATATATTTATTTATAATACAAAAATACATATCCGCATGACATTTATAATATCGTAAATGCTGAAGTCATCCCCGACCCACCCCGCCTATCCCCCCCTTTCCATCCTTGCAGGGGAAAAAAAAAAAAAAAAAAGAGATTCCAAATTAGTTAAACCATGTCCCACTCTTCCCACAGTTTACCCCATTTTAAATAAGCTCCTCTTTGTTTGTGCAGAATCTTCTCATAGTTTTTCACTTTCTCAACCAGAGCCAGCCAGTTGCTACAGTCTGGAGTGGAGGAGCTAAACCATAGTCTAGCGACAAGAAGCCTAGCCAGGAACATAACCTTGATCAGTAATTGACGTTTTATGGGCTGATAGTTAACCTCCGATAGGTCTCCCAAGACCCATATCCTGGGAGACAGAGGAACAACCATGTTCAGTTTACAAGCCAAGGTGGTCTGGACTGATCTCCAATAGCTACCCATCATTGGGCAATCCCAGAACAGATGTAGGTGGTCTGCCTCGGAGTCGCCACAACGTGGGCAATCAGAGGAGGCCCTAAGTCCTCTTCTATATAACCACATAGGTGTCACATATATTTTGTGCAAAATGTTAAATTGTACAACAGTGTGATTGAAATTATGTGAAACATATTTTAAACTTTCCCCTATATTCTCCCAATCTGGGGGACCCACCTCTGAAAGTAACAAAGACCAGGACTTCTGTCCTGGAGAAAGAAGACCCATAAAAAAGTATTTCATTAAGTGTCTATAACAATATGATATTTTGATTTTCGTGGCAATTTTCTTAATAATAAGATCGTGTAGGAATTCAGGAGTATCTATAAAAAGAAGGTGACTATTCAGAGTGCTAGAGAGTGCAGACCTCAATTGGAAATATGCGTACCAAGCCACCTCACCCAAATTTGCTCTATGCCCTATTTCCATCGAGGACAGAATTTGTCCACCACTAACCACCTGATGTAAATACTGAACTTTCTTCGTCCTCCAATACTGGCAACACTTCAAGTCCCTTAAATTCACAAGCTTTGGATTATGCCACAATGGGGTGCAAATAAGTGATGCCTTAACTCCGCACCAGCTCCTAATGACCCGCCAGGTCTTTGTAGCCATTCTGCAAAAAAGTGTATACCCGGTCTGTATATTTAATAGATAGTCGGACTCCAATACAGTAAAGAAATCCGTAAAGCCTGAGTCTTTCACCACTCTATTGCAGAAATGGCTATTTTCCCAGTCGCTAAAAAGGCAAAGCTGAGAGGCCATAAAGTAACCCCTAAAGTAAGGGAGGTTAAGGCCTCCCTGACTATAGGGCATAGAGAAGTAGAGCGCCTTCAGTCTAACACGCTTCCTCCCCCATAGTAGGTCATTAAGCATCCGCTCAATTAGTCTAAAGTACTTATCTGCGATCCATACAGGCGAGTTGCGCAGGACATAAAGAACCTGGGGCAGTACTACCATTTTTATTAAAGAAATTCTATCAGCTCTTGTGTGCAGAATTTTTTGCCATATCTTGGATTTAGCCCTCAGCTTTATCAGCAGGGGAATCAAGTTAAGTTGTAGATATTCCAAAGGTTTGGCAGAGACTGAAATCCCCAGGTACTTTATTGATTCAGAGACAGTTAACTGGTTATCCCAATTACCTCGCAGCTCGTCTATAGGGAGGAGAGCAGTCTTCTCCCAATTGATCTCCAGGCCAGATGGAGCAGAAAAAGAACCAACCAAATCCATTATGCGAGGGAGAGTAGTTTCTGTTTGCTGAAGAAAAACCAAGATATCATCTGCGTAGAGAGATACACGGTCATGCTTCCCCATTAAACCAAAACCAGCCACCTGCAGATCCTGTCTTATGCTGGCTGCTAAAGGTTCAATATAAATATTGAAAAGAAGGGGGGAAAGAGGACAACCTTGACGGGTGCCTCTTCCTAGGGAAAAGCTCTCTGTGATCGTATCATTAATCCTGATCCTAGCAACTGGGGAACTATATAATAGCTGAACCATCGCCATAAATCTAGGGCCAAAGCCCATTTTTTTCATCACCTCCCAAAGAAAAGTCCACTCCACCCTGTCGAAGGCTTTGGTGGCATCCAGCGACAGGATGGAGCGGGCACCACGCCCTGGAGACTGAATGTTCATAAATAGCCTGTGCAAGTTATGATGGGTGCCCCTTTTTGGCATAAAGCCATTTTGGTCTGGGTGGATAATAGTGGATATAACCTGTGAAAGCCTCCCAGCCAAAAAAAGATTACATTTAATTCATAGGGATCACAACAATAAGGCTGGCCATGCATAGTAGATAAATGATGGCGGGTCCTAAGGGGCGTAGCTATAGCTCGTGCAGAGGTAGCAGTTACTACCGGGCCCAGGAGCGTGAGGGGGTCCAAAGACCCTTGTGCCACATAAGAAGACACCAGTATTATAGAAAGTGTATTCTTGTCAAGTTAGACCTCTGGCTGGAGGGAAGAGGTTACATCAAGAATTTGGCATGGGGGAGCAGTGCCGTTTAAATTTTTCTCAGGCAGCACGAAGGCTAGGTGCATCCCTGCCCCTTGCCACAAAGTACTGAGAGAAGGGGGGCCCAAGCTGAACTCTTGCACCTTGGCCTTTAGCTATGCCCCTGCTTATGTGTATAGCCTCCTGACTCTTCCCCCAACAACAGATGTCAGGAGAATAAGGATCAGACAGTTGGATTTAATCTGCCTGATCCTTTTGTTTTCAGGGAAGATAAGCCATCACCAGAGGTGTCTTACAGTGGATTTGACCCGAGTATGCATGTGTATAGAGGAGACAGCTGTTGGCTGAAGGAGTGTTCGGCCAATAGTTGTCCAATGTGAACGGCCTAAGCCACCATATGTAGTGTCCCACTCCAGGTGGATGGGAACTTTCCAAATTGCTATATATCATTTCGTGCTATTTTATTCATTTCCTTTGTCACATCTGCTAAATTCCCATTTCAAGATGGTGAATGCATTACATAAATCCAACACTAGAGGTCTCTGTAACACCATTTATATAGGTCAGCCACAGGAAGTTAGAGAGAGATTAGGAGTTAGAATTAGGAGAGGAGACAGACTTGGCTCTGTTCTCATGAACCTAGCCCAGGGGACCATACTACTGAAACCTTTGTAGTCCAAGACTAGGACTTATTGATCCTTTACTGTAATACCCCTTCCAGGAACTCTTCCAGGGATTAAGAGAATAATTGCTATATCTCTTGCAACCTTTTCAAAGAATGGAGCAGAGAGTTTGCCTGCCATGAGGGAGACCGCCCTTGGGTTGCTGAATTACTGAATCACTGAATATTGCTGAAGTGCAGAATAGAATTTACAAAGGATCCAAACTATCATTGAAAGGCTGAGTAAACAGAGTAAGATCAGGAACCAAGTACAAGTAAGATCATCACTCCTATACAGTTGAGCTGGAACCTACATACACCACCTCACTGAGCCTGTTATTGGGATTCACAGCTTTACCATCTGTATTTATGACAAAGTGCTGCTATACTTATTGCAAGACAAGTAAAGTTTCAACTACTGCCTCTCTCATCATTCAACTCTATCTCCTAATTGCACCTTACGGTGCTGGCGTCACGAACAACACAGGGGCCCAGCCACCAAAGCACCCTAAGCAGGCCCCTGAATGTCCTGCCTGCCTGTTAGATATAACTGTATTGCCATCCTCAGGATGGCAATACAATTGAATCTAATGCACTGCAAGAGCTGAAGGACCTATGATGACCTCACAGGTCATGTGATCAGTTCTAAATGCAGTAGCTGAAAAGGACCTGGGATGATGTCACCATCATGTGACCAGTGCAGGAGAGGACGGCTCAGCAGTAAAGTCCTGGGAAGAAGCTGAAGGTGAGATCTGCTACATGAGAATAGGTAAGTGAAGAAGGCAGAGCAATGTTGGGAGCTGTAGTTATTTAACTGGGCCTGTATGTTAGGGCTGAAGGGAGGGAAGTTATTTACATGGGACAGTGAGGTAAAGTGATGTTATTTACATGGGACTGAAATTTGGAAGTGGCTTGGGTAGGGTGATGTTATTTACATAGGACTGTATGTTGAGGGGTAATGTTATTTATATGGGACTGCATGTTGAAGGCAGCTATGGGAGGGAGTGATATTATTTACATGGGATTGAATGTTGAGGGGTAATGTTATTTACATGGGACTGCATGTTGGAGGTGGCTGGGGAGGGGGTGATGTTATTTACATGGGACTGTATGTTGGAAGGGGTAGGAGAGATGGTGTGATATTATTTACATGGGACTGTATATTGGAGGGGGCTGGAGAGATAGTGTGATGGTATTTATATGGAGGGAGGGAAATAGTGTTATTTACATGGGACTGTATGGCGGAGGTGCTGAGGAATTATAATTTCTGAGGACACTAAACGGAGGACTATAACTACAGGGGGCTCTGCAGTGGGCATTATAAATACTGGGGGAGCTTCAGGGCGAGCATTAAAACAGTAGGGGGCAGTATAAATACTGGGGGCACTGTGGGGGCATTTTAAATCCAGGGGACATTAGGCGTTCTTATTACTACTAGGGGCTCTATAGGAGGGACTTATAGATCCGCCTTATTTCTACTAAGAGAACTATGGGGGACTTTATTACTACTGAGGGGTCTGTAGAGAGCTTTATTACCACTGGGGGAATAATAGGGCGCCTTATTTCTACTGGGGGCTCTGTGAGGGTATTATTAATACTGGAGGGCTCTTCTACTAATGGAGGCACTCTTGGGGAGCATTATCACTGTTGGGTCCAGTAGGGGCAGTATTACTAATGAGAGCATTCTAGAAGGGAATTACTATTGGTGGGACTATGAGGAGCACTGTTACTATGGGGGGCACTCATTTTTCTTCAGGATAGTATTTGGGGGTACAGAAAAGTAAGGAAACTAAGATGTCTGTGTTTCACACTCTGCAGAGACGAGGCGCGGCTGAGAGAAGTTGTCCGGACCAAATGATGATGACAGAGAAGATCTACATCAGAGGAGACGTCACCTGGAGGCCCTGGATGTGAGAGGTACTTGCTGCTGTATAGCAAGTACAGCAAAATGTCTTCAGTGCTAGTGTTTGCAGAGGGGGGGGGGGGGGATGCGGTTGTTCAACTTAGAGAATTGGGCCATATGCATTAGTGCTTGGGCCCCGGATCTTTTGAGACCCTAGCAACGCCCCTGACCCTAAGCATACCCGCTACCATCAAGGGCACCTCAACTTCCATCTGGCTGCTGTTCCCTGCAACAGAGTGCCCTGGAGGATTTAGTGCTGTCTTCCCCTCCACTGCATTCCGGACCAGGGAGCTACAGCAAAAGTGAGTAGAACAACTACAACCATTCGGCACACCATTACCATTACACTCACATACTGCCCCTGCGGTCCGGCACATTGCACATACGATGAGCTTATCATTGGTAGACAAGTCTAGAAACATGGAATTGTCCAAAGCCCTTGAATGATGTTTCGGAAACTCGAAAGTAATGTCATCTGCACATGAACATTTCTAAGTTTTTAACAGAAGTTCAGACAAAAGACTAATATTCACTGATCCAAGGAAGAAGTTCTTCTAGTCACTAATTAGTGTTTCACTGTAATGTTTGAGTAACGATAACTAGAAAATGTCATTAATAATTACAATCTGCTGCTGTGCGACAGATGCTGAGATCCCACAAATGTCCCTTCTTGGAATTGGATATTGTGACATTTTAACTAATTAGATTTGATAATCCCGTGGCCTTGTTGCTTCATTATTAAATTGATAAGTAGATTTTATGAATGAGGCCCAGGAGTCACTCTTAATTGCGGGAACTTAAAAGTATAACAGGTGACATTTTCAGAATATCCCACAATGCAATTGGAAGGCAACAATGTAACATGGAGATGAAATTTATTATACATTAGTGCAGGATGTGCATTATGAAGCACATTGTGGCGGTATAAGTAATGCTGTAGGGACCGTACAAAGGCAGCAAATATTAACTTGTCCCCAAGTGCATTAGATACAATGTTGCAGCAAACTGTAACTTGACTCTTAAAGGGGTTGTCCCCATGATAGGGACATACGTATCTGATCATCCGGGGTCCAACTCCTGGGGTCCCACAGTGATCCCTAGAATGGAGGCCTTTGGTTCACGTTTGAAAGGAGGGGTGGACACACATACCTGTCAGTCTCTCCATTCAACTCGATGTAGACAAGTACAAAGGCTCAGCTATCTCCAGCAAACCCATAGAGGTGTACATTCATGCATATCTACCGCTTCATTCAAATAGGAAACCTGGGGGGCGTGGCCTGACTGTCATGGCGTGAGGTCGCATGTTACTTCAGCTCCAGCGGTATCCTGAATTTATCCTGGCCATCGGCGACTCCTGACCCCGTGTCTTTTACCTAGGGATCCCTGAGACACCCGGCGACCACCCTGAATAACAACTGCCTGCTTGCCTGATTTTCGGGCTTTGCCAGCTTGCCTGTGCGGAGGCCCTCACACAGCCGCAGGTGCGGTCATATTGCCTTCCCGGTACCCCCGGACTTTAGATCCTCTGAGGGGAGCGCGGGGGTGAACGGTACCCTGCTGTTACCTTCTCTGAACGCAGAGAGCCGACAGAGCTTGGAGTGAGGGGTGCGCACGGCTCCCGGATACCCGCCGGCAGCACCGCTACCTTCGGGACCCACGTGTATCTCACAGCACGGGCGCCATTTTGACCGCAGCGCTTGTCACGTCGGCATTTCTCCTCCTCTGCCTGCACATCAAGGGACAACACTCTGGTGGCAGCTTCAGAATCCTCCCCTCCCCCTTCCTCCTGAGCAGCAGCAAGGGGTGAAAATAGCCTGGAGAAACACTGTTCGGGGCCATCACTGAGGTACAGTTTTCTGATTTTGTGGGGAGTGCACTTAACAGCTATAGGCCGCAAGGGAAGTGACTGGCGCACTACTGCACCCAAAGGCAGGGTGACCGCTGGTTGGCACTGTACTAGTCCCGGCTGACGTCCCCTAGTTTCTCCTTGATTCTGCACCTGCTCACAGGGTGGAACTGTGCCCTCTAACGCTGTACATCACAAGTGACCCCTGTGGGGCTGTTACCTTTATCATACGTGAACTTTCAAACGCTTTATGGGCCGCAAAACAGGCACCCCTGGGCCTACTATTTCGCCTAAATCGATGATTGATAATATGAGCCAGACGGAGAATCGGGGGGGACGGTGCCCCCTCTGAACAAGCGGCGGTGGATCTCTCTACAATTATGGCGGCCATCACAACTTGCCAGACGGCGCTTACGGTCAAAATTGATCATGTCCAGGCAGACCTTACCCGCCTCAGACACGACATCGACAAGATCCGAGAAAGGACAACTGAGGTGGAGAGGAGGTTGGGAGAGGTAGAGGATAGGGCACAGCGTGAAGATTCTGCGGTGCATACTCTCCAAAATCAAGTTAAGACTCTGATGGCGAAAGTGGAGGATGCCAGAAATCGCAACAGGAGGAACAATATCCGCATCATCGAGCTACCTGAAAAAGCAGAGGGCCAATCCCCGGAAGAATTTGCGGAGCGCCTTGTCAAGCAAGCTCTTGATCCCATCAGCCTTTCGGTGAATTTTGCGGTGGAACGGGCTCACAGGATACCCACCAGACCTTTGCCGCCTGGGGTCCCACCACGTCCCTTCATTTTTAAAGTCCTGAACTATAGGGACCGTGATGCAGTGCTTGCGGCGGCCCGCCGCCTGAAGGGCATTCGCTTTGATAATACCTGGATATCCTTCTACCCGGACTTTTCCTCGGAGGTCCAGAAACAGCGAAGGCAATTCACTGCAGTGAGGGCCTGGCTGCGAGAGAAAGGATTCACCTACGCTATGATGTACCCAGCACGACTCAGAGCGCAAGATGGAGAGTCAGTGAAATTCTTCTCCACTCCAGAGGAAGCATCTGATTGGCTCGACCGGAGGGGCTGAGTATATCGAGACTTGTGTGTTGGGGGTCTCGGTTTATGCTTAAGATGGCCGTGGTATAGAGAGGTGCTGTGTTTGACAAGATTGTTCTGCTCCCTGGGTTTAGTTTAGTTTTCACTGAGGGCTGCAGTGTTTAGAACGGGTCTCTCCCGTCTTACTATTTACTAGTTGTACTACTGCGGTTTGGGTATCTAGGCTCGGATATGTTGGGGTCATCTGGGCAGGGAGGGGGGTTTGGCCTGGTGATTAAGGCAAGTTGGGTACTGAATGTTTGGTATGATTGTGTGTGTGCATGGCTTGGGTGGTCCGATGTCCTCTTGAGTTATGGTAATGCCCTACCGCCATGATGACGGTTTGTCGGTTTGTCTCCTGGAATGTCAGGGGACTTAATGACAAAATTAAACGGTCCCTTGTCTTTAATTACCTAAAGAACCATAATCCTGATGTATTGATATTGCAGGAGACACACCTGCAGGGGCAGAAACTTCTGGCGCTGAAGAAACCCTGGGTGGGAGCGGCATATCATGCTGTGTATAATACCAGGGCAAGAGGTGTGTCAATTCTAGTGGCGAAGTCCCTTCCATTCCGGTCGTACTCGGTCCAGACGGATATGCTGGGGCGTTTTGTGATTCTCCATGCTGCAATTAGAGGCATCGACTACCTCATAGTGGGGGTTTATGAGGGAGATATTGGACGAGATTATGAAACGAGTGGCGACGATGCCCGCCATGCCTCTGATTGTGTTCGGGGATTACAATGCAGTCCTTGACCAGATTCTGGTTCGGCTTCGCCCCAGTGGAACCCATAGTGACGCGTTGAGTTCCTGGGCGGAGGTGTTTGCTCTAACGGAGGGTTGGAGGTTCCTACATCCTGGGGAGCGTCAGTATTCCTGCTACTCTGCCTCCTATGCTGCACTTTCCCGAATTGACTTAGGGCCAGATTTATCATTAGCTCAGGTCAGAATAATGGAGTGAAAAAGTCTCAAAATGTCCCAAACGCTAAAACTGCGCACAAATTTGCGATGCTCTTCACTATGCTCGCCAGTTTTCTGAAAGTGGGCGTGTTTTCTTATGTAAATGAATCTCTAGACAGATTTACTATTGGGACTATTTAAAAAGTCGCAAAAAAGTCGCTAAAAAGTCGCAATTTCACTCCAGTGAGGACCATGCTTATCTTATGAGACTTTTTAATAGAACATACGACTTTTTCATAAAACGTGCGACTTTTTCATAAAGATGTGCGACTTTTGTAAAGCAGCTTACTGACGGATAAACTGCTACCGTCAAACCACATTTATTACAGTCTTAAACGGCCGATTATAAATCTGACTTGGCTAAAACTGACTTTAGCCATATGTGAAAGTGGAGTGAGCTGTCAGAGTAATGATAAATCTAGCCCTTAGTGTTTCTTAGTAAAGACTTGCTATCCTGTCTAGCGGCGGCAGAATATTTACCGAGAGGCATCTCTGACCATGCCCCCTTAATGGTAACCCTAAGGCAGCCACTTGCTCCTGCCGAAAGAATTTGGAGACTTAACAGTAAATGGCTAGAGGTTTTACCCATGGCCTGGGCTGCACAACAAGGCATAAAGGAATACTGGGAAAATAATGAGGGTTCAGCCAATCCGTTAGTGGAGTGGGAGGCTTTTAAAGTGGTATTGCGTGGCACCTTGGTTCATGCGATAGCCTCGCACAGGAAAGAGTTAGGCGCCACTAGAGTTAAGTTGGAAAAGGAAGTTGTGGAGAAAGAATATAATTATATGCAGGATCCTAGTGAAGAGAACCGTAGAGTATGGGATGAAGCGCAGAGGAACTTTAGTTTACACTTGACAGAACAGAGGCTTCTGTTTCAAAGGCGCCTGGTGTTTTCAGACGGCGATAAAAACGGGAGTGCCCTGGCGTTTCTTGCTAGAACGGAAGCGCCACAGACTACTAGTAGTTCCTGACATTACTTGTGGGGATGGCTCGAAGGTATTTCGCCCTGGGGATATATGTGAACAATTTGCTCAATTCTATATGGATTTGTATAGTTCTAAAACTAGTTCATCCCTGGAAGAGATGCGATCCTACCTTCAGTCTATCCCTCTAACACCTTTGGCCGGGGCAGATAAGACGTATTTAGAGGGGCCTATAGATGAAGGGGAGATCAAGGACGCGATTGAGAGTATGTCGGCGGGGAAGTTACCCGGTCTGGACGGCTTCCCGGTAGAATGGTACAGATTGGATATTGATCTTCACTCTGCACGTTTGCTTCAACTTTTTAACTATGCCTATGAATCCGGTGGGTTGCCGCCATTCTTTGGAGAGGCCACCATCGTAGTGATTCACAAAGCTGGGAAGCTTCAGGACCAGTGTGCGTCGTATAGGCCGATATCCCTTCTGAATACAGACGCTAAAATCTTAGCCAAAATTCTAGCTAGACGCCTGAGTGGGGTAGTCTTATCCATTATTGACCTGGACCAATCGGGCTTTATGCCCGGAAAGACAACCGACATAAACCTCAGGAGGTTATTTACAAATTTGCAGGTCAGACATGACAACGCGGGCTCGAGGGTCCTGGCATCTCTTGATAATGAGAAGGCCTTTGACTCGGTAGCTGGCATTTCATTTGGGAAACGATGTACTGTCTTCAATTCCCTCATTCTTTTGTCAAGTGGGTCCAATTGTTGTATCAGGCGCCTATGGCGCGTGTCAGAGTGAATGGATCTCTTTCCCGTTCCTTTAGGCTGTATAGGGGCACCAGACAGGGGTGTCCTCTCTCACCGTTATTATTTGCCCTTATAATGGAACCCCTTACACAGCTGATCAACAACAGCTCTTTGATAGAGGGGTGGACGATAGCGGGGGTACAGGAGAAAGTGTCACTGTACGCAGATGACCTGTTAGTGTACTTGGCTGATGCTGGACCATCCTTAGAAGCTCTGTTAGATATTGTAAATGGATATGGTAGATACTCGGGACTCCGGGTAAACTGGGTCAAGTCCAGTCTATGTAGGATAGATGTAGAAGAGGACATAAATATTTCCCCGGTGTCACCCCTGAGAGTGGTGGACAGTTTCCTTTATTTGGGGATTCGTATCCATAGGGACCCGAGGCAATTTTGCCAGTTGAACTTGAGACCTACAATGGAGTACGTTACAAGCAAGTTGGAAGCTTGGGAAAATCTCCCTTTAATCCTTGTAGGCAGAATCAATATAGTTAAGATGGTATTGCTACCCAAACTATTGTATGTGTACAGAGCGGCCCCTGTAAAGATCCCTAAATCACATTTCGACTCCTTAGACAGAAGTATGTCTCTTTTCCTATGGCACCATCAAACCCCAAGGTTGGCCAGGAAAACACTGAAAGCTTTGTATACACAAGGGGGATTGCAATTACCGGACATGTACGTTTATTATGTGGCAACAGCGTGAAGATTCTGCGGTGCATACTCTCCAAAATCAAGTTAAGACTCTGATGGCGAAAGTGGAGGATGCCAGAAATCGCAACAGGAGGAACAATATCCGCATCATCGAGCTACCTGAAAAAGCAGAGGGCCAATCCCCGGAAGAATTTGCGGAGCGCCTTGTCAAGCAAGCTCTTGATCCCATCAGCCTTTCGGTGAATTTTGCGGTGGAACGGGCTCACAGGATACCCACCAGACCTTTGCCGCCTGGGGTCCCACCACGTCCCTTCATTTTTAAAGTCCTGAACTATAGGGACCGTGATGCAGTGCTTGCGGCGGCCCGCCGCCTGAAGGGCATTCGCTTTGATAATACCTGGATATCCTTCTACCCGGACTTTTCCTCGGAGGTCCAGAAACAGCGAAGGCAATTCACTGCAGTGAGGGCCTGGCTGCGAGAGAAAGGATTCACCTACGCTATGATGTACCCAGCACGACTCAGAGCGCAAGATGGAGAGTCAGTGAAATTCTTCTCCACTCCAGAGGAAGCATCTGATTGGCTCGACCGGAGGGGCTGAGTATATCGAGACTTGTGTGTTGGGGGTCTCGGTTTATGCTTAAGATGGCCGTGGTATAGAGAGGTGCTGTGTTTGACAAGATTGTTCTGCTCCCTGGGTTTAGTTTAGTTTTCACTGAGGGCTGCAGTGTTTAGAACGGGTCTCTCCCGTCTTACTATTTACTAGTTGTACTACTGCGGTTTGGGTATCTAGGCTCGGATATGTTGGGGTCATCTGGGCAGGGAGGGGGGTTTGGCCTGGTGATTAAGGCAAGTTGGGTACTGAATGTTTGGTATGATTGTGTGTGTGTGTGCATGGCTTGGGTGGTCCGATGTCCTCTTGAGTTATGGTAATGCCCTACCGCCATGATGACGGTTTGTCGGTTTGTCTCCTGGAATGTCAGGGGACTTAATGACAAAATTAAACGGTCCCTTGTCTTTAATTACCTAAAGAACCATAATCCTGATGTATTGATATTGCAGGAGACACACCTGCAGGGGCAGAAACTTCTGGCGCTGAAGAAACCCTGGGTGGGAGCGGCATATCATGCTGTGTATAATACCAGGGCAAGAGGTGTGTCAATTCTAGTGGCGAAGTCCCTTCCATTCCGGTCGTACTCGGTCCAGACGGATATGCTGGGGCGTTTTGTGATTCTCCATGCTGCAATTAGAGGCATCGACTACCTCATAGTGGGGGTTTATGAGGGAGATATTGGACGAGATTATGAAACGAGTGGCGACGATGCCCGCCATGCCTCTGATTGTGTTCGGGGATTACAATGCAGTCCTTGACCAGATTCTGGTTCGGCTTCGCCCCAGTGGAACCCATAGTGACGCGTTGAGTTCCTGGGCGGAGGTGTTTGCTCTAACGGAGGGTTGGAGGTTCCTACATCCTGGGGAGCGTCAGTATTCCTGCTACTCTGCCTCCTATGCTGCACTTTCCCGAATTGACTTAGGGCCAGATTTATCATTAGCTCAGGTCAGAATAATGGAGTGAAAAAGTCTCAAAATGTCCCAAACGCTAAAACTGCGCACAAATTTGCGATGCTCTTCACTATGCTCGCCAGTTTTCTGAAAGTGGGCGTGTTTTCTTATGTAAATGAATCTCTAGACAGATTTACTATTGGGACTATTTAAAAAGTCGCAAAAAAGTCGCTAAAAAGTCGCAATTTCACTCCAGTGAGGACCATGCTTATCTTATGAGACTTTTTAATAGAACATACGACTTTTTCATAAAACGTGCGACTTTTTCATAAAGATGTGCGACTTTTGTAAAGCAGCTTACTGACGGATAAACTGCTACCGTCAAACCACATTTATTACAGTCTTAAACGGCCGATTATAAATCTGACTTGGCTAAAACTGACTTTAGCCATATGTGAAAGTGGAGTGAGCTGTCAGAGTAATGATAAATCTAGCCCTTAGTGTTTCTTAGTAAAGACTTGCTATCCTGTCTAGCGGCGGCAGAATATTTACCGAGAGGCATCTCTGACCATGCCCCCTTAATGGTAACCCTAAGGCAGCCACTTGCTCCTGCCGAAAGAATTTGGAGACTTAACAGTAAATGGCTAGAGGTTTTACCCATGGCCTGGGCTGCACAACAAGGCATAAAGGAATACTGGGAAAATAATGAGGGTTCAGCCAATCCGTTAGTGGAGTGGGAGGCTTTTAAAGTGGTATTGCGTGGCACCTTGGTTCATGCGATAGCCTCGCACAGGAAAGAGTTAGGCGCCACTAGAGTTAAGTTGGAAAAGGAAGTTGTGGAGAAAGAATATAATTATATGCAGGATCCTAGTGAAGAGAACCGTAGAGTATGGGATGAAGCGCAGAGGAACTTTAGTTTACACTTGACAGAACAGAGGCTTCTGTTTCAAAGGCGCCTGGTGTTTTCAGACGGCGATAAAAACGGGAGTGCCCTGGCGTTTCTTGCTAGAACGGAAGCGCCACAGACTACTAGTAGTTCCTGACATTACTTGTGGGGATGGCTCGAAGGTATTTCGCCCTGGGGATATATGTGAACAATTTGCTCAATTCTATATGGATTTGTATAGTTCTAAAACTAGTTCATCCCTGGAAGAGATGCGATCCTACCTTCAGTCTATCCCTCTAACACCTTTGGCCGGGGCAGATAAGACGTATTTAGAGGGGCCTATAGATGAAGGGGAGATCAAGGACGCGATTGAGAGTATGTCGGCGGGGAAGTTACCCGGTCTGGACGGCTTCCCGGTAGAGTGGTACAGATTGGATATTGATCTTCACTCTGCACGTTTGCTTCAACTTTTTAACTATGCCTATGAATCCGGTGGGTTGCCGCCATTCTTTGGAGAGGCCACCATCGTAGTGATTCACAAAGCTGGGAAGCTTCCGGACCAGTGTGCGTCGTATAGGCCGATATCCCTTCTGAATACAGACGCTAAAATCTTAGCCAAAATTCTAGCTAGACGCCTGAGTGGGGTAGTCTTATCCATTATTGACCTGGACCAATCGGGCTTTATGCCCGGAAAGACAACCGACATAAACCTCAGGAGGTTATTTACAAATTTGCAGGTCAGACATGACAACGCGGGCTCGAGGGTCCTGGCATCTCTTGATAATGAGAAGGCCTTTGACTCGGTAGCTGGCATTTCATTTGGGAAACGATGTACTGTCTTCAATTCCCTCATTCTTTTGTCAAGTGGGTCCAATTGTTGTATCAGGCGCCTATGGCGCGTGTCAGAGTGAATGGATCTCTTTCCCATTCCTTTAGGCTGTATAGGGGCACCAGACAGGGGTGTCCTCTCTCACCGTTATTATTTGCCCTTATAATGGAACCCCTTACACAGCTGATCAACAACAGCTCTTTGATAGAGGGGTGGACGATAGCGGGGGTACAGGAGAAAGTGTCACTGTACGCAGATGACCTGTTAGTGTACTTGGCTGATGCTGGACCATCCTTAGAAGCTCTGTTAGATATTGTAAATGGATATGGTAGATACTCGGGACTCCGGGTAAACTGGGTCAAGTCCAGTCTATGTAGGATAGATGTAGAAGAGGACATAAATATTTCCCCGGTGTCACCCCTGAGAGTGGTGGACAGTTTCCTTTATTTGGGGATTCGTATCCATAGGGACCCGAGGCAATTTTGCCAGTTGAACTTGAGACCTACAATGGAGTACGTTACAAGCAAGTTGGAAGCTTGGGAAAATCTCCCTTTAATCCTTGTAGGCAGAATCAATATAGTTAAGATGGTATTGCTACCCAAACTATTGTATGTGTACAGAGCGGCCCCTGTAAAGATCCCTAAATCACATTTCGACTCCTTAGACAGAAGTATGTCTCTTTTCCTATGGCACCATCAAACCCCAAGGTTGGCCAGGAAAACACTGAAAGCTTTGTATACACAAGGGGGATTGCAATTACCGGACATGTACGTTTATTATGTGGCAACCCGCTTGATGTATGCGTCCTGGTGGATCAGGACGGATGCCAATAACCCAGCGGTAGTGCTTGAGGCGGCGCTGGTGGGGTCCTATGAAGCTCTGACGAATCTGGTGTATGGGGGGGTGGGGCTCTGGGAGCCAGGAAGTATACGGAAGCCATGGTGACGGTTATTGAGGCATGGGTAAGGTTTGTGGAGACACATCTTGAAGACCCTATGGGGGAGGTCTGGTCTCCATACACCCCCCTGTGGCGTAATACACATCTTCCCGTACTCTTGCACCTCTCAGACTTCGAGTTTTGGCCCCGAAAAGGGATTAAGTATCCGACACAACTGTATCATGAGGGGTTTTTTCACCTCCTTTTAGAGCTTGCAGTCTCACTTCCTGCTGCCCCGGGCGAGCTTTTACCGCTACCCCCAGCTCAGACATGCTTGTGAAACGCAGTTCAAATCTTTGTCATTGAACTTGAAGTGTGGCCCTCTAGAATCGGTAGCCAGGAGGGCACATCCGTATAAACCAATCTCTTCCTTTTATGTAGAAATTGTGAAGATGCAGGAGTCTCCTATTCGGCGATCCTTTGTTAGATGGTCGGCGGATATCGCTGAGTTGGAAGACTCTCATCTGGAGGAGTGACGCTTGGGGTGGAGGACGTCTGTTATAAGCGCCCGCGATCAGCTCATTCAATTCAAATGGATGCATAGGGCATATTTGACCCAGTTGCGTCTTTATTACATGCGGCAAATACCGGATCCTGCTTGTGGGAGGTGTGGGGAGGCTAGGGGCTCCTTTTTCCACATGGTTTTGCTGTGCCCGATATTGCAAGTATATTGGAAGGGGATATGCAATTTTATCAACGCGTAGTTGGGGCTCCCAGGGATTTGTGACCCTATGGTATGTTTGTTGGGATTAGTCTCCGAGGCTACTCCGACTAAATATAGTAGAAAACTGCTTCGACTATTAATGTTCTATGAGAGGAAGAACATCCTTTTGAACTGGAAACCTCCTAAATGCCCAACTGTGGACCAGTGGTCGCAGCTTATAAATAGGGACCTTCAGATGTACAAGCTGACATATGCAGCAAGCGGGGTACCAGATCGATTTTACAAAATTTGGGGCCTATGTGTGCAGGCTGAGGGCCCGACATGAGGGAACGTTAGGAGTGGGGATTGAACTGCCCAAGCGTGTGAATGAGTGCATGATTGCGAGATGAGTGGGCTCCGGTGTCAAGCATGTGGCGACAGAGATTACCAGTCATTAAAGTTATTCTTTATCTCTTCTGCTGCCAGGAAGTACTTGTATACTTGATCATTACCGGAATCGCTTATGTTGGTGATTGTGGCTATATAAATTGTTCCTATTCCCTTTGGGATTGTTGTACTTAATGCAAAAGTGTTAAATAAAGACTATAAAAAAATAAAATAAAATAAAATAGGAAACCTGTGCTCCCATTCTAGTGATCTGCAGGGGCCCCAGCAGTTGGAACCCTGCTGATCAGACATAGGGGACAAGTTGTCGTCATAGGAAAACCCCTTTAACATAAGAAAAGCTATTGATGAAGTCAAGTTAATGTTTGCTGTACCTGTATTTAATGAGTTTATAATAAAGTTAACGATTGTTGAGCGAATCGAAGTCCACGACCTCCAAATTTCATGGAAAATGCGATTTGCCGTGAAGCTGAATTTCCTCATGCTTTGTGGTAGCGAATTGATTTTCCCTGAAATGGTGTAAAAAAAAATCATACTTATCTCATCCATTTGCTCGTGATGGGCCGACATCTTGATTGAAGCTCTTGCACGAAATCCCGTGCGCAGTGAGGTATGACGTCACCATGCCGGCTGATGTGATGACGTCATCACGGGCTGCCATATCTTCAATTAAGATGGAAGCGGCTGGCCCGTTGAGAGAAAATGGATGATGTATTTTTTTTATTTTTTTTACACTGTAAAATAGCTCTTGCGGCATCTAAGGGGTACAATGAAAGGGGCGGGCCAATCGCTGCTCCCTGTGTTGCAGTCACAGTTGCCTAAATCACCCAAACAATTCACCAATTGATTCATGTATGGTCTGGTTTGTGATAAATCCTCTGTAGAACAGCATTGACTGCAGTCTGATCTTTCTGGTTCTCGTTTAGCTGCTTTCATTTTGGAAAGTGCAAGAAGAGATTCATACAAATTTGGGTAGTAAAGGGTCCCTGAAGAATTTTAAGCTTTCAGCTTAAAAAAAGTGTGATAAATGTATACTAAAAGGTGTAACAGGAGAAATGTGTAACGCTGGGGACTGTAACGTAGGGGCTTGGCCCCATTTCAAATGTAAAAAGCACATTTGGCAGAACATTGTGGGAAAATCTAAGGAAATATATTCTGTACATTAAATATATATTCAGGAGAGAATTAAATTGATGTTTTTCTTTAAGGGGGCTCACAGTTATAACTATATGACACGGTATATTCCCAGTACGTATTAAAGAGGTCCTTGTACTGTCTAGCGTTCAGTGGGTTAGTCAGGTCAATGACTGATGGATATCGAAAAATAAGAAAAATTATTTTGGGAATAATGCTGAATTATAATATTATGTTTGTGAACTAAGTATCATGACATATACAGCGGCGCCCAGAGATCTCACTGCACTTACTATTATCCCTGGCCACCGCTCCGTTCTCCCGTTATGTCCTCCGGTATGTTCGGGGACTTGGTTATAGTAGGAGGAGACTGCCCTTGTTCTGCTGGACGTCTCCTTCTCCTAGGCTGTAGCGCTGGTCAATCGCATCGCAGAGCTCACAGCCTGGGAGAAGGAGACGCCCAGCAGAACAAGGGCAGACTCCGCCTACTATAACCAAGTCCCCTAAGTCTCCGCCTACTATAACCAAGTCCCCGAACATACCGGAGGACATGACGGGAGAACGGAGCGGCGCCCAGGGATAATAGTAAGTGCAGTGAGATCCTTGGGCGCCGCTGTATATGTCATGATACTTAGTTCACAATGTCTTGACACAGATTTTCGGTGTGGATGACTGGGCCATTCTAACACATGAATATAACATGATCTAAGCCATTCCATTGTAGCTCTGGTTGTATGTTTAGGGTTGTTGTCCTGCTGGAAGGTGAACCTACACCCCAATCTCTAGTCTTTTCCAGCCTCTACCAGGTTTTCCTCCAGGATTGCCCCGTATTTAGCTCCATCCATCTTCCCATCAACTCTGATCAGCTTCCCTGTCCCTGCTGAAGAGAAGCATCCCCACAGCATGATGCTGCCACCACCATGTTTCATGGTGGGGATGGTGTGTTCAGTGTTATGTACAGGGTTAGTTTTTCGCATTTTGAATTTAGGCCAAAATGTACAAGTTTGGTCTCATCTGACCAGAGCACCTTCTTCCACATGACCAGAGTCCCCTACATGGCTTGTGGCAAATTGCAAACATGACATTTATGGCTTATTTAAAAAAATGACTTTCTTCTTGCCACTCTTGCATAAAGGCCAGATTTGTGGAGTACACGACTAAGACCTCTTTCACACAAGAGATATGGATTGTGTCAGGTTCCGTTCATGAAGAAACTGATGGTTTTGTACTCAAGTCCAAAATCAGTTTTGTCTGCGATTACGTTCAGTGTTTATGTTTTTCCATGCGGATGCAATCGGTTTTGATGCGTTTTTCACCCGTGAAGAAAAAGGCCTCTTTCACACGGACGTCACAGATTTGGTCCGGATGCATTGTGGGTGCGTTCAGGGAAAATGGTGTGATTTTGCCTACGAGTGCTGTTCGTTTTGTATGCGGTAGCGTCGAGTTATTGCGTTTTTCCTGCGCAGGCGACATGCGGATTGCATGTGTTTTTAACGCACGTGAAACAAACGGATCCATCCTCTACATTCACCTGTTACTGCAAACACATATAAATACCCCTAGCATGCCTAGGTTTTTTGGACAGCTCCATTTGTTTGGGGAGTTTTTGTCGTTTGGCGCGCGCGTGTGTTTGGGGATTGGATTTTCCTTTGCAGGATGTCTACTTTCACTGTGTCATCCCCTGACCATGTCTTCTTGCACTGGCTGGTCTTCCGCAGTTTTGGAGAGCAGCCAGAAATGATAGAGGAGGAACCGCGGAGGAATCGTAAGTGGGTGCATCCTAATATTTCGCAGCGGGCCAGCAAAGGTCAATTTGTTGGCTTGTACTCTGACCTCCGTGCGCACCCTCTGAAGTTCTTCAATTATTGCCGCATGTCGTTGGCTACATTTCATCGGCTGTTGGGGGAGTTGCGGCCTGCCTTGACTTTCCAGGACACCAACATGCGGCGGAGTGTGTCACCTGAAGAACGTCTTATTATTACTTTAAGGTAAGACTATATATTATCAGACTCATACATGAATGACCCACTGTTTGCCAATACATAGCAGTTTTGTCTACGGCCTGTGTCTTCATAACTTTACCTGTTTTATGTCTAAGTACTTAATAGTAGTAAACATGTATTGTATATAGTTTTTTTATTCATTAATTGTGTGTACTTTTGGGCCAGCCACTTTGTATAAAGTCACTTGGTGTACTAACAAGTAATTGATTACTCACACCAGATTCCAGTTCCGTGGGGGTTAATTATTTAAATCCTGGCTGTAATGATGAGGATACGTCACCTGTGTGTATATGGTAATGGTCTGGAAGTTGATTTCGCTAAATGCTCTTCCTTTCTTTAAAGTATCTATGAATATAAAGTATGGAGTTCCAGTTTTGGAGTATGGCCTATTTTAATTTCAACTTGCCAGACACATTGCATTAAACAATGTAAAGTAATGTACTAGATTTTTAAACTTGTGCTATTTAGTGTATTAATTATTATTTTTTGTTTCATTTTAGATATCTTGCGACAGGAAATTATTTTTCGTCGTTACATTTTGATTTTAGAATGGGGATCTCCACAATCGCTGGCGTGGTACAGGCTACATGTGCCACCATTTGGTTGAGACTGAAGGCTTCAGTGCTGCCACATCTAACCAGGCAGCAGTGGCTTAATATAGCCCAGGGCTTCAAAGCTTTCCGTCAAGGGCGCCAATACAATTTGGGCTCAATTCCCAAATTGTATTGGTGCCCTTGACGGGAAGCACATACTGGTTAAGAAGCCACCAAACTCAGGGTCCCAATACTATAATTATAAGCAGTTTTTCTCTATAGTTTTGTTGGCCTTGGCTGACACAAACTACAGGTTTATAATTGTAGCTATTGGGTCCTATGGAAGTACTGCAGATGCTCGCATCTTCTGGGCTTCCAGAATGGGTCGCTGGCTTCAGTCCAACCAACTGGACATATCACAGCCAGCAAACCTTCCCAGCTCAACTGGCCCACCATCGCCTTATCTGGTTGTAGGGGACGAGGGTTTTGCCCTTTCTAGAAATCACTGGAAAAAATGCACCAAAATGATACGCGACTGACAATACTAGCTAATTCCTCAGGCCGATGTTAAAAGCTGAGAACTTTGCCAATATCTTCCAGTCAGGAACATATCGGAGCCCCATCACGGTGTCTTAGCGCGCATGGGGTCCTACCACTCAACTGCCCGTGTTGTGTGAACAGGGTCTGAACAGTGCTAGAAACCAACTCACAGCCAGACTCTCACATGCCTCCATAGTGGTATCACAAATGCACTGTGAGGTAGAATAAAGCTGTGAGCCGCACCCCCAACAGACCATGTGACACAGAAGCCGCACCCACAACAGACCATGTGACACAGAAGCTACCAGGTGCAAAAGAATGTTACCAACAAAATAAAGTGGCATATTCCAAAAAGTTACTGAAAAAAGTGGCCTAAACGGGTGAAAATGCTCCAAACCCAGACACTGTAGTGTGTCTATAACCGGGGGAGCAATTCCTCTGCATGCGGTCCGCAGACAATGGCAATCCCCAGCAAAAAATGCGTACAATGGAGGATGCCGGGGCAGATCACATGCACCACAAGAACATCTTACACAAAATGATACATTGTGCAGATAAAAAAATATACATACACAAATCACTGCAAAAAATGCACCAAAATGATACGCAACTGACAACACTAGCTAATACCTCAGGCCGATGTTAAAATCGGAGAACTTTGCCAATATCTTCCAGTCAAGAACATATCGGAGCCCCTCATGCACTGGCTGTGAGTTGATTCTAGCACTGTTCAGACCCTGGTCACACACCACGGGCAGTTGAGTGGTAGGACCCCATGCGTGCTGAGACACCGTAACGTGGTGCATGAAGGGCTCCGATATGTTCCTGACCAAATGTGGTGATCAAGGCGTGTGTAGTGCTGCACAACTACATACGCACCTATGAGTCACACCTGATGAAGACACCTAAGTCTACAGTCCGCCATCAGGAAGAGACACTTTACCACTTGGACGATCTGGATCTGCTGGACTGAGAGTGAGTTATTTTCTGATTATTTTATGTCCCCTATAGGTTCATTCCCTTGTCAGCAGTAGTCCTCAACTCACGGAAGAGTGTGTTTGTCAGTATTTTTACTAACCTGGATGCTTATTTTTTAGTTAGGTTTTTTAATTTTTTAGTTAGGGACTCGAAAGATAATGAGGACCCTTGACGTGAGTTGCGAGCTTACATATTTTGCTTCGCATATATTGTTTTAAACACAATATGTGAAATATCTGCTAATACCTCATTCATTACAAGTGTAAAAATGTATCCTCAAATGTATGCATGTTTTCACATCATCATTAATAAAGTTTTAGTTGGCCTCATTCTCATATAATATATCATTGCATGTGTCATGGCGTTTACACTTCAACTGTCATGTTTTGACTATCGTGTGCTTAAGGGACATTATCTTATTTCTAACATGTAATGTATATATGTATAATAAAGATATTTATTTAAAAAGCAGTTTGTAATTTTTGGCATATTGGTGAATAGCACACTAATATTATTAAGGTGTGTAAGTGATAGAGGGTCAAAGTGAAAATATTCATTGTATTTGGGTCATATTAATGTTTACAAAAAGTGTACAATTATTAATGTCGTGTATGTGTTGGTGCGACATAAAGATCATAATGCACTGGATATAATAAATGGAACTAACAATAAAAGGAAATAAAACTATGTTTATTAACATATGAAATAGTCAACTTGACTAAAATATTAATATTTTTTTTCAGGGAAAAACATTTTAACAAAATCACTAAAACATTTTAAAAAATTATAAATTAACATAACACCCAGATGGCGAGGGGGGGGCCTGATACTGAGGCCCAGGGTAGGGTGTTTGGGACTGTTGGGAGGGGGGCCCGGAGTACTGGGATGGCCCAGCTTGGGAGGAGGAGGGGACATGCTGGACATACATAGATTGTGATTGTGATACTGTGGACCATATTGGTGCATAGGTGGCCCTTAATGTGGGGGACCCTGTGAGCCCTGTGAAATTGGCATTGGGTGGGGGCCAAACATGTGCCCATGGAGGCTCAAGTTTTCCAGGGTGGAAAACATTTCTGTAGGGTTGTGGGGGAGTGGTTGCCTCCAGAACGATTTTGAGAGCCTGTCTGGTTCTCAGTAATCGTTCTGGAGGCAGCTGGGGCATATAATGGGCCAGACTCCGGCCAAATAGATTGTGATGATCCTCCTGCTGAGCTCGAGATAAATAATCAAGAACCTGCGTGTTCACATGAGTCTCAGCAGGAGGCACTGGCCGTCATCTGGGCCGGATGGGTCTAGCCAAAAGGGGTGGGGAATCTCCTCCGGATGCAGGTGGAGGCTTGGCTTCTGCCGTGCTGGCTCCTGCCACACTCTCCATCTGCACAGCCCCAGAGGTAGCGTCTTCCTCGCAGGCGCTTGATAGCTGCGAGTCGACTCTTCCCCTTCCTCCTCTAGGTTGTCCTCCGTTCTACAAAAAATATAACAAACATACTACATGACTATGTGAACACTATTTAGGATTCTAAATAGTCATTTAACATATTAATATCATGAGCCAAATACATTTGTCACATAGTACTACATGACCTAAACTACATATGACATATGTGGTCATTTAGCTACATTGAGTAAATTATAAGTGTCCTAGGTGGCTATACCAACAATTCCTATTCCACTTGTCATGTTGTTCACCTACTTTTGCTAAAGAAAGGAGGAATGGGAATGGTTGCTATCAGCAACTATGACATTTCACATTTAACAATTGTTATCAATCACAGTACCTAACTAGTCTACATACAGTGTGTATTGCTTAACATGTAGTGGTCAGTGTGTAGAATATATAGGGCCTTTTCATGGGTGGCCTGGAACCATGTAGGCAAATATACAATTCCACAGAGGATAACATATGACATGGCCTATATACTAGGGAGGATAATGTATGACATGGCCTATATACTAGGGAGGATAACATATGACATGTCCTATAAACTAGTGAGGATAACATATGATGTGGCCTATATACTAGGGAGGATAACATATGACGTGGCCTATATACTAGGGAGGATAACATATGACGTGGCCTATATACTAGAGAGGACAGCAAGGATCAAACATGTATACATTGTCTACTTACTCAAATTCTTCCGACTTTGGCCTTGGGTTTTCTCCCAGATGGTGGCAAATAGATCCTGGGTTACCTCCACCCAGGCCGCATCTTTCTTATAGCGATCCTGGTACTCCCCAGAATGAAGATCCCAGAGGCAAGGCCTGTCCTGCAAGAGGACAATGAGCCTCTCCACGTCCATTGCCCGTGGTGTCTTTGGCATTTTGGATTTTTTGGGCTCCGCAAGGGCTGTAAAATGGTGCAGCAAACTTCTGGCTCATGTGCTGCCTCAAGCCAGACGCAGAGAAACTCCTACTTTCTGTCTGATATCCCTTGAGTGTTGCTGTTACTTGCGTGAAAAATGCAAAGCAGTGCATCCAGATGTGATGCGTTTTTTACGCAGCCCTATTCACTTCTATGGGGCCTGCGTTGCATGAAAAACACAAAATATAGTACATGCTGCCATTTTCACGCACCGCACAAGTGATGCGTGAAAAACATCGCTCATGTGCACAGCCCCATTGAAATGAATGGGTCGGGATCCCAGTGCGGGTGCAATGCGTTCACGTCACGCATTGCACCCGCACGGAAAACTTGCGAAAGGGGCCTAACAATCTACATCTCCTACCAACCATCAGTGAAAAACACATTGCATCTGGATTTCTTCCGTTTTTCACACAAGTCCCATTCATTTCTATGGGGCCAGAGCTGTGTGAAAAGCACACAATATAAAACATGCTGTGATATTTCCTGAACGCAGAGATGATGCGTAAAAAATTACGCTCATTTGCACAGACCCATTGGAATGAATGTCACAACACGTAAAACTCGCTTGTGTGAAAGAGGCCTTAGAAATGCAAGTAGCTTTTAGGTCTCTTTCACACAAGCAAGTTTTCCGTCCGGATGTGATGTGTGTAGTGAACGCTTAGCATCTGGACTGAATCCTGACCATTCATCTCAATAGATCTGTGCACACGAGCGTCATTTATCATCTGAGCCTTCAGGAAAATGCAGCATCTTCTATAGTGTGCATTTTTCACAAAGCGCTGGCCCCGTAGAAGTGAAAAACAGAAGACATCTGGATGCAATGTGTTTTTCACTGATGGTTCTAGGAGATATAGATTGTTATTGTTCCGTTTTTCATCACGTGCATAAAAAATGCATAAAAAACTGCACAGAAAAACTGAAACACTGATCGCAATCGCAGACAAAACTGATTCAACTTGTGTGCAAAACTGTCTGTTTTTCTCTGAACAGATCCTGACTCATTCTGTATCACCCTTTTGCAATAATCCGGCGGATCAGAATAACATTACTTGAAGTCACAGAAGTTGCGAGGTTGGACATGCATCTATGAGGAGGTCAGGGAGACAGTAGGGTGACCGAGTATTTAAAAACCTATTCGTATGATAAACTTTACATAAAGCACATATTTTTTTATTTTATTTATTAATATGCCTTTCAGGTCATTTTTAATAACCTTGTCTTTTAGATCCTGGGGTTGAGGGTCAGTTGAGATAACCAACTCCATTTTGCCAGGATTGCTCAATGCACAATGATAACTTGGGATTTTTTAACCTCCTTAAGTTCGCTTTGTACTGTCTACACAAACCTTATCTAAGAAAAATCAGATCAGCACATATTTATCCAAGTGTCACATTGTTTGCAATGTTTGACATCTGGCTGGAAAGTCAGTGACATGCCTGTGATGTGATTACCGTGGCACATGTAATGTAATATGCACATTAGACATGGTAGGGAGAAGATCTGCCTGAAATGACCCAAGTTAGAAAAAAAGCAAAAAAAAAAAAAGCAAAAACAAACATGCAATATACAGGACTGCCAGGAATATACAATTCCAGACCACCAGAAAACATTACACTGCCACCCAATGCCAAGAACGTCTAAAACCAGACTACATGGGAACATTAAAGAACCAGCTTGTCTAGGAATGCCCCATAATAGACAACAGAGGACAAAGTCAGCAGTGCTGGGAAATAGGAGAACTGCTCATTTATGTAAAGAATAGGTAGGAAAGCAAAGGAATTCTTCAATTGGACCCGTCATCTCTCCTGACAATGCCAGAGCATCTCTACATTGTGCCATTCCTCGGCTATTCCTCCTGGGAATTATTTATTTTTTATTCTATTTTACTCACTTAGGGCTCATGCACACAAACGTATGTATTTTGCGGTCCACAAAAAACGGATCCACAAAAATATGGATGACCCCCACGTGCATTTTGTATTTTGCGGAACAGAACAGCTGGCCCCTAAAAGAACAGTCCTATCCTTGTCCGTAATGTGCACAATGATAGGACGTGTTCTATTCTTCTGCGCAACGGACATACGGAAAAGGAATGCACACAGAGTAACACCCTTTTTTTTTTTGCGGATCCATTGAAATGGATTGAATGGTTCCGCATATGGTCCGCAAAAAAAAAACTCCATGCAGATGTTGTCCTGGGGTAGATTTTAATCTAGGACCCCAGAGTTGCAAGGCACCAGTGCTAACCACTGAGCCACCGTGCTGTATGAATACACTGACAGCTGGGTGTTACCATTCCCCGTGTTAGGGCTCGTTCGTGAAGCCCGTGCTGTGGACCGCAAATTGTGGTCCGCAATGCACGGGCACCGTCTGTGGGGCAGGCACATGGGGATCGCAGACCCATTCACTTGAATAGGTCCGTGATCCTTCCGTTCCGCAAAAAGATAGAGCAAGTTCTATCTTTTTGCGGTGCGGCACGGAACGGAACCCCAGAAAGCGCTCCGTAGTGCTTCCGTAGTTTTCCATTCTTCCTTTCCGCACCATTCCGCATCTCCGGATTTGCGGACCCATTGAAATTAATGGGTCTGCATCCGTGATGCAGAATGGCCACGGAACGGTGCCCGTGTATTGCGGATCCGCAAATGCGGTCCACAATACGGCAACGGGCAGCACACGTTCGTGTGAACGAGCCCTTAATCTGACACTGTCAGCACTAAATGAAGAGTTTATTATTTATATATTTCCCTTTTCAAATCCTCATGGCTTTTAATACCTCTGCTTGCAGTCAGTCACTAGGAACTTTGTTTAATTTGAGGGGATAGCATTTTTTCTTTAGGCAAATAACAACTGTGTGATCATTTTATGTGACCAGGTCATAGGATGTTAATCCTCAGGCAGTAAACGATTGAATGACTGTAAGCAGAGATCCTGAAACTGAATTGATACAGAAAGTATAGTGGAAAAATAATTGCTGTAACTGCAATGCCTCTTTAAATGGTTAACCCCCATGTGCACCACAATGTGTCTGTACACTGTCTAGGCGCAAAAACTGAGCCCACGCAACACACAACAGGTGCTGGTTGTGTTAAGCAGGTGACACCCGACTGCCTGAGTTAACTCCAGTCCCTAAAAGTTTTACTCCTCAGATTCCATGGTCAATAGTGACTATTAGTGCAGCCAGCCAGTAGGACAGGGGTAACACGTGAGGTGCACGGTAGACCGATGAGGGGCCAAAATATAACACAAAGTTCCTCAGTTTACTCACGGTTAGCAGAAAGCCTCCCTGGGCTGGCAGCAGAATGTTGAGGTGGACAGCACGAAATCCTCCGGGGCACAATAAGCAAAAGTCTCTCAATCAAGTAAATGGGGCTTATTCACATGCAAAAGTCTCTCAAATATGGCGCAAGGGTTAATATCCTGTTCGTGACGCCAATAAAACGATATGCAGCCAGCCAGTAGGGCAGGGGCAACACGTGAGGTGCACGGTGGACCTATGAGGGGCCAAAATATAACACACAGTTCATCAGTTTACTCACGGTTAGCAGATAGCCTCCCTGGGCTGGCAGCAGAGTGTTGAGGTGGACAGCACGAAATCCTCCGGGGCACGCTCTGTGTAGGGAAGCATCAGCCAAGATGGTGGTTGAAGTGCCCTTGATGTTAGGGGTGCTTAGGGTGCTTGTTGCGGCTGAGTCCCTTGATGGTTTTTGTCATGACGCCAGTACCGTTAATAGTGGTACAACCATTAGTAGTAATAATGAGGTAGACAGTGGTAAGATGCAACTCACAACTTTTACTTTTGGTGACTTTGGTTGCAGCAGTACAAAGAATGCAGTTTCTTGATGTTACAGAGTTGGTCTGCAAATCCACTGTTTCTAGGCTTTTCAGGTTTTGGTTTGGAGCAGTGGGTTAGGTGTACCCGGTTCCTATTGATGTGCTGGATCCTATTTCTTGTTCTTTCCATACAAGCTGAACATTTAGACAGGAAA
Source organism: Bufo gargarizans (assembly GCF_014858855.1). Taxonomy (NCBI): domain Eukaryota; kingdom Metazoa; phylum Chordata; class Amphibia; order Anura; family Bufonidae; genus Bufo; species Bufo gargarizans. The sequence continues at coordinate 689,790,817 of NC_058080.1, read as the reverse complement.
ACTCAACTGTCTCTCAGAAGTATGGTGTGGCTGCCAGAAGCTATAAATCCTCCACCATGCAAAGGTGTCTGTGGCCCTCAATAATGGCTCTTATCACCGATGATTCCTTAGGAAGCTTGTTTCTATTCCAGGGAGGCAAACTCTTCTTCTACTGGTCAGGGATGCAAGTCTATAGTCCGGCCACAGAAGGAAAACGCTCTTCTGCGCCTCACATCTTAGTATCACTTCCTAGCGAAGTTGGCTCCACTCACTAATCTGTGTCATGAAGTCTTCACTGTACATTTTCTCCCACTAATCTGATCTGACTTCCTCAGATCTGCTCTCTTCTGAACTACATTTTCAACCGAACTCCACTCACTAACTAGCCCTGACCTGGGTATATATAAGACCTAAGCTATATCCCCATCTAGTGGTGGGATGTGTAAATTACACCTAATCTGCCTGGTAACAGATTTGCAGATATAATAGTTTGCAGATATAATAGTAAAAAAATCATACAATACTGCACAATACATTGTTAAGATCAAAAAGTGCTTTTAAGCAGAGCCCACACACACGTAGTGGGACACTGCATACCCCCATGGTAAAATGTAAGTCGCCCTCGACGTTGGTAATGTCTGAAGCTGTGGATCTCTAAGCCGTGTCCTGAAATACGCCAAATACACTCCACCAAATATGCACATGTGAATATAGACATTGCAATGTATGATCATGACTCTTCAATAACCTCCTGTGAATAAAGGGTTATGCACAAAAATTCATTCTAAGCAAATATATAAAATATATCACATACTTTTTTTTTAATGGTAGATGTGTTACAGCCAAAATGGTTATTAGAGAATGATCTCACATAAGGGCAGTAATATCCATGATATGGTTCAGAAGATAAAGTTTATACCTAAAATGGGGTATAAAACATGTATAAAAACATTTTAAAGTGCAAAAATTCTATTGTAGAAGGGTTAAGCACAGAAAAGTCTTTCTGGGTATTTTACTTTAAACGTTGCGTTAACAAAGTCCCTTGATAACTTAAAAATGGGGTAAAAAGGGGTTAAACATGGTAAAACACAACAGTAGTGCAAAATTCTTGAAGTAGGTGGAGTCCTTGCAAGAAGAACTTAGAGAGGGGCTCAAAACAAAAACAATAAGAGAAGTCCTCTCAAACAATGGCAGCTCCTGCTCCATATTAGTGATTATTGAACGGCCTACTTAGTTGTAGGGATCCGAACAGGAAGACACATCTTTCGGAATAGGGCTCCCAGAATCCCAGGAATCAGGAGATGATCCTTCTGGTCGTCCCTCCATCACTCTCTGTTTAGGTGTAGATGGCTGACCAAGTTCCTGCTTCATCTTTTCAAAGATAGGAGGCAGTTCTCTTTTCTCTTCACAAGCCAGCCCAACAGTAGGGTCACTCCTGGTCACAGGGTTTGATCTTTCGGTTGGCTTTTTCTGTATTGAGGGACCAGCAGGTTCCTCTCCATAATGTGGGATAGCAAGTCCCTTTAGTTGCTGTACAGCCAGTTGTTGCAATAGCATAGCACAGTTCTCTGTAGCAGTAGTGAGGTTTTGTGGCTTGGGCCTTTTTCTCCTAACCCTTTCCCTTTGAGGTTTAGGTTTGATGTTAGGATCTCTGGTGACAATGGCGGGTTGCCAAAGAATGTTGGTTCCAGCAAAACCAGTGGCGTATTGGTTCTGTGTAGTACTGGGTGGTATATACTTGGCATCAGGCCGCACAGGGGCGGTAGGAAGTTTCTTTTCTGACTCTTCCTCAGACTCAGAGTCCTGAGTAAGCTCCTGGGGCTCTGTAGGTTGCCCTGGTCTGCGGACTGCAGTGGCATAGGGTCCACATGTACCCTCAGCAGGGGTGAACTCAACCTCTTCTCCAATGTACAAGCTATGTAGCCAAGGGGGAAGTTCTTTTCTTTTTACGGACCGGCGGTTAACATAGTACTCACGGTCCGTCGCCAGGTCACGGATGAATCCGAATCCCCGCTGCTTGCAAAAATCCAGCACTCGGCCCAGTTTGCATACTGGTACCGGGAAATCCTTTACCGGTGCCTCCAGTAGTTTGCGGGTTAGTCCCTCATTATAGTGTTTGCAGGCATGATTGCGCGGAAGTCAAGCAGACTTTATCTCGGCAGACAATCTAGCCCAAAGCGTGGTATGTTCAATAGTGGGCCACGCTATGGTGGGAACATCTTCAGTCTGACCAGACCTTTTGGTTACTTTTGGTGGCGGGTGCAGCGGCATCGCGGTTGCATGCTGACCTGCACTGCTCTCTGCAGACTCAGGGCCGCGGTCCCCACTACGCTCCCTCCAGTGACGGTCCCACAACTCCTGCACACGAACCTGTAGCTCCGGAGTCATATCCGTGGCGGTCCATGTCGGAGCGGTGACCGGGTTCCGTCCGGTTTCTAGTTCAGGTGCAGTACGCTCTTGTCTTTTGGCCATGCTGCTCCGGCACTTTGCTTCTCTCTCTCTACAGCAATCAGCGTCTCTGCTTCTAACGTGCGCATGCACGTCACGCTCTTCCAAAGTCCTAGGTCCACCTCCCAGGTCTGTTTGAATGACAGGAGCGGCGCAACCATTATCCACCACACGTGGGCAGTCTCAGCGAGTCGGGCTTTTGGCACAACACCGGTCAGTACCCCAATTGGGTTTGGTTGTTTGGTGACACACAATACTGGAGCAGTCTTTTGGGTATAAAGATGTTCATAGGCGTCAGCGCTTTTGTCCCAACATTTAACAAGTAGGCACATTGATATTCCACACATAGTTCCACCCATTTTATTTCTATAGTAAAACTCTTGATAGGGCACGGAAGGCGGTGCTGCGTTTACATATTGGGCTGGCCTTATAGAACCCACACAGTACAGGTAGGATGGGCTTGACCAGACAATTTTGCATAAATGGGCGGCACAATAATTTCCCGCTATTCAGTGGGTGTCGCTAACTTGTCCACAGTGATGGCGCAGTATTTATTTTTCAAACCAGAACTCCGGCGGCCATTTTAATTGCATAGAAACAGTCTATTCACTGACAGCAAGCAGTTATAGTGACACACAAATGTTGAATTTTCTCACTTTTAACACTGCGATTTTTATGCTGGGGACTGGTATAGCACCTCCATATACTTTTCAAGCAGTTTAAACAGTTCTGTAGCCCAAAACAGCGCACAATAAGCAAAAGTCTCTCAAATATGGCGCAAGGGTTTATATCCTGTTCGTGACGCCCAAAAAACGATATGCAGCCAGCCAGTAGGGCAGGGGCAACACGTGAGGTGCACGGTGGACCTATGAGGGGCCAAAATATAACACACAGTTCATCAGTTTACTCACGGTTAGCAGAAAGCCTCCCTGGGCTGACAGCAGAGTGTTGAGGTGGACAGCACGAAATCCTCCGGGGCACGCTCTGTATAGGGAAGCATCAGCCAAGATGGTAGTTGAGGTGCCCTTGATGTTAGGGGTGCTTAGGGTGCTTGTTGCGGCTGAGTCCCTTGATGGTTTTTGTCGTGACAACCATTAGTAGTAATAAAGAGGTAGACAGTGGTGAGATGCAACTCACAACTTTTACTTTTGGTGACTTTGGTTGCAGCAGTACAAAGAATGCAGTCTCTTGATGTTTCAGAGTTGGTCTCCAAATCCACTGTTTCTAGGCTTTTCAGGTTTTGGTTTGGAGCAGTGGGTTAGGTGTACCCGGTTTCTATTGATGTGCTGGATCCTATTTATTGTTCTTTCCCTACAAGCTGAACATTTAGACAGAAAAACTCAACTGTCTCTCAGAAGTATGGTGTGGCTGCCAGAAGCTATAACTCCTCCACCATGCAAAGGTGTCTGTGGCCCTCAATAATGGCTCTTATCACCGATGATTCCTTAGGAAGCTTGTTTCTATTCCAGGGAGGCAAACTCTTCTCCTACTGGTCAGGGATGCAAGTCTATAGTCCGGCCACAGAAGGAAAACGCTCTTCTGCGCCTCACATCTTAGTATCACCTCCTAGCAAAGTTGGCTCCACTCACTAATCTGTGTCATGGAGTCTTCACTCTACATTTTCTCCCACTAATTCTGATCTGACTTCCTCCGATCTGCTCTCTTCTGAGCTACATTTTCAACCCAACTCCACTCACTAACTAGCCCTGACCTGGGTATATATAAGACCTAAGCTATATCCCCATCTAATGGTGGGATGTGTAAATTACACCTAATCTGCCTGGTAACAGGGATTTTGCAGATATAATAGTAAAAAAAATCATACAATACTGCACAATACATTGTTAAGATCAAAAAGTGCTTTTAACACACACGTCGTGGGACGCTGCATTAGGAATGAGCGAATGAACTTCAAATGAAACAGCAGGCGCTCCGTAAGTATTAGAATGTATTGGCTCCGATGAGCCGAAGTTATTGCTTTGCGAAGTCTCGCGAGACTTCGGGTAATAACTTCATAAATTAATTTGTACTGTAAAAAAACATTTTCCGAATTTGGGTTCGATTCCAAGGTACCACTTGGAACCGAACCCGAGTTTGGAAAAAAGTTTTTTTACAGTACAAATTAATTCATGAACTTATTACCTGAAGTCTCGCGAGACTTTGCAAAGCATTAAATTCGGCTCATCGGAGCCAATACATTCTAATACTGTACAGAGCTCCTACTCCGTATAGTATTGGAACAAGTTTTTATGCGAATCGACTTCGGATGTTTCATCCGAAGTCGATTTGCTCATCCCTAGTGACTATGGCATGTGAGCGGTTAGACAGAGGGAGGAATCTCTGTCTATCCGATGCCTGCCTCTCCCTCCCCCCCATTATGCAATCATAGGATCCCAAACCATTTAGAGTTCAACCCTAACCTTTTCCCATTTATCATCTAACAAAAATGAATGAAACATTAGCATAATTGGTATCGCCAATTTCCAAACTATTAAAATATCATGTTATTCACTATGTCCAATGCCAGAATTGCCATTTTTGGGTCACCTTGCCTCTTCCAAAACTGTAATAAAAAAATTAAAATCAAAAAGTCATATATAAAGTGTACAACTCAGCATGCAAAAAAACCAAACGCTTACGTAGCCCTGTAGATGGAAATATGTAAAAGTCATGAATGTCAAAATAGGGTGCAACTTTCTTCTAAATAAAAAAGTTTTTGATTTTGTAAACGTAGCTGAACATAACAAAAAGTGGCATCACCATGATCGTACTGACCCCCAGAATAACATACCGTATTTTTACTATATGATAAAATGAAACCAAAAACCATTAGACTTTTTTCTTCATTCTTTTTTATTTTTATCATTCCTTAATACATTATAATACATTATATGGAACATTGGTGTCATTAAAAAATATAACTCATCTTAAAACAAAAAAAACAAAAAACTGACAGAAAAAAAAATAAAAAAGGTATGGCTCTTGGAAGAAGGAAGAACTGAAAATGTCACTGTCAAAATTTGGTTAAAGGGTTAAATAATATATATTTTTTAAACCTCTGATTAAGCTGCAGTCTATGGAACCAACTGCTTACTGTACTTGGATGTGGACTAGATTGTGATTCATTCAGTATACTAAAGTGACTAATCTAAGACTCATCAACATGCAGATGAAAGATTTATTCCCTTAAAATAATTGAGATTTGTATTTTTTGACCGTCCATTGACCCTTTCCAAAACAACAACAAATAATGTTAAAACTTCCCGGAATATTCATTGCAGGAAAGTGGTTCTGGTTAGATCAGCAATGGATTCTTGTGGTTTTGTGTCCTCAGTCACAGATTATTTGTTACTTAACACACAAACTAGGATGTCTGCCTCAAAAGTGGATGGCTTCTTAAAGACTGCACTGATTTTCTAAAGTCCAGGTCCAGAGGCAAAGCTCCTGGGCTTTAATGCAAAATCTGCACGAGCTCCCCCTCAGCCTTTCATGTGCCATTTATAATACTGCTTTTTCTTATGCAGCAGAGGGAAAGTTGGTCGCCCTCAGGTGCCTGAGCCGAGAAGAGAATGCTACCCGTTCTATCAACCAGGTAGTGTTAGGGTACTTTCACACCTGCGTTTTTCTTTTCCGGCACTAAGTTCCATCAAAAGGGCTCGATGCCGGAAGATAGCTGATCAATTATATCCCAGGGCTCCATATGGCGACCAAAATGGTCGCCAATGCGACTTAGAATTGCCAAATGGCGACAAGACTTTGCGCCTAGACCTTCCATCAAACATTGTGCTTCACACATCGAATCTCCAGAATAGCAACAAAGCTCATCCTCCAATCAGGTGTCCGGTCACATGCAGGTGAAAGGCTTTGGATTCTGCTCACTGATTGGCTAATCTGGCACTCCTGCATTATGATAGGCTGTCGCCGATGGGCGGGCGGGGCTTGGGATGGCGGGCGTTTTGATGGTCAGCGCAGATAGGCAGCAGTATCCGGTCACTATCAGGGCGTCTGTGTGAAGGTGAGGGAGCCGGGGCGATCACAGTTCCTGGGCTCTCAGTGCCTGGACTGGGCGGGTTTGGAGTGAGCACAATGCTTGATCCCATGCTGAATGGCAGCCAGTGGCTGGTGCAGGTACAGGTAGTGTTCTCCTGGGCAGTGCCCTGTGCAGGGGGTGGGCAGCGGGCCTGTAGTGGCAGCACATGTCTGACCAGTCACCATGCAGGGGTCATTGAAGGGTATATGAAGGCATTCACCTGCCACTTTCATGGCATGCTGGGGGAAGGATCTTCAATTCTATTATATCTGTGTCACCAGGCTCTGAGGCTGCTGCAGTGGCCAGTCCTCTGCCTCAGTGTGACTTGTGGAGGAAAAGTACTGAACAAGCAGGCGGGGAGGAAAGCTCGGTTAAATCATCTGCAATATCTCAGGGAGTGAGTCACATTGCCCTGGCCTTGTGTGGAGAGCCTCCACTCCGAAGTATGTAATTGCCCTTCTTTTCCATCACATGCTCAGCTCCAGGTCTGTACAGATGTGCTGTTACTAACTATACCTTATTATAGAGAAGCCATGGGGTTAATGTGCCTAGTAGAGGGGCTCCTGCCAGACCGCCTGGCACTGACCCCCCCCCCACCCCACTGGTGCCGTTCCTTTCACCATAGTTATGCCCCAGGTCATTGAAGGACTGGTGAAGATATCTTCATGTATAGACTGCCAGGTGTCTGGGAACCCCTGTAATAATGAAAAAGTGGCAACATACCCTATGGCAAGAAAGGCCAGCCTGCGGCCCTCCAACTGTTGTAAAACTACAATTCCCACCATGCCCTGCTGTAGGCTGATAGCTGTAGACTGTCTGGGCATGCTGGGAGTTATAGTTTTGCAACAGCTGGAGAGCCCCAGGTTGGCCATCCCTGCCCTATGGAGCTCCCTGAAATAAATGCAGCAGCAGGTAGTGTATGCACCTGCCACCCCATTCATTCTCTATTGGACTGCTGGGGATAGCTGAGGACAGTGCTTGGCTTTTTCTGGTGGTCGCATAGAGAATAATTGTAGCTCCAAGGCGCACGCTTCACCAGTCTCTCCATTCATTTTGGGGTATGGGGCAGTCTCAGTGGTCAGAAATATAAAACTATCCTGTGGATTATCAGATTACCAGAATACCCTTTTAAAGGGGTTGGCCCATCTCGCACTTTGGTGGCATAGGATAGGTATGGCCCCCAAAGTGAACGAGGGCGCACCATGTATTGACTTTTATGGGAGTGCCGAAACTTCCATAGAGGTGAATGGAGAGTTGATCATGCTTGCGTAGTTCACTGTCCATTCACTTCTATGGGAGTTCTGGAAATAGCCGAGAGTGCCTGCCGCACATGCGTGGTGCTCTCTTCTTAATTTTGGGGTCCCTGTTCTAGAGATAGATGGGAAACTGCGTGGGCTGTAGCTTAGAAAACCCCATGCTCCTTAGAATCCCAGCTATATTATATGTATTTTAAATTTGGCGACTAAAAATTTCATTTGGTTCCTAAATTTTTCAGGTTAGGAGCCAATGGCTCCTTGAGATTTTTTTTAGTCTGGAGCCCTGTATCCCCATGCATTCTGAATGGAGAGCATTCCGTTCAGGATGCATCAGGATGTCTTCAGGTCAGTCTTTTTGACTGTTTAGACAAAAGATAAAACCGCAGCATACTACGATTTTATCTCCGGCCCAAAAAACTGAAGACTTGCCTGAATGCCGGATCATGATTTTTTTTCCCCATGGGAATGTATTAGTGCCGTTTAAAATACCGGAATGCCGGATCTCTCCTTTCCGTATGCACATGCGAAGACCGAAAGAAATTTGAAAAAAATAAATGCCGGATCTGTTTTGCTGGATGACACCGGAAAGACGGATCCAGCATTTCAATGCATTTTTCTGACTGATCAGGCATTTGTAAGACTGATCAGGATCCTGATCAGTCTTACAAATGCCATCAGTTGGCATATGTTTTGCCGGATCACTCTGCCGCAAGTGTGAAAGTAGCCTTAAAGGAGTTTCCTGGATTATACTATTGATGGTGTCATAGTAGGGAGGGAGCAGTGCATTCGTTAATCTCCAGCCACCAGTGTCTACTTGGACGATCTATTCATTTCAATAGGTCTGTGTGAGGAGGCATATGTCTGGCAATAACTACTGTGAGGGGCACATATCTGGCCATAGCTAATGTGAGGGAACGCATATCTGGCCATAACTACTGTGAAGGGGGGACAATATCTGGGCATAGCTACTGTAAAGAGGCACATATCTGGACATAACTACTGTGAGGGGGGATAATATCTGGGCATAGCTACTGTGAAGGGGCACATTATCTGGCATAACTACTGTGAGGAGGCACATATCTGGACATAACTACTGTGAGGGGCACATATCTGGACATAACTGCTGTGAAGGGGGGACAATATCTGGGCATAGCTACTGTGAAGGGGCACATGATCTGGCATAACTACTGTGAGGAGGCACATATCTGGACATAACTACTGTGAGGGGGCACATATCTGGACATAACTACTGTGAGGGGGCACATATCTGGACATAACTACTGTGAAGGGGGGACAATATCTTGGCATAGCTACTGTAAAGGAGGCACATATCTGGCCATAACTACTGTGAGGGGGCACATATCTGGCCATATCTACTGTAAAGGGGGCACATATCTGCCATAACTACTGTGAGGGGGCACATATCTGGCCATAACTACTGTGAGGGGGCACATATCTGGCCATAACTACTGTGAGGGGGCATATATCTGGCCATAACTACTGTGAGGGGCACATATTTGGCCATAACTACTGTTAGGGGGCACATAATCTGGCATAACTACTGTGAGGGGGGCACATATCTGGCCATAACTACTGTTAGGGGGCACATAATCTGGCATAACTACTGTGAGGGGGCACATATCTGGCATAACTACTGTGAAGTTGGCAAATATCTGGGCATAAATACTGTGAGGGGGCACATAATCTGTCACAATTACTTTGAGGGGGCACATATCTGGCATAACTACTGTGAAGGACACATAATCTAGCATAACTACTGTGAGGGGGGCACATATCTGGCATAACTACTGTGAAGTTGGCACATATTTGGGCATAAATACTGTGAGGGAGCACATAATCTGTCACAATTACTTTGAGGGGGCACATAATCTGGCATAACTACTGTGAGGGGGCACATATCTGGCATAACTACTGGGAAGGACACATAATCTAGCATAACTACTGTGATGGGCAAAAAATCTGGCATAATTACTGTGGTGGGCACGTATCTGGGCAAAACTACTGTGAGGGGCACATATCTGGGCATAATTACTGTGAGGGGGCAGATATCTGGCATAACTACTGCGAGGGGGTAGATATCTGTCCATAGCTACTGTGGAGGATACAGGATATTACTACTGTGTGCTGCCACAAAGGGGCACAAATTACTATGTAGGAGCATTAAGAGGACATTAATACGCACCACAGTATCTGAAGGGTTTTCCCCTATCTTTGATGCGACTGATCACCCCTTTATCTCCCTGTAGGATTAGGGGAAGATGACAAATTGGGGTCCCTTCTGCTGCCACACCTCATTGTATTAATCTTTACCTATGGCCTATGTTTATTTCTATATGTGTGGTTGGGGGGCCCAGGCACATTCTTTGCACAGGGGCCCTCTGCTGCCAATGTCCGCCCCCAGTGTCGGACTGGGGTACCTAGGGCCCACCAGTAAAATTTATTTTGGGGGCCCAACCTACAGATACATTTAAATATAATAAATAATCTAACAAGTTTGTTATATGACCATCGGCTGGTTGAGGTGCTGTACACTGAATATATGTATGTAGTGCAGTAAGTTTAATGTGTTATGTGCCACTTGTGCAGGGGGTGGGAGACTAGGGGCCCACCGGGGTTTCCCCTGTACCCCTGTGGGCCAGTCCGAGCCTGTCCGCCCCTGATTCTATTACACCTTGCTGCACTGACTGGGGATCCAAATTGCCATTATACTGCTACTTATTTCAGGTTTGCAATAACTCTGTAATTCCAGCAAAACTTTCTTGTTATTGGGGTCCTATTAGCCCTTGTGCGGTGCAGTTATATATATGTTCTAAAGCCTTTTTTGTCGTGTATTGGGGGGGCTTATTAGCCGTTGTGTGTTGAAGTGAGAAAATTACAGCCCTTTTTGGCTTGTATTAGTGGCAAAAAAAAATACTTTATTTGCCATTAATGGCCACAGTTATATGTTCTAAAGCCTTTTTTTGCCATGTATTAGTGGGGGGGAAAAAAGGGGCTTATTAGCTTTTGTGTGGTAAAGTGAGAAAATTAAAGCCCTTTTTGCCGTGTATTAGTGGCAAACATTTTTTATTATTTGCCGCAGTTACATGTTCTAAAGCCTTTTATTGGCGTGTATTAGTGGGGAAAAAGGGCTTATTAGCCATTGTGTGGCGAAGTGGGAAAATTCCAGGCCTTTTTGGCGTATATTAGTGGCAAAAAAAACCTTTATTTGCCATTCACGGATGCCGTTATATGTTCTAAAGCCTTTTTCTGGCATGTATTAGTGGGGAAAAGAAAAAAGGGCTTATTAGCTTTTGTGTGGTGAAGTGAGAAAATGAAAGCCCTTTTTGGCATGTATTAATTTCCTTTTTATTTCCTTATTTGATCTAACAGTATGTCAGACAGAGAAGTGCCAGGCCCTGCACAGGGGAGGGGCACAGGCCTAAATGTTTCTGGTGCAACAAAGGTCGCAGCAGAGTAAGGGGGTGTGGCAGCAGGGGTCACTTCGAGAGGCCTGAGCTTCCAATGTCAGCTAACGGTCATGTCTTGACCAGCAACCCCAGCGTGAGTGAAGTAAATCGCAGTGAGTGCTAGCACTAGCTGGGATTTACTTCACTCACGCTGTGGTCTTGTGTCCTTCCCGTGTGGATGCGCCCTGGGTCCAAGTGCCGGCTATTCTCTGGACTTTTGATCAGCAACCCAGCGGTTCTGGAATGGTTGACTTGATCTTCGACTTCTTCGCAAGTGACATCAGACACCCCCAGCCAAGAGTCGGTGGGTTCGTCAGACACAATGCGTAGCTTGCATGACCTGGGAGCAGGGCCTGTGCCCTCACCTGTCCTCAACCTGCCTCCGTCCTTTTCTGTTCCCTCAGCCAGAGAAGAACTATATTCTATGGGCTCAGCTCCGCTATACAGCAAGGACGAGCTACTAATGGACAGTCATCAGCTACTGCCCAGCCAAGATCCGGAGGAGATATCGGCCGCTTCCTCCGGTAGGCGAGCAAGTAGTGAGGAGGAGAGTGGTGTGGGAGCTGGTGTTGCGAGCGGTCAGGCTCCTGGCTCAGAGACCATTGAAGAGGACATCAGTGACGTGCGGACAGTACTCGATGATGAAGTAGCTGAGCGCAATTGGGAGACGGGTGACGAAGGGGGCTTCATCATCATCGGGAGAAGAGGGTGTCAGCTTGCGTGGGAGGCAGCGGCCGAGCCAGCAAGTTGGTAGCGTGGCCGGGAGTCAGCAGGGTGGCAGCAGTGAGAGGTCGGAAGCGAAACGTGCAAGGGGTAGACCACCCGCTTTGCAGGAGCATACCGGTGAGGAGGTGAACATGGCCATTTGTCGAATCTGTGGGCAGAAGGTGAAGCGTGGAGAGGGTGCCAATGTTGGCACCATTGCCCTGTGTCAACATATGCAGCGTCACCATAAAGTGGCCTGGGAGATCCGTTGCTACAATGTGGTGGTCCAGACTGCCGCAGCAACTACTGTATCACCCAGTGGCACGCACCCGATTTCAGGCAGTAAACGCTCCACCACCCCAGCTGAGGGAAGCGATCTGTCATTCCCATCATCTGCTGGTCCTGATGCTCTTGCTCCTCCTCCTAGTCAATCATTCCGTCAGCAATCGATCACCGAAGCGATTGCCAAGAGACAGCAGTATGCGTGCACTCATCCAACGGCGCAGTGGACTCTGCACCTTTCAGAGAACTGATGGCTTGTGCCGATGTGAGGTGGAGAGTCCCAAGCCGTCATTTCTTTGCCAAAAAGGCAGTACCAGCCCTGCACACATATGTAGAACAGAAGGTTGAGCCTGTCAGTGTCTGCCAAAGTGCACGGCAGCGCCAACCTGTGGAGCTGTAACTACGGTCATGGACAATATATGTCCTTTACGGCCCACTGGGTAAATGTGGTTCCTGCCCAGCCAAACCAGCAACTTGGCCAGGTGATGCCGCTTCCGCCTCCACGTTCTCACGCCGTTGGTCCTGCGACAATGTCCGCCTCTGCCTTTTCATCCTCCACCTTGTCCTCAGGGTCCACTGCAGGAAACAATTCACAGTGCCCCTCCAGCATACCACATGTGCAGGGCATGGCGGCATCATGCTGTTCTGCACCTAGTTTGCCTTGGCGAACGGAGTAACGCAGGGAAGGAACTGCTCCACGTCCTTCAACAAGAAATGGAATACTGGCTTTCTCCCTGCCAATTTAAAATCTGAACCATGGTGGCTCCCTGCATGGTGCACGTGTTCAAATTGGTTGTCAAGCATTTCCTGAAGTCTTACACCCATCTGAAAGACATCCTGAAAATGGCCAGGAAATTTTGCATGCACTTCAGCCACTCGTACAGCGCCAAGCACACCCTCCTTGAGCTACAGCGGCAGAAGGGCATCCCCCCAACATAGTCTAATATGCAACATTTCCACCCTCCATATGTTGGGCTGACTGTACGAACAGAGAAAGGCCATAAACTATTTCTTGATGATACAGGCGGATAGAGGTACTCCCCTGTGTAAATTCGATGTCATCCAGTGGAAGCTCATGCGTGACACCTGCCGTTTGCTCGTGCCCTTTGATTAGGCCACTTTATTTGTCAGTTGCCAGGACTACGGGATAAACAACGTCATTCCACTGATTCAGTTCCTGGAAAAGATGCTGGTAAATCTGGCTGGTCAGGGGACTGAGTGTATGTGTGTATCTATGTATGCCTGCTAAAGGAATCCACACTGTCACATTTACAATCATTGGCACACAGGTACATCAGGTGTCCGGGAAGGTTTTAAACCAGGTCTCAGCTCTCTAGGACATACCTCTCCTGAGATATTCCCAAAAATGCATTAGCCAATAGAAACCTGGTCACATGAACCTTATAAGACACAGTTTTACACCAGGTTTCCATAACAACCCAGCCATTTTTCTTCACTGCTGTAGGTCAGCTTTAACCACCTCAGCTCCCCTAGCTTAAACACCCTTAATGACCAGACCACTTTTTACAATTCTGCACTACACTACTTTCACCGTTTATTGCTCGGTCATGCAACTTACCACCCAAATGAATTTTACCTCCTTTTCTTCTGACTAATAGAGCTTTCATTTGGTGGTATTTCATTGCTGCTGACATTTGTACTTTTTTTGTTATTAATCGAAATTTACCGAAATTTACCGAAACTACATCTATATATACATTTTTCACAAAATTTATTGTTCTACATATCTTTGATTAAAAAAAATGTTTGGGTAAAAAAAAAAATGGTTTGGGTAAAAGTTAAAGCGTTTACAAACTATGGTACAAAAATGTGAATTTCCGCTTTTTGAAGCAGCTCTGACTTTCTGAGCACCTGTTATGTTTCCTGAGGTTCTACAATGCCCAGACAGTAGAAAACCCCCACAAATGACCCAATTTAGGAAAGTAGACACCCTAAGGTATTCGCTGATGGGCATAGTGAGTTCATAGAACTTTTTATTTTTTGTCACAAGTTAGCGGAAAATGATGATTTTTTATTTATTTATTTTTTTCCTTACAAAGTCTCATATTCCACTAACTTGTGACAAAAAATAAAAACTTCCATGAACTCGCTATGCCCATCACGAAATACCTTGGGGTATCTTCTTTCCAAAATGGGGTCACTTGTGGGGTAGTTATACTGCCCTGGCATTTTAGGGGCCCTAATGTGTGAGAAGTAGTTTGAAATCAAAATTCCCTGTGAAATCCTAAAGGTGCTCTTTGGAATGTGGGCCCCTTTGCCCACCTAGACTGCAAAAAAGTGTCACACATGTGGTATCGCCGTACTCAGGAGAAGTTGGGCAATGTGTTTTGGGGTGTAATTTTACATATACCCATGCTGGGTGAGATAAATATCTCGGTCAAATGCCAACTTTGTATAAAAAAATGGGAAAAGTTGTCATTTGCCGAGATATTTCTCTCACCCAGCATGGGTATATGTAAAATGACACCCCAAAACACATTGCCCAACTTCTCCTGAGTATGGTGATACCACATGTGTGACACTTTTTTGCAGCCTAGGTGGGCAAAGGGGCCCACATTCCAAAGAGCATCTTTCGGATTTCACAGGGCATTTTTTACACATTTTGATTTCAAACTACTTCTCACACATTAGGGCCCCTAAAATGCCTGGGCAGTATAACTACCCCACAAGTGACCCTATTTTGGAAAGAAGACAACCCAGGGTATTTCGTGATGGGCATAGTGAGTTCATGGAAGTTTTTATTTTTTATCACAAGTTAGTGGAATATGAGACTTTGTAAGAAAAAAAAGGAAAATCATAATTTTCCGCTAACTTGTGACAAAAAATAAAAAAATCTAGGAACTCGCCATGCCCCTCACGGAATACCTTGGGGTGTCTTCTTTCCAAAATGGGGTCACTTGTGGGGTAGTTATATTGCCCTGGAATTTTAGGGGCCCTAATGCGTGAGAAGTAGTTTGAAATCAAAATGTGTAAAAAATGGCCTGTGAAATCCGAAAGGTGCTCTTTGGAATGTGGGCCCATTTGCCCACCTAGGCTGCAAAAAAGTGTCGCTCATGTGGTATCGCCGTACTCAGAAGAAGTAGGGCAATGTGTTTTGCGGTGTCTTTTTACATATACCCATGCTGGGTGAGAGAAATATCTCGGCAAAAGACAACTTTTCACATTTTTTTAATAGAAAGTTGGCATTTGACCAAGATATTTATCTCACCCAGCATGGGTATATGTAAAATGACACCCCAAAACACATTGCCCAACTTCTCCTGAGTACGGCGATACCACATGTGTGATACTTTTTTGCAGCCTAGATGCGCAAAGGGGCCCAAATTCCTTTTAGGAGGGCATTTTTAGACATTTGGATCTTCTCCTCACGCATTAGGGCCCCTAAAAGTCCAGGGCACTATAAATACCCCACATGTGACCCCATTTTAGAAAGAACACACCCCAAGGTATTGAATGAGGGGCATGGCTAGTTCATAGAAAAAAAAATTTGGGGCACAAGTTAGCGGAAATTTTATTATTTTTTTTTCTCACAGTCTCCCTTTCTGCTAATTTGGGACAAAAATTTCAATCTTTCATGGACTCAATATGCCCCTCAGCGAATACCTTGGGGTGTCTTCTTTCCAAAATGGGGTCATTTGTGGGGTGTTTGTACTGCCCTGGCATTTGAGGGTCTCCGCAATCATTACATGTATGGCCAGCATTAGGAGTTTCTGCTATTCTCCTCATATTGAGCATACAGGTAATGAGATTTTTTTTTTCTGTTTAGCCTCTGGGCTGAAAGGAAAAATGAACGGCACAGATTTCTTCATTCGCATTGATCAATGTGGATGAAAAAATCTCTGCCAAAGAAAAAAAAAGGAGCGGAAAGGCGTCTGCCAGGACATAGGAGCTCCGCCCAACATCCATACCCACTTAGCTCGTATGCCCTGGCAAACCCAATTTCTCCATTTACATCAATCGATGTGGATGAATAAATGATTGCCGGGATTTATTATAATTTTTTTTTATATACAAAGTGTTTGCCAAAGCATATGAACACTGCCACCCCCTCAGGTCATGTGCCTTGGCAAACATATCTTTTACTGCAAAGGAGAAATCTCGTCTTGCAGCGCCGCATACACCGACTTTTGTGTAATCCGACAGCAGCGCAATGCTTCTGTCAGAATGCACATCAGTGCTGGAGCTAGTCGATCGGTTGGTCCACCTGGAAGGTAAAAAAAATAAAAAATACCCAGGCCGCAACGCAATACATTTATTAACATTATAATAACATTTGAATGGAACATTAACTTTTATAAACTTTATTTAACTTTTTGAACAGAAAATTAACTTTTTTGCTTACTGGCGATTTTTTTTGGGTTTAGTTTTTTTTTACCTTTTTTATAGGACAAACCTCTCCTTCCCCATGGGACAATGTGCAAAGCGCAAATCGCCCCGAAATGTGGCAAAGTACATTATGCACTTTGTCCCAGGTGAAAGCAGCTCTGTGTGAATGGGCCCTAATAGCCCTGTGTGCCTGTCCTCTGAGATGCAATCCCTATGCTAAGTGTACCTGTGTGTGGTACTTCCGGAAACACTCCCCTAAGCATAGGGCAGGGTGGTCAGGGCAGTCAGGACAGAAATAGCGGGTATCACGCCTTATTCCACTTCTGCTACAGACACGACATCTTTTTCGGGGTGACGGTTGGGTTGAGGTACCAGCAACGACATTGGGGAAATGTCGCTCGTATAGACGGCTCACTACACTGGTGCCACAGAACCTCCTGGATACAGGAGGTTCTCGATGATCTCTTCCTGAAATTTGAGGAAGGATCCTGTTCTCCCAGCCTTACTGTACAGAACAAAACTATTATATACAGCCAAATGAATCAAATATACAGACACCTTCTTATACCAGCGTCTGGTGCATCGGGAAGGAGCCAACATCTGGTCATTGAAGTTCACCCCTCCCATGAGCGAATTATAGTCGTGGACACAGAGGGGCTTTTCAATGACACTGGTTGCTCGTTCAATTTGTATTGTCGTGTCTGCGTGAATGGAGGAGAGCATTTAAACGTCACGCTTGTCTCTCCATTTCACTGCGAGCAATTCTTCATTACACAAGGCAGCCCTCTCCCCCCTTGCAAGACGGGTGGTAACGAGCCGTTGGGGGAAGCCCCGGTGACTAGGTTGTGCGGTGCCACAGCAGCCGATCTGTTCTAGGAACAAATGCCTGAAGAGGGGCACACTTGTGTAGAAATTGTCCACATAAAGATGGTACCCCTTGCCAAATAAGGGTGACACCAAGTCCCAGACTGTCTTCCCACTGCTCCCCAGGTAGTCAGGGCAACCGACCGGCTCCAGGGTCTGATCTTTACCCTCATAGATCCGAAATTTGTGGGTATAGCCTGTGGCCCTTTCACAGAGCTTATACAATTTGACCCCATACCGGGCGCGCTTGCTTGGGATGTATTGTTTGAAGCCAAGGCGCCCGGTAAAATGTATAAGGGACTCGTCTACACAGATGTTTTGCTCATGGGGTATACAAATCTGCAAATTTGTTGTTGAAGTGGTCTATGAGGGGCCGAATTTTGTGGAGCCGGTCAAAAGCTGGGTGACCTCTGGGACGGGAGGTGGTGTTGTCGCTAAAGTGCAGGAAACGCAGGATGGCCTCAAATCGTGCCCTGGACATGGCAGCAGAGAACATGGGCATGTGATGAATTGGGTTCGTGGACTAATATGACCGCAATTCATGTTTTTTGGTTAGACCATGTTGAGGAGAAGGCCCAGAAAAAATATGTATTCGGAAACTTGGACGGGTTTCCACCGGAAAGGCTGGGCATAATAGCTTTCCCGGGTTGGCGGATTTAAATTGAGTGGCATTGTTTCTGCCACGACTATTCCCAAGAGCTCCGCAGTCAAGAACAGCTCAAAAAATCCCAGTGCCGAACCGATCTGAGCTGTCTCAAGCCGAACTCCAGACTGGGCGGTGAAAGGGGGAACTAATGGTGCGGCTGAAGTTGGGGACTGCCAATCAGGGTTTGCCAGCACCTCAGGGACTCTAGGGGCTCTACGGGCCTGTCTGTGCGGTGGCTGCGATGGGGTAACTATTGCACGTGCCACCGTACCAGCTTCAACTGCCCTTCTGGTGCTCGCCACTTCACCATGTTGTACGGCAGTGCTGGTACTAGGTCCAGGGTGGGCTGCGCTGCTGGTGTATGCCTCACCACATAATCAGACAGCGCCAGCCCCACTCTGCTGCCTTTGAAGCAGATCCTGCACAATCTGTGGTCTAGCAACACGGGGCCGGGTACGCCTGGTGGTATCAGGAACCTCAACTTCCTCGTCCGAACTTTGGGTCAGACTGCCACTGCTTTCTACAGGTTCATATTCTGACCCGCTGGATTCATCAGTTGAGGGTTCCCATTCCTCATCTGACTGGGTCACTAGCCTGTAGGCCTCTTCAGAAGAATACCTCTTGTTTGACATTTGGACTACTAAATTTAGGGGGTATTTCCTAAGACTACCCAAGAAAAAAAGCAAGCCTGTCTCTAATACTATTATAGATCTGACTGTGATCAGTTTTGATCACTTACAGATACTATAAAAGTACAAATGCTGATTAGCGATACGCTAATCAGCGAATCAGTGACTGCGGTGCGGTGGGCTGGGCGCTAAACGATCGCCAACTACCTAACCAAGGGGCCTAAACTATCCTAAAACCTAACAGTCAATACCAGTGAGAAAAAAAAAATTGACAGTTTACACTGATCACTTTTTTCCCTTTCACTAGGTGATTGACAGGGCGATCAAGGGGTTAATTGGGGGTGATGGGGGGTGATCTGGGGCTAAAAGTAGTGTTTTGTGTGTACTCACTGTGATGTCTGCTCCTCTGCTGGAACCAACCGACCAAAAGGACCAGCAGAGGAGCAGAGAAGCCATTTAACACCTTATATTTATAAATATAAGGTGTTATATGGCTTGTGATTCGTTTTTTGGAAAATCATCAGCCTGCCAGCCACGATCATTGGCTGGCAGGCTGATGATGTAAGACCCCTCTAATTTTTGCCGGCCCACGATGCGCATGCGCGGGCCGGCTTTGAGCGGCATCTCGCGTCTCGCGAGATGACGCGCCAATGCGTGACTCTGCCTGAGACTGCCGCCTCCGGACCGTGATCCTGCGTTAGGCGGTCCGGAGGCGGTTAAAGGGGCAGGGCGCAGTGGATAAAACAGTTAAAGAGGCAGGTAGGGTGGCCATTTAGGCCACCCTCAAAAGACTGAGTTAAAAACCCTGCCCCCAGGTCCAGCTAAGCCACACCACCCACTCCGCAGCCAACTGGGATTGAAAAAATGAAGGTAATAATAAACTTCTGTCCACTGCAGGAGTGGGAAAAAACTGATTTTACAAACTTTGTCTACCCTTTAGGTGTTCCACAAGAATTAATAGAAAATGGAGATGAAATTTCAGAATTTCACTTTTTGGCAGATTTTCCATTTTAATCCATTTTTCCAGTTACAAAGCAAGGGTTAACAGCCAAACAAATCAATATTTATGGCCCTGATTTTGTAGTTTACAGAAACACCCGAATGTGGTCGTAAACTGCTGTATGGGCACACGGCATTGCGCAGAACGAAAGGACCGGTTTTTGGAAGGCAGATTTTGCTCGACTGGTTTTTTGACACCATGTCCCATTTGAAGCCCGCCGATGCTCCCCTAGAGTAGAAACTCAAAAAAATTGAACCCATTTTGGAAACTACGGGATAAGATGGCAGTTTTGTTGGTACTTTTTTAGGGTACATGTGATTTTTGGTTGCTCTATATTACACTTTTTGTGAGGCAAGGTAACAAGAAATAGCTGTTTTGGCACAGTTTTTATTTTTTGTTATTTACAACATTCATCTGACAGGTTAGATCATGTGGTATTTTTATAGAGCAGGTTGTTACGGACGCGACAATACCAGGAAATGTAATAGCTGCAAATAAATGTAGGGTTTCTTCTTACGCCAACCAGAACCACCCCTTGGTGCCTGTGTCTCACACCGGAAGGTGTGCCTACACGTACACCAGGGTGCTTTTACAGCATCCACTATGTGACAAATAAAATACACATGATTACCCTTTGAAAAGTAACAGCACAAATACAGGCACATTAGTACCACTATGTAATATTTCTATGAGGTTGTGTGCCTTGGAATCTCTGAACAGTACTCATGTGATAACTGCACTGGCTACATTCAAAACCTTTCCGTGCGGGTGCGATGCGTGCGGTGAACAGTATTGCACCCGCACTGAATCCTGACCCATTCATTTCTATGGGGCTGTTCACATGAGCGGTGATTTTCACGCATCACTTATGCGTTGCGTGAAAATCGCAGCATGCTCCTCTTTGTGCGTTGCGGTGCGATAATCCACGCAATGCAGGCCCCATAGAAGTGAATGGGGCTGCGTGAAAATCGCAAGCATCCTTGCTAGGAGACGATCGGGATGGAGACCCGATCATTATTATTTTCCCTTATAACATGGTTATAAGGGGAAATAATAGCATTCTAAATACAGAATGTATAGTGAAATTGCGCTGGAAGGGTTAAAAAAAATAATAATTTTTTTTACTCACCTTAATCCACTTGCTCGAGTAGCCCGGCATCTCCTTCTGTCTTCATCTGAGCTTTGTGCAGTAACAAGGACCTTTGGTGACGTCACAGTCATCACATGATCCATCACCATGGTAAAAGATCATGTGATGGATCATGTGATGACCGGAGTGATGTCATCACAGGTCTTGTTCATGTATTTAATGCTCACCCCAGGTCCTGTTCAGCAAAGGAGCCAGAAGGAGATGCTGGGCTACGCGAGCAAGTGGATTAGGTGAGTTAAAATATTTTATTTTATTTTTTTAACCCTTTCCAGCGCAATTTTACTATGCATTCTGTATTCAGAATGCTATTATTTTCCCTTATGACCATGTTATAAGGGAAAATAATACAATCTACAGAACACCGATCCCAAGCCTGAACTTCTGTGAAGAAGTTCGGGTTTGGGTACCAAACACGCGCGATTTTTCTCACGCGAGTGCAAAACGCATTACAATGTTTTGCACTCGCGCGGAAAAATTGTGGGTGTTCCCGCAACGCACCCGCACATTTTCCCGCAACGCCCGTGTGAAAGGGGCCTAAGGGTTACATAGCATCAGAAATCAATATAATGCTAGGCGACCCCAGCAGTGCTGGAAGTTCAGGACCGGAGCTGTGCTCCGAGGCTGGAGCGTGACACTCGCTTGTCTAAAAGGGGCCTTAGTGTATTATAAAAGTCCAATAAACACACACATGCTATAAATAAAGGTGCATAAACAAATTTACCTAGGGTGATCCGCTCCGCAGATGAACTTGATGCCCATCAGACGCCCGAAGCTCGGCTGTCACAGCTTCCCACGACTCATCTATTAACGCCCTGTTGTGGTAGCCCTCAGTGCGGTTGTCCCACAATTCTGGGTGGGCCTGCACTAAAGTTATTAATTGCTCCACATTTAAAGGATGCATGGCCAATGAAAATACTATTTTCAGTATGAAAAATAATAAAAATAGCCTCCACATTGGAGCTCCTAAACTGCACCGAGCAGGCTGGACTTATAGAGAAGTTCCGCAGGAACTAGTTTCACCTGTTACTGCTGAGGCAATAGGGAAATCCCCAGAGTATCCCTAGCAACCATCCGTGAAAAACGGATCCGACACGGATTCACGGACCACTGATGCCTAAACACACACATTAGAATGAATGGATCGGTGGCCTGTCTGTGGGGAACACGTACAGCACACGTCCATAAATCACTATCATGTGAATGAAGCTTTAAACACTCGGACAACCCCATAAAAAATCAGTAGTACACATAACTTAAAGTTAGAAGTAAAGTAATAAATAATTATAATAAATAATAATAATAATAAAATATACTGTCCCAATACATATACCTTATACGTATTTTATTTTCGTGTCCATTCCATTTTTTTTTGCAGACTGTATGCGGAACCATTCATTTCAAAGGGTCTGCAAAAAAACGTGAAGTTACTCCATGTGCTTTCCATTTTCGTATGTCCGTTCCGCATTATGGACAAGGACAGGACTTTTTTTTATTAGGGACCAGCTGTTTCATTCTGCACAACACGGAATGCACATAAACGTCATCCGTATTTTTTGTTGATGCGTGTTTTGCGGACCTCAAAATACATACAGTCGCGTGCATGGACCATTTTATGTATTAAAATGAACAAGAAGACAAAGATACAGATTCTAGGTTTCTTTATGCAGTTAGAATTTGAATAGCACAGGTGGAAAATCTCTAAAATGTTCTGATCATTAAGGGCCAAAATAATGGGGAAACTGAAGGGTGGAGGTCAGTGCACTAGAGATTGGATGACTAATCTAAATGAAAGTTTTCAGGTCAACATTTTGTCTAATCCTTCCTTATTACTAAAAAAAACTCTTCATAAAACAAATGTGATGTAAAGTCAGCGCTTTCATAAATGTAACTTTCTACGGACATTAAAGGTTTTTATCTGAAGCTTTCAGAGATCAGACAATCTATTGCACAACGGATTTTGTAACAATTTTATCTTCTATTGTTGTGTAAACATTGTTTTCATGAAAAATACTAAATCGGCTAAAAGGTACAAAACCTACCTTATGTAATAGCACATGTACAGTATCAAGTTACACCCAGAATTACACAAGTGGATCAAAAGATTTGCTTGGCTTTTATTTTTTGGGTTGTGGACCAAAATGTTTGCAACAGATGTGGAGCATACTGTACCCTGAACGTTTGAGCAGTAACCCCTACTGTAAATGATGATGTGCAGGGGTCATCCCAGAGTTTTCATAAGGACATTGAATCTCACAGTGAACTCTGTATTCAGCAGTAGGGGCTCTTTCACACAACAGTATTTTGCGTTCAGTATACTGGCCGTTTTTTTAGTTCAGTATGCGGTACTTATACTGAACAATTCATTTCAATTGTTCAGCAAAAAAATCTGAAGTGTCTCCGTGTGCATTCTGTTTCAGTATTTCCGTATTTCCGTACCGTGAGAAGATAGAACATGTGCTATTCTTGTCTGCAAATCACGGTGCTTGGCTCCATTCAAGTCAATGGGTCTACAACAAAAAACTGAACACATACGGAAATGCATCCTTATGTCTTTCGTATCCGTTCCGTTTTTTGCTAAACCATCTATTGAAAATATTATGCCCAGCCCAATTTTTTCTATGTAATTACTGTATACTGTATGAGGCATACGGAAAAACGGAATGGAAAAACAGAAAGGAAACGGAAACACAACGGAAACCGTGTGAAAGAGGCCTAAGGGTTACAGTCTTATACATGTAAATGTACATGAACAATATGAAAATATAAACCCCCTATCTATCTCTCAATCCATCTGTAAAATATATACTGTTTAAATATATATAAACCCTATAAGACATACTCCCCCTCCCCCCCCCCCCCCCAAAAAAAAAAAAATTTGAGGAAATGTCAGTGAGTCCTATGGGGCGAATACTAATGAGCGCTTCCATTATGGAAGCACTCATTAGTACAGGATGACCGGGGGGTGCTGCATTCACGGGCTCTTTACTCACGGCACCCTGGTCTTTGTCGGCTGCATGCTGTGCTGTGAACTGCACACAGCGTGATGACGTTGTGCGATGTTGGATCACAGCGCAGTGTGGCAGGAAGACCAGCAAGAGCGCTGGATCTCAGGAGCAAAGTCAGCATCTGGAGCAATTGGGGGTCTGATTGGGGCTCTAAGCTAAGGTCTGCTTAACATTGGGGGTCTAATTAACATTGGGGGTCTGATCTGAGGTCTAATGAAAAATACGGTAAATAATGACATGGTGGATTAAATATAACATCACCCAAAAAAATCTTAAAAAATATGTTTATCATAAAATCATGATTTAACCCCCTAAAGACCGGGCCCATTTTTTGTTTTGTATTTTTGTTTTTTCCTCCCCGCATTCCAATAGTCATAACTTTTTAAATATTCCTTTTCTATAGCCATAAGATGTTTTTTATTTTTTTTGCATGACAAGTCGTATTTTTTAAGGGTACCATTTAATGTACTATGTCTGTTATTGGAAAATGGGAAAAAAATAATCATTTTGGGGTTAAACTAAAAAAAAAACACAATGACATGACGTCCCTATTCTGTGGCTCAATACGAATACAGCGATACCCAAACTTGTATAGGTTTTTGTTACGACACCCCGGGCATAAAAGGGGGGAAAAGCCATTTAAGAGATATTCCCTTTCCAGATGCAAATGCAGCTACTAAAGACGCCAATCTCCCGAACTGGAAACCATATGAATGCTGCATACAGCCGAATAGGAAAACCCATATGAAAGGTTTACACTCCTAGCAGTCGGACTGGAGCAGCATACAGTGGACCGCCAAAGCTGTGTGTTTATTGTTCTTATATACACATTCTTACACATTAGTACCACCCACAGGGTTTTGTAAAACAACCAGTAACCCCGTACAATACACTCAGACACTCCCGCACAAAATCCTCCCCTCTGCCTGTGATACAATTACCTTACACAATGGGTTAATGTAATTATCACAGGCAGGAGAATACACAGTTTTACACAATGTCTTCTGTCCTGGAGACAATTGGGAAGTAATCCAATTTATCTCCAAGGGCAGAGGCAAAACTCCATTAGCCACATGGTAGCAAAAGACAATAAAAAGACATAAAAATATTTATCTGTGCAGCTATTGCATAAAACATAGACATTTAACATATCCCCAGATAGCTCAGGTCTGAGTGAATATTATTAGGGGAATGGCACTCAGACTACACGCCATGGAGCCAAAGTCTTTAATTTCATGGCATAGCTATCTGGGTACCCTGACATAACATACAATACAATTCCAAAGACAGATGGTTCTGTCACACGGCTCCCTCCTTGTGGAACACTCCAGCAGACCCGGCTTGATGTCTTTGCAGGGGAAAATCAAGCGTTTCAACATGGGGCCATAGTCTAAAGGAAGCAGGCGGGCAACCAGGCTTCTCCAATTCAATGTGGCGAGATTGGTATAAGGGAATCAACAAGGTAAAAGAGGAGAGAATATTTAAAAGAAGAAAAACTGCTACAAGAGGACATAGTTTTAAATTAGAGGGGCAAAAGTTTAAAAGTAATATCAGGAAGTATTACTTTACTGAGAGAGTAGTGGATGCATGGAATAGCCTTCCTGCAGAAGTGGTAGCTGCAAATACAGTGAAGGAGTTTAAGCATGCATGGGATAGGCATAAGGCTATCCTTCATATAAGATAGGGCCAGGGGCTATTCATAGTATTCAGTATATTGGGCAGACTAGATGGGCCAAATGGTTCTTATCTGCCGACACATTCTATGTTTCTATGTTTCTATTGGTCTCGTCACAGTTTCTTTTTGTTTTACTACTTTAAAAAAAAAAAAACTTTGAAAAAAATCTACATTTTCTTTGCATCACCAGCCATAACTTTTTTTATACTTCTGTCCAGAGAGCTGTATGAGGTCTTGTTTTTTGCAGGACGAGCTGTAGTTTTGTGGTACGTATGACTTTTTGCTCACTATTAGGCCTCATGCACACGGCCATTGCCAGCCGTGGCCCTTATTGCGGCCCGCAATTCACTTTACTGGGTCTGCAATCTGGAGCTACTTGTTCTATTTTTTTGCGGGGCGGACGGATCACGGACCCATTCAAGTTCAATGGGTCTGGATCCGTTGCGGCAGCTGCACGGATGGTGCCCGTGCAAATTGCGGTCCTCAATGCACGGAACGGCCGAACAACCGCTGTGTGCCAGAGGCCTCATTCAAATTTTTTGGGGGGGGAGTAACAAAAAAATGCTGAATCGTGTATTTAAATAATTTTTTTGCCGTTATAGCATTCACCGCATAGGAACTTTAAAAAAATATTTTAATAGTTCAGACATTTTCGGACGCAGCGATACCTGATATGCTTATTTTTTATTGTTAATATATTTTTATATGTAAAATATGGAAAGGGGGGTGATTTAAACTTTTAATATTTTAATTTCTCTTTTTTACTTTTTAATAACTATTATCCCCCTTAGGGGGCTAGAACCTGAGGATCTTTTGATATATTAGGATATATTAAAGATCTATTAGGGTGAATAGGATTTTTACACTGTCCCTGCTGTACTCACACGGCAGCAGGGAACTTACCATGGCAGGCATGGAAGGCTTCAGCAGCGTTCAGGCTGCCATGGTAACCGATTGGACCCCTGCGATTTCACTGCTGGGGCTCTGATCAGATGGTTGAGGCCACATCCCTCTGCCTTACCTTACAGGTGCCGTGATCGGTGTTGATGAAGGGTTAAATGTCGGGGTTCACCATTCCGCATCATTGCGGCCAGGTATCTGCTGTATGATACAGCTGGCACTCGCCGTGTATGGCGCGGACTTACCGCAGGAGCCCACTCCATACATTCCCTCAACCACTGTGGTGTACGGGTATGTCACGGTGGTTGAAGGTGTTAAACAATAGGTCACTTTCTGATAACAGATTCTCTGTCGTTTTGAGTGCGGATTGCTTTTATTGGGACATTGTAGCTAGATCTACGTAGCAGTGTGACAAAGAACTGAAATATGTCTTTGTTACTAAAATGACAAAAAACATTGCCAGTTTTAAAGGTACCATATATGCACATTGCTTTCAATAGGATTGCTCGTTGCTATTCATTCTCCTGGGCATTTTGTATCTGCGTGGATTTGAAATTCGCATTTTGCAGATTGCATGTGGAATCTATGACGGGTTGCAAAGCCCTGATTAGCCCCATTGAACTCACAGCAGTTCAACCTGCAAATCCACAGCAGAAATCCAAGGGTCAGCCTCGGATTTCTGCTGCAGATTTCAAGTTGGTAAAGCAAATAAAGGTTTTGAGTTGGACTTTTCCACATGACATTAGAGTCATGCGAACACACTGTAAGTACCCATTTCACCAAATTCAAAAGTAATCATTTTTCTCCTTCCTATAAAAATAAAACTAAGAAGATAAGTAGAAAACTAAACTAATGATATTAAAAATAAACAACTTTCAATATAGGCATACATTTATATGGTTTCTAGATAAAATAGATGCTTCATTACAATGGCATGGAGTACTCACATTATCCAAAACAGAAGTTTTACGAATCCCCAAAAAATAATCCTTGTCCTCCATTCACACACTTGCAGCTTTGCACCTACTGTATTTGCCCTTAAACATAAGTAAAAATGTTTGCACCTAACTGCTTTACTGCCATACTCCTAAGATACTGTCAGCCAGGTGCTGGTTTAGCAGACAGCTATGTCTCCCCCCCCCAGTACAAAGTAAGTGCACCGCAGAACGGCAAATAGGACGGTTAATGTGACGTATGTATATTTCCTATAAATACACCCTGTATCACACAGAACGTACACCCCAATAACAAACAAGGTTTGCTGGAATTACAGAGGTTTCATCTATTGCAATATACAAATTTCAATAGATAGGTAAGCACTCAACCACCATGGAGCAGGCACAATATTTAATATAAGGTATAGGTACAATAAAATTAAAATAGAACACACTCTACAATTCTAAAATAGTATAAAACTTAAAATAAAACTAAAATACACATATTTGTATGTTCCAACAGATAAATACACATATTTGTATGTTCCAACAGATAATGTCCTTTTCAACTGATATCAATGTTGAATGGCCTGCACCTGCATCCTTTGGGGTAACGTTACATCCCCAAAAAAATGCGAAAGGATTCGTGAAAAAAATCGAAAAAAAATTTGCTAAAGAATCGCAAGCAGCAATAGTCCTATGTTCAGTTGGTATAGCAAATCAGTAGTTGCCACTGCACACCCGCCTTTGATTTTTTTCACGAATCCTTTCGCGATTCTTTTTTTGGATGTAACGTTACCCCAAAGTATACAGGTGCCGGACATTCAACATTGATATCAGTTGAAAAGGACATTATCTGTTGGAACGTGAATACAATCCACACCTTATTTCTATGTGTATTTTAGTTTTATTTTAAGTTTTATACTATTTTGGAATTTTAGAGTGTGTTCTATTTTAATTTTATTGTACCTATACCTTATATTAAATATTGTGCCTGCTCCATGGTGGTTGAGTGCTTACCTATCCATTGAAATTTGTATATTGTTTTTGTATTGAATTGGGTGATTCAATTTTAGGTTTAAGCACCTATCCATAGCTATAGGGGGTGAGCCACTTTTCCAATTTCCTTCCAAAATCATCTATTGCAAACCTAAAAGCAGCAGTATAATGGCAATTTGGATCCCCAATTAGTGCAGCAAGGTGTAATAGAATCCCTCCTATTACCCAGGCTGTACACTCCCCTATTGCCCCCTGTTCTCCTTTTATAGTGTAGATCAGGCATCCTCAAACTGCGGCCCTCCAGCTGTTGTAAAACTACAACTCCCACAATGCCCTGCTGTAGGCTGATACCTGTAGGCTGTTCAGGCATGCTGGGAGTTATAGTTTTTCAACAGCTGGAGGGCCGCAGTTTGAGGATGCCTGGTGTAGATGATGCCTTCCTATCCTTTCCCTACACCTTGACTAATCTTTCCCTGAACTTGTAAATTGTTTGTTCAGCACAATGAAGTCTTTCCTAGCGCCTGCTGATTGCTACCTCTGCACTAAGTACACTGGAAAAAAGCTGAGGCTATTTATAGGGCTGTGACATCACAGAGCTGGCTGGCTGCTGATTGGTTGCATGCATGGCATTGTGGGTTATCCCTCGTTCCCAGAGTTCCTTGCTCCATGTCCTAACATGTGCAGCAGCCATCACGAAGCCTGAGGAAATTCGGATTCGGTGCAACTTCGATTCGCTCATCACTAGTCATCATGGCCAGTTTCATCATCATCAGCCTCATCTTCCTGCAGAAGCCACTCCTGCTTCTCCTCCTCCGAATCCCCCTTCTCCACTTCTTCCTCCATGGGACTTTGTGTGGATCCCCAACAGCTACAGGCTAACAAGATGCATAAGCTGTTCTTCTGCCATTGCATCTGCATGAGCGTCTGCTCCAAGATAAATATCAAGGGGATGGCATCATTTATGGAGCAGTTTTTGCCTCAACTCAAATCTGGTGACCTCTTCGAAGGGCCTGAGTATGTGCAATTAGCAGGACACTAGTACAATGCAGTGGGTGAGGATAGATATGTATATAAGTTTATAGTTTGTTTGTGACGCCAATTGCAGCTTGCGCAGGTACTGTAGCAGGGCCCTTTAAGATGTTATAGCTCACGTACCAGGTGAGGAATGCCAGAGGGGGGTAATGTCTCTGTGTAGTAGGTATGGTAGTGTCAACAGGTGTCTCCTACCTTGGTACGGCTGGACTCCTGGATCTTGGCTCACTTGCAATAAAATCGAGTGTTGTTAGTAGGAGTAATTGAGGAATGATTGAGATCCAGACAGGAGATATAATCCAACTTATCTTTACTGAGTGGCAACGGAAATCCATACGAGTTACAGCTTTAGTCTTGGGTCCCAGCAGGTATTGGCAATATGGGGCATGAATCTATATATATTCTGCTTCTTGTCATATGCCTAGTGAATCTGGCAGGTATTTATCTTCTGCTCTGTCTGTCTTCTGCTTGGTATGGGCCTGACTAGCTGAGGAGGAATTTGGCTTCTCCTGGACTCTGGTACTCACAGGACTGCTCGCAGGGATTGATTCTTCCTGGAGATCTGTAGTTCTGGAGGTGTTGCTTGCTTGTCACCAGCTGAGGTAGATGACTCAGGCTGGGAAGAGTGATCTTGGCCTCAGCCGAGGCTGGATCCTGGGTTGGGATCCCTGTAACTGGGAGCTCCTACCAACACAGCCTACCCCAAGCGGGGGTAGCAGGTACACTAACTTAACTTCCTTCTACTCCTCATGAGACAGGATATGGGAACGGCTCACTTCTGCTCACACAGGGGAGACTAGATTGGAATGAACTATTCCAGTCTAGGTATACTAAACTGGCTATGGTCTGCTGAACATATTGCTGCCACCTGCTGGTGCACATTGAAATTACAGCATAATATATAAAACAGGCCTAGAAAATGTATATATAGGAAAATGCAATGTTAGATTACACAAGATGACAATAAATATACACCTGACATGTTGTAGCGGGGAATCAGAGTTTAGTAACATACTCTGGGATGTTACATATGCAACAGGCTCTCTGATGAGCTTCCACTGTCTGAACTCAAAACAACACATGCTGTCTGCTGAGATGGTCTGGTGCATGATTAAATCATTCCCCGCTTTATGTTGCTCATTCAGACCATCTAGCATATGGAAGGTGGAATTTCAGTGAGTTGGAACATCGCAGAGTAAGCGGTGCAATGGTAGAACGTTCTGTTGCTGCAAGTCCAGGAGAGCATGACTGAAATGCAAGGACATTCTCCTGGACATTTGCCAGCACCCTCTGCAAGCCACCATACTTTTTCAAAAAGCATTGCATAACTACATTTATCACGTGCGCCATGCAGGGAGCATGCGTAATTTCCCCCAAATGCAGTGTGGGCACAATGTTCCTGTCATTATCGCTGACCACCTTGCTCAGTTACAGTTGGCAGGGTGGCAGCCAGCAGGGTTTGCTGCTTGATGCACTTTAGCAACTGATCGGCTTTACACATATGATAGGAGGGAGGGGGTGTTGGAGCAGTGTTCTGCAGCAGTGAGAACAGAGATAACGCAACTGAAGGGCTTTTCTGGGGCTAAATAGAGGAGAAGCAGGAGGAATGCTCTGACCCCCGTGGCTCCAAGGCACAGTGTCAGACTTAGGCCTCTTTCACACGGGCGAGTTTTCCGCACGGGTGTAATGCGTGAGGTGAACGCATTGCACCTGCACTGAATCCGGACCCATTCATTTCTATGGGGCTGTGCACATGAGCGGTGATTTTCACGCATCACTTGTGCGTTGCGTGAAAATCGCAGCATGCTCTATACTGTGCGTTTTTCATGCAACGCAGGCCCCATAGAAGTGAATGGGGCTGCTTGAAAATCGCAAGTATCCGCAAGCAAGTGACATCATCAAAGGTCCTTTACCTAGGTCCTGAAGAAAGAAGAAAGAAGAGGAGACCGGCCACGCGACCAAGGATGGGGTGAGTTAAATTTGTTTATTATTTTTAACCCCTCAATGGACATTTTACTAACCATTCTGTATTCAGAATGCTATTATTTTCCCTTATAACCATGTTATAAGGGAAAATAATACAATTTACACAACACCCAACCCAAACCCGAACTTCTGTGAAGAAGTTCGGGTTCGGGTCTGGGTACCAAACATGCCAATTTTTCTCACGCGCGTGCAAAATGCATTAAAATGTTTTGCACTCGCGCTGAAAAATCGCGGATTTTCCCACAATGCACCCGCATCCTATCCGGCCCTCACACGCGACGCCCATGTGAAAGAGGCCTTAGAGGTGACATTCACATCATCTTGCTGCTACTGAGAGGAGAAATGAGTCATCCAGTTCACAAGCTCATCCTCTTTGTCCTCAATAATAATGTGAGACTGATCGTAAGCCAGGGAGAACTGTGGCCTGCCACTACTACTAATGCTACCTCTGGCTGGACAGCTGGTTCTGCCACTGCTGTTTGCACTATTACCCACGTTCTGATTCTTAAATGATTAGGCATAGGTCTTTTGTTTTCCACTCTTCTGTTTACCAGACATTTTATTATGAGGCCTATATAATGAAAAAAAAAATTGTAATTTAAAGGCTAAGATGAAAATAAATGTCTCTCCCCTTATTCATTAGTAATGTAAAAACTCCAGCAAATAGCGTTGCAAAAAAGAATCTTTTAATAGACATATGCGGCTGTGTAAAATTCATGACGTTTCGGCCATACATTAGCCTTCATCAGACTACAGCAAAACAAAAGAAAGAAAAGAAAATAATATGAACACATCTTATATATACATATTTATAAAGTGTGCCATGGCAAGTGACATAGAATGTGGCACATAAGTATAAAGCAGTGATTCAAGTAAAAAGCAATAATTAAGGTCCAGAGAATTCTGTAATTTTGTCCAACAATCCGTGTTCAGACATATCCTTGGTGCAGGGTAATGTATTCCGATCCCATTTTCAATGAGAACATATTAAGGAATATAATGTTCATGTGAACAGCAGTCCATAGAATGCTTACAAGTCCGTGGGCATCAGCAGCGTTATAGAAATGGAGCACAAATATTGTCATGATAAAAGATAATTTCAACAGTACTAAGATAGGATATCCCTATGCTGCAATTAAGTGCCAGTATATAGATCTAACCTGGATAAAATGAATTGGCAGTGGATCCATGGATAGATGGGAGGGAACGGAGAAGGGGGAGAGAGAGAGTGAGAGCACAAGGCTGGAGATAAGGTAAGTAGAATACATACTATATAACGCATGGCTACAGGTCATATATGCAGTTTGTCATAAGTGGACTAGTATTGTCCTACCTTCTGCCGCTTAGGGATGGATGTCCAGGATGTGGGCGTAGTGTGAAATGTGCAGTAGCACTATCTGGGATGCGCCTCTGAGATCCAGGATGCGCGCCCTTATTTGAAGGAGTGTGTCCAGTAATGAGGGTCATGGCGCATGCGCACTGGGTGCCGTTGCGTGTCACGTCTCACTCCTGTTTATAGGTAGGATCCGGTATGACTGGTATGAATGCGCCTCAAGCCTCGCTTGAGGTGTTGGTGTTGCGCATGCGCAGATGGTATAGGTGCGTATCAAGCCTCGCTGTGAGTGTCATTATGAGTGTACGGGATATTTGAAGAGTACAGTATCGCAATACCTGATGTAGGGTAAAATAGGATAGAATGAAAACGGACTAATCTATGGGGGAGAATAAGACATAGAAGATAAAAGGACATAAGGGACATCAATACGGATAGATGATAATGATATATGACGTATGGACATATAGACAAAAGACATTAGACAGTCATAGGAAATATCAGGAAGATAACCTATAATAACATGAAAACATGGATACTATACCATAACGTGAAAAGGATACTATGGATGACCCAACGTAGTGAAGGGTAGTGCGACTAATTCATCTAAAAAGGAACAACAGAATACATCAGAAAGTGGTGGAGACCATGTTACCACATACTACTGTTGATATAGATAGACATATATTGAAATATATTGAAATATAGAGGTGTCTAGGTATCAAAGTAACCGGACGTGGGGGGAGGGTTTTTATAAAAAACGGATTATAGTGGTCAAATGGGAAGTAAGGAGGGACAACTTGGGTATATACTGCTGGGTATCAAGGTCTGGTATCTGTTATTATGTAACGGTTCGTTCAGATAAGGCTATGTATTACATAGTCCCTATTTAATCCTTTAGGTTCCAGACTGTCAAGTGTATGAATCCAATATGCTTCCCTCTTTTTCAATAATTTGATTCTATCACCTCCCCTCCTACTGGGTGTCACCTGTTCGATTATTTGATATTTAAGTTGTGAGAGATTGTGGCCTGCTGATTCGAAATGTGCTGGTACCGGAAGTAATAGATTTTTTCGTCTGATATTAGATTTGCGTTGGCATATGCGATCGCGTATTTTTTGGGTTGTTTCCCCTACATATATCTTACCACAGGGACACTTCAATAGGTACACTACAAAGTTGGTTTCAAATTTAAGGGACCTAATTGTGAAGGCTGATATAGGCCCGACTAAGACCATCCCTAGACAGACTTTTATACAGAAACAGAAGACAGGAACTTTTCCCTGTATACATTGCTCCCAGTGCTCGAATGTATTAAAAGGACCCCAATTTCATCATCCACAGTCAGGCAAAAGCTTCCCAATTCGCGGTTTCTTTACATGTGAAACCAACTTTGTAGTGTACCTATTGAAGTGTCCCTGTGGTAAGATATATGTAGGGGAAACAACCCAAAAAATACGCGATCGCATATGCCAACACAAATCTAATATCAGACGAAAAAATCTATTACTTCCGGTACCAGCACATTTCGAATCAGCAGGCCACAATCTCTCACAACTTAAATATCAAATAATCGAACAGGTGACACCCAGTAGGAGGGGAGGTGATAGAATCAAATTATTGAAAAAGAGGGAAGCATATTGGATTCATACACTTGACAGTCTGGAACCTAAAGGATTAAATAGGGACTATGAAATACATAGCCTTATCTGAACGAACCGTTACATAATAACAGATACCAGACCTTGATACCCAGCAGTATATACCCAAGTTGTCCCTCCTTACTTCCCATTTGACCACTATAATCCGTTTTTTATAAAAACCCTCCCCCCACGTCCGGTTACTTTGATACCTAGACACCTCTATATTTCAATATATTTCAATATATGTCTATCTATATCAACAGTAGTATGTGGTAACATGGTCTCCACCACTTTCTGATGTATTCTGTTGTTCCTTTTTAGATGAATTAGTCGCACTACCCTTCACTACGTTGGGTCATCCATAGTATCCTTTTCACGTTATGGTATAGTATCCATGTTTTCATGTTATTATAGGCTATCTTCCTGATATTTCCTATGACTGTCTAATGTCTTTTGTCTATATGTCCATATGTCTTATATCATTATCATCTATCCGCATTTATGTCCCTTATGTCCTTTTATCTTTTATCTTCTATGTCTTATTCTCCCCCATAGATTAGTCCGTTTTCATTCTATCCTATTTTACCCTACATCAGGTATTGCGATACTGTACTCTTCAAATATCCCGTACACTCATAATGACACTCACAGCGAGGCTTGATACGCACCTATACCATCTGCGCATGCGCAACACCAACACCTCAAGCGAGGCTTGAGGCGCATTCATACCAGTCATACCGGATCCTACCTATAAACAGGAGTGAGACGTGACACGCAACGGCACCCAGTGCGCATGCGCCATGACCCTCATTACTGGACACACTCCTTCAAATAAGGGCGCGCATCCTGGATCTCAGAGGCGCATCCCAGATAGTGCTACTGCACATTTCACACTACGCCCACATCCTGGACATCCATCCCTAAGCGGCAGAAGGTAGGACAATACTAGTCCACTTATGACAAACTGCATATATGACCTGTAGCCATGCGTTATATAGTATGTATTCTACTTACCTTATCTCCAGCCTTGTGCTCTCACTCTCTCTCTCCCCCTTCTCCGTTCCCTCCCATCTATCCATGGATCCACTGCCAATTCACTTTATCCAGGTTAGATCTATATACTGGCACTTAATTGCAGCATAGGGATATCCTATCTTAGTACTGTTGAAATTATCTTTTATCATGACAATATTTGTGCTCCATTTCTATAACGCTGCTGATGCCCACGGACTTGTAAGCATTCTATGGACTGCTGTTCACATGAACATTATATTCCTTAATATGTTCTCATTGAAAATGGGATCGGAATACATTACCCGCACCAAGGATATGTCTGAACACGGATTGTTGGACAAAATTACAGAATTCTCTGGACCTTAATTATTGCTTTTTACTTGAATCACTGCTTTATACTTATGTGCCACATTCTATGTCACTTGCCATGGCACACTTTATAAATATGTATATATAAGATGTGTTCATATTATTTTCTTTTCTTTCTTTTGTTTTGCTGTAGTCTGATGAAGGCTAATGTATGGCCGAAACGTCATGAATTTTACACAGCCGCATATGTCTATTAAAAGATTCTTTTTTGCAACGCTATTTGCTGGAGTTTTTACATTACTATTGAAACGGGGTGGGAACCCGACTTCCAGCGGCAAACGGACGGCAGAGTGCCACGAAGTTTTGCTTATACATTTACTCTCCCCTTATTCAAACACACTGCACACTGGTATTCTGAGAACAGAATGGCACCTGACTCTTTCTCAGCAGAAGGACATGGCGGAATACTGCCCCATAATTGGTTAACCAGGTTATCTGTCAGCCTTTGAGTCAATCAGGGCAAACACCCACTCCTAGGGTCATGTGATCATCCATCTTCTTACTTCCTATTGTTTTTTTTCCCCACCAATTTCCACAGCAAAATGGCGCTTGGCTCTGTTTTCACGTAATTCATCTTAAATGAATCGCCAAAACTTTGGATTTGTTTGGCAGACAAATTTTTGTAATGAATCTGATTTGTTTAGAATCAATTCGCTCATCTCTAATTAGTTAAACAATAAATGATCTTTGGTCATAAAAGTAACAGAAATCTGTGTCACTACCTCTCTATTCACATCCAAAGTAGCCTCCTTAATTGTGCAAGTTTTCTAGAAGGGATTTTTCTGCACAGTTTGAATTGTATGCATGTCGGGACACCATAAAAAATAGCCAAATTAAATGTTTATCAGATTCTTCGGCCGTTTGCCTTAATTTGGTGTGTTTTTCCCATCTTAGATGTAAAGTGATATCAGATGGTCTATATGATAATTACATTTGATCCTAGTAATGTGGGTTGGAGGTCACAACGTTGATATCTTGCAAATCAGCAGGCAGAGGGCTATGTATCATCTGGACTTTTTCGAGACGTTCTGTATAGAACCATTCTTTGGCACATTGGGCTGGGACTGTATGTTCTCTGCAGGTCAAAAGAAATTACTGTTAGGTTGCTAATGAGAAACATTTTTATGCAAAGCAGTGACACATATGACTGCACACGTTACACGCCAGTGATATTCACCATAACTAACCTTCGTGCATATAAAGAGGGTGGTCAGCCAGCAGCCCGGATGTAGGTTCTTGGAGTTCTTTCAACTCATCTCCAGGAGATGTCATGTCCTAATGGAGGAGTCTGGATAACATAGAAATCTCCTCCAAGAACATTTACAATTCTTCAAATAAACCAACCAAGATCACATCAGGTGGTCTGGATCATACACCAAAGAGGAGGCTTTAACACCAGAAGTACCAAAGCAAAATACCTCATAGCACCTGAAGGCTATGGTCATGAACTGTGCTGTTTACATCATGAGTTCCCCCTACAGACAAGTTATGTATCCCCTAGGATATCACCAATTGAGAACCATGGTCACAACTCCTCATCCTCAGTCAGCTAATGGTGAAATTCTTATATGGTCTGGAAAACCAGGGATGGTAGTAGACTTGGAGCAAACATTCCTTCCAGAATGTGTGGTATTATAGGAGATCTCTACACCAATCCTTGTGGTGTGTCCAGTTCTCTTTAAGGTTAGTCTTATGGATAGTTCTTCTCTCCTTGGAATCGAGTGAGATAACAGATCTGTAGGGAGGACTTGACTTTTTAACATTGAGCAACACTGCTTTATGTCACCTTATATCTCTAGTTCTGAAAATTTTACAAAGCCATGAGGAAGTATTGTCCTGCCGATGCATGAGAGGGGCTGCAACCCTCTTTATCAGGACCTCTTTGCCCAAAAAACAGATTGTGTACTTTCCAACAAATCCGGATATGTCTCATGGACTACAGTGCTCTGGGCCAGTCTATCATGGATTCTCCTCCATACCATGTTCACTAGCTATTCTTACATTACCCATCAGTTCATTACAGAAGTTTATGTAATGGCCGCGACAAAAGACTTTTATGGGATGCATTATTACTATGACCCTTGTATTGTTATTTTTTACAATGCTTCTATTATTATATCTATGCCAACCTTATGAGAGACATTCTCATGTCCTCAGTAACTTGTATACTTGAGGCCCACAGATTGGATCCACTATGCTTCATAGTGCCTTCATTGGGTCAGTGGAGTCACTGTATGCCATACATTGGTCTCTTCATCATCAAGGTGATCTGGAGTTGTTACCCACCTTTTGTTTGTAGTCACCAGTTATAAAGTATAAAGTTATATAGTAAATACGGAATGACAAACCTCTGCCTGGTATAGCAGACATACAGAAGAGGAAGAGATGAGAGTACACTTTAATTTTCCTGAAATGTCTGCACTGGTTAATGGTCCGTCACACACACAAAAAAAACAACACAGCAAAATATAAATATATACACTGAAGACTAAATCAATATTTTCTAATTGAATGAGGATTGATTATTAAGCCATAAGACATTATCTAGATAAGACACCAGAAAGTCTGAGTTTATTAAATGTAACATAAAATGTTTTTATTAAATTATGTTATTTTCTATGAAATGGGGAGAAAGTTCAAGTAGAATAAAAATAAAGTAAATGAATGACAGACTGATATAAAGGGAGAGAGGACCCTGCCCAGGCTTACAATCTACACGGGAAGCGGGAAGGAAAAGGTAGATGAAGGCAGAAGGAAGATAGATAGATAGATAGATAATAAAATGATCAATAGATATCTAGATATGAGATAGATAGATAGATAGATAGATATGAGATAGATAGATAGATAACTAGATATACAGCAGATAGATAGCTAGATAGATATCCAAAATAGCAAATGATGAGGCAGCACTCCAATTAAGGGAAGGGTGGTAGACCCGTCAAGCTTGACAAAGGCCCCATTGAGCTGGACTGAAACGTTGCGACTAGGGAAATAAATGGGTCTACCACCCTTCCCTTCATTGGAGTGCTGCCTCATCATTTGCTATTTTGGACATTATTTATGGATTTTTCTGCCTTAAATCCCTGAGGACGTGCACCCTTTCACATTTCTGATGTGTTGCTGTTGGCATTTGATTGCTGTATTAGATAGATAGATAGATAGATAGATAGATAGATAGATAGATAGATAGAAAACAATTCTTATATGTATGGGTCATTCTGGAGAGAGACCCAATGTTTTCTCTTAGGCCATTACCTGGCGTTGGTGACGGGTAACTTGATATCCACATTACAAAATAAAAGGGATTGAAAAACAAATATTAAATGTTTGTTACTAAAATAATAAGTGCACCCATCAGTGTATTTACTGATGCCCAATGCCAACTTCGTTCACATAATACATGTCTAGTGCATTTTTCAATATATTTGCTAGATGGCGCCATGGTGCAAGACATGAGAGAATGTTAAAACCAAAGTGTTGCCCTGATTATATTTCTCTTCTCCTGATAACTTTGTTATAATCGGCAACGCTGACACTTACCTTTTATTACATATATTTATAACATTCACTTAATCGCTTTGTATAACCATTTTTTTTTAAATTGATTTCACTACAGTTTTCTCGCATTGGGATGTCTGGAAACCATGAAGGAAATTTAAGTCATGTAAGCAACACGAATAGGGGTGAAAATGGTAGAAAAAACAAGATGTGTCAATAAAACTTTTCTTAGGAGCTACTTTTTCAGTCCAAGATCTTTCTAGTTGAACTTTAGGTGCCACAATTAACCATAAAATACTGCTGAAGTTAATTTTTAAAAGGTTTGTTTTACAAAAACTAATAGTCAAAAATCATATGAGGGGATTCCAAGTTCAGGACTCTCATCTTTCAGCTAGAGAGCAAATTGGTTACAAGAGTGTCTCTTGCTCTGGAGGACCCAGCACATCCAGACACGACCTGGACAGGGCACTGATTTCAATGGGTTTTGTGCAATGCTCCATTTCTCCTGTGGTGGCGCTGCAGAGAAATAGTAGCTGCTATAGCATTGCTTAGATTGGATGTCATTTTGATGATCTCACAGCTGTGAGAAATTTTAGGGTTTTCAGCATTTGAATAGACGCATGACTGTTTCTATTCATGGACAGCAAGCAAGGATCTTGAAACAATGAATAATTTAGAGTAAAGTTGCAGAATATTTCACTAGACAAGGATTTAACAGAAGTAAAGAAGATTTATCACCTCTCCTGATGTATTTGTGTTAGTAAATCCTTGTATTCTTGATGGAATAACAGCTCTGAAGCATCTTTGTCATTGTGCTGTTACTCCTAGAAATGTATCAGTTAATTGACAACTGGGTGTTACCAGTTTGGGGCGTGTTCCTTCCCAGTCAGAGCTGAGTGTGCTGGAATACACCTCTTTGCTAAGGAGAAAACATGCTCCAGAATAGTTTTTCCATGAGGAATACAAGTATTTGCTAAAACAGACATGTCAGGAGAAATAAAAAAAGATTTAAAAAGGCAATCCCTTTAATTTTGATGGCATAAGATGAGTATACATAATACACTATTGGTAGCACTTGGTGAAATCCCCCATGAGTATATGACCAATATAATATGATGAATGTAAGATAAGACAATCCTTTAATAGTCCCACCATGGGGAAATGCACAGTGTTACAGCAGCACAGAGAGGACACAAACTCCAAAATAAAGGCATTACAGTACAGGGTACAGATAAAAAGTAAAAAATAAGGGGTATAGATATCACAGCTCATAGAATTCAGTCTCTGAATGAAATGATATCCACAGAAACCCGTAGGCGATGAGTGCAGTCTATCTCCGCTTGGGTCGGTGTTGGTTGTACAGCCTAACAGCAGCAGGGAGGAATGACTTCGGATAGCGCTTCTTCTCACATTTGGGGTCACTGGCGGTAATACCCAATGCTATCACTGTCTCATGCATGGGATGGGAATTATTCTTCGTATGGAGATCAGCTTGCATAGTATCATTCTTTCACCTACCACCTGCACTGGTTCTGGGGGGCTCGCCAGGACAGATTAGCCCTTGTAATCAGTTTGTAAAATCTCCTCCTCTCCCAGGTTGAGATGCTGCCACCCCAGCATGCCACTCCAAAGAAGATTGCTGATTCCACCACATGAGTTGAAAAAGGCCCTGAGAAGTTCCCTCTGCACTCCAAAAGCTCTCAGCCTCCTAAGCAGGTAAAGCCTGCTGTAACCCTTTCTGTATAGTGCGTCCATGTTATCTGCCCAGTACAGCTTATTGTTTAGGAATACACCCAGGTACTTATAAGTGTTGACCATCTCAATGTCTATACCCTGGATTTCCACTGGTTTAGGAGGGTGATGTCAGTTCTTGCGGAAGTCCACAACCATCTCCTTAGTCTTCCTGGCATTGATCCTAAGGTGGTTCTGCTGGCACCAATCCACTAATTCCCGGGTCAGTTCTCTGTACTCCATGACATCCTCATCTGTGATGATGCCTACTATTGCCGAGTCATCAGAGAACTTTGTGCTTCTTCCAGGGGGCATAACTTACTGTGTCCCTAAGGGCTCATGCACATGACAGTATGCCCTCCCCGATATACGGTCCGTGAGCGGGCCATATGTCCCGGAGTGGCATACATCGTGTGCACGGGAGTGCACAGCATCATAGGTTACTGATCTTATGAGTGCAGGACAATAACCCCGCGGGCGGCCTGATGGGCACAATATCATAGTAACCTATGATGCTGTGCGCTCCTGTGCGCACCATGTATGCCACTCCGGGACACATGGCCCACTCATGGACCATATGTCTCAGAGGGCATACGGTCGTGTGCATGAGCCCTAACCCACATATATATACCTGGCATAATTGATGCCAATTCAGTCCTAATCGCCCAATGGACGTCCCCCTATGTCCACTGGCCAATGAGGAATCGCCCAATGTCGGTGCAGATGTGACGGAAACCAGGCCCCATGATAACCCATGTGATGACCCAAATACCGCAAGATCATGACATGAGATCACGTGACCACATTGCATGATCAACCACGTGATACCACCTCAGGTCTCCGCTCTATATACTACGTAATAAAGATGTGCTGATGAGGCACGAGTAACCACGCCACCCAAGCACATCACGGGAGGAAGAGGATAACCCGCAGGATGCATAAAAACCCATTGGCATGAATAGACCTGCCGCATCAACACCTATAATTATAGGCTGGCCATAACTCAGCCCCCATTGATGAAACCAACTATAATACCAAAAATCAATAACAATAAAAAGGCAGTGCAATGTAAAATCAATTATGCATATGCAGTATATAAGGTTCTGAAGATACATCTAATGTGTATTATTCAGATACATAATTGCCATTATGACCACATGTGGAAAATAAATGAGACAATAGAACAGTGAAATTTTGGGGAAAATAAGCCCCAATATTTCAATAAATACATAATAATATAAAATTCAAGATGTAACAATCTTATGAAAACAAATCTTATAAAAACACAAAAGGTGAAATAGTGGCAGTGCTGTGACATAAAAGTGACGAGTGCTATGCCATTGATAACGATAAGACATATCAAAAAGTGCATTGTGAAGGGTGAGCTAAACTGCATATGCAACCTTATATACAGCACAATACCATAATTAAGCCAAAAATTTAAGATAACATCATTGTAAAAACAGGGACACAATGATCCCCTATTATAGTTGATCTTCCAGTCATCAAAAGCGGCGTGGCTGTCCGGAAGTTATCACACAAATTCATCTACATGGATCCGAGGCATATATCGTCTAAAAAGAGGTAAAACAGAACAGTAAGTAAAACAAAGATGACAAATAGATAATAAAAACGATATTTACAATAATTAAACAACCACAGTTAAAAGACCACAGTTAAAATAGGGATCATACCTAGTGGTCTGATAATCGCAGAAGCAGAGGAGCTGTCAGGTACCTAGAGGAACCGAGCAAAACTGTTGCCATCATTTAAACCTAATGGAGAAAATCCAGCGTGTTTCCCTCTGACTCTGGAGCTTCTTCCAATTACCCCTCTGGGTGATATGTTCACATGATCAATTCTCAGTCAGAGTCAGAGGGAAACACGCTGGATTTTCTTGTTAAATACTATTTCACCATTAGGTTTAAATGATGGCAACAGTTTTGCACCGTTCCTCTAGGCGACCTGACAGCTCCTCTGTTTCTGCGATTATCAGACCACTAGGTGTGATCCAGAGGCGTTGCTAGGGTCGAAAAAGATCCGGGGCCCAAGTCCCAATGAATATGGCCCAATTCTCTAAGTCCCCCCCTCCCCCACATCGCATTTTGCTGTACTTGCTATATGGCAGCACATACCTGTCACATCCAGGGCCTCCAGGAGACGTCTCCTCCGATGTAGATCTTTTCTGTCATCATCTTCTCCATTTAGTCTGTAGAACTTCTTTCAGCCGCCTCGTCTCTGCAGAGTGTGACACACAGACATCTTAGCTTCATCACTTTTCTGTCATCATCCCCCAACCTAGAGTCCCCCCAGTGTTATCCTGCTGCTCGCTGTACCACAAATACTATCCTGAAGAAAAATAACTGCCATACAGATAGTCCCCCCATAGTAATAATGCTCCTCATAGTCCCACCAATAGTAATTCCCTTCTAGAATACCCCCATTAGTAATACTGCCCCCTACAGTGCCCCCAGCAGTGATAATGCTCCACAAGAGTGTCTCCATTAGTAATACTGCCCCCTACAGTACCCCCAACACTGATAATGCTCCCCAAGAGTGTCCCCATTAGTAATACTGCCCCCTACAGTGCCCCCAGCAGTGATAATGCTCCCAAAGAGTGTCCCCATTAGTAATACTGCCCCTACAGTGCCCCCAGCAGTGATAATGCTCCACAAGAGTGTCTCCATTAGTAATACTGCCCCCTACAGTG
Organism: Bufo gargarizans; assembly: GCF_014858855.1. Taxonomy (NCBI): domain Eukaryota; kingdom Metazoa; phylum Chordata; class Amphibia; order Anura; family Bufonidae; genus Bufo; species Bufo gargarizans. Next base: position 689,747,181 of record NC_058080.1, on the reverse strand, counting down.
CCCCCAACACTGATAATGCTCCCCAAGAGTGTCCCCATTAGTAGAAGAGCCCTCCAGTATTAATAATACCCTCACCAGTAGAAATAAGGCCCCCCCTATTTTTCACCCAGTGGTAATAAAGCTACAGACCTCTCAGTACTAATTAGACCCCCCACAGTGCTCTTAGTAGAAATAAGGCGGATCTATAAGTCCCTACTATAGAGCCCCCAGTAGTAATAAGAATGCCTATAATTAGAGTTGAGCGAACACCTGGATGTTCGGGTTCGAGAAGTTCGGCCGAACATCCCGGAAATGTTCGGGTTCGGGATCCGAACCCGATCCGAACTTCGTCCCGAACCCGAACCCCATTGAAGTCAATGGGGACCCGAACTTTTCGGCACTAAAAAGGCTGTAAAACAGCCCAGGAAAGAGCTAGAGGGCTGCAAAAGGCAGCAACATGTAGGTAAATCCCCTGCAAACAAATGTGGATAGGGAAATGAATTAAAATAAAAATTAAATAAATAAAAATTAACCAAAATCAATTGGAGAGAGGTTCCATAGCAGAGAATCTGGCTTCCCGTCACCCACCACTGGAACAGTCCATTCTCAGATATTTAGGCCCCGGCACCCAGGCAGAGGAGAGAGGTCCCGTAACAGAGAATCTGTCTTCATGTCAGCAGAGAATTAGTCTGCATGTCATAGCAGAGAATGAGGCTTCACGTCAGCCACCACTGCAACAGTCCATTGGCATATATTTAGGCCCAGCACCCAGGCAGAGGAGGGAGGTCCCGTAACAGAGAATCTGTCTTCATGTCAGCAGAGAATTAGTCTGCATGTCATAGCAGAGAATGAGGCTTCACGTCAGCCACCACTGCAACAGTCCATTGGCATATATTTAGGCCCAGCACACACACAGGCAGAGGAGAGAGGTCCCGTAACAGAGAATCTGGCTTCATGTCAGCAGAGAATCAGTCTGCATGTCATAGCAGAGAATGAGGCTTCACGTCAGCCACCACTGCAACAGTCCATTGGCATATATTTAGGCCCAGCACACACACAGGCAGAGGAGAGAGGTCCCGTAACAGAGAATCTGGCTTCATGTCAGCAGAGAATCAGTCTGCATGTCATAGCAGAGAATGAGGCTTCACGTCAGCCACCACTGCAACAGTCCATTGGCATATATTTAGGCCCAGCACCCAGGCAGAGGAGGGAGGTCCCGTAACAGAGAATCTGTCTTCATGTCAGCAGAGAATTAGTCTGCATGTCATAGCAGAGAATGAGGCTTCACGTCAGCCACCACTGCAACAGTCCATTGGCATATATTTAGGCCCAGCACACACACAGGCAGAGGAGAGAGGTCCCGTAACAGAGAATCTGGCTTCATGTCAGCAGAGAATCAGTCTGCATGTCATAGCAGAGAATGAGGCTTCACGTCACCCACCACTGCAACAGTCCATTGGCATATATTTAGGCCTAGCACACAGGCAGAGCAGAGAGGTCCCGTAACAGACAATCTGGCTTCATGTCAGCAGAGAATCAGTCTGCATGTCATAGCAGAGAATCAGGCTTCACGTCACCCACCACTGCAACAGTCCATTGGCATATATTTAGGCCTAGCACACAGGCAGAGCAGAGAGGTCCCGTAACAGACAATCTGGCTTCATGACAGCAGAGAATTAGTCTGCATGTCATAGCAGAGAATGAGGCTTCACGTCAGCCACCACTGCAACAGTCCATTGGCATATATTTAGGCCCAGCACCCAGGCAGAGGAGAGAGGTCCCGTAACAGACAATCTGGCTTCATGTCAGCAGAGAATTAGTCTGCATGTCATAGCAGAGAATCAGGCTTCACGTCAGCCACCACTGCAACAGTCCATTGTCATAAATTTAGGCCCAGCACCCAGGCAGAGGAGAGAGGTCCCGTAACAGACAATCTGGCTTCATGTCAGCAGAGAATTAGTCTGCATGTCATAGCAGAGAATGAGGCTTCACGTCAGCCACCACTGCAACAGTCCATTGGCATATATTTAGGCCTAGCACACAGGCAGAGCAGAGAGGTCCCGTAACAGACAATCTGGCTTCATGACAGCAGAGAATCAGTCTGCATGTCATAGCAGAGAATCAGGCTTCACGTCAGCCACCACTGCAACAGTCCATTGTCATAAATTTAGGCCCAGCACCCAGGCAGAGGAGAGAGGTCCCGTAACAGAGAATCTGGCTTCATGTCAGCAGAGAATCAGTCTTCATATCATAGCAGAGAATCAGGCTTCACGTCACCCACCACTGTAAGAGTCAATTTTCATAAATTTAGGCCCAGAACCCAGGCAGAGGAGAAAGGTCCCGTAACAGACAATCTGGCTTCATGTCAGCAGAGAATCAGTCTTCATATCATAGCCTAGAATCAGGCTTCACGTCACCCACCACTGTAAGAGTCAATTTTCATAAATTTAGGCCCAGAACCCAGGCAGAGGAGAAAGGTCCCGTAACAGACAATCTGGCTTCATGTCAGCAGAGAATCAGTCTTCATATCATAGCAGAGAATCAGGCTTCACGTCACCCACCACTGCAACAGTCAATTGTCATAAATTTAGGCCCAGCACCCAGGCAGAGGAGAGAGCTCCCGTAACAGAGGATCTGGCTTCATGTCAGCAGAGAATCAGTCTGCATGTCATAGCAGAGAATGAGGCTTCACGTCACCCACCACTGCAACAGTCCATTGGCATATATTTAGGCCTAGCACACAGGCAGAGCAGAGAGGTCCCGTAACAGACAATCTGGCTTCATGTCAGCAGAGAATCAGTCTGCATGTCATAGCAGAGAATGAGGCTTCACGTCACCCACCACTGCAACAGTCCATTGGCATATATTTAGGCCTAGCACACAGGCAGAGCAGAGAGGTCCCGTAACAGACAATCTGGCTTCATGACAGCAGAGAATCAGTCTGCATGTCATAGCAGAGAATGAGGCTTCACGTCACCCACCACTGCAACAGTCCATTGGCATATATTTAGGCCTAGCACACAGGCAGAGCAGAGAGGTCCCGTAACAGACGATCTGGCTTCATGTCAGCAGAGAATCAGTCTGCATGTCATAGCAGAGAATCAGGCTTCACGTCAGCCACCACTGCAACAGTCCATGGTCATAAATTTAGGCCCAGCACCCAGGCAGAGGAGAGAGGTCCCGTAACAGACAATCTGGCTTCATGTCAGCAGAGAATTAGTCTGCATGTCATAGCAGAGAATCAGGCTTCATGTCAGCCACCACTGCAACAGTCCATTGGCATATATTTAGGCCTAGCACACAGGCAGAGGAGAGGTTCATTCAACTTTGGGTAGCATCGCAATATAATGGTAAAATGAAAATAAAAATAGGATTGAATGAGGAAGTGCCCTGGAGTCCAATAATATATGGTTATGGGGAGGTAGTTAATGTCTAATCTGGACAAGGGACGGACAGGTCCTGTGGGATCCATGCCTGGTTCATTTTTATGAACGTCAGCTTGTCCACATTGGCTGTAGACAGGCGGCTGCGTTTGTCTGTAATGACGCCCCCTGCCGTGCTGAATACACGTTCAGACAAAACGCTGGCTGCCGGGCAGGCCAGCACCTCCAAGGCATAAAAGGCTAGCTCTGGCCACGTGGACAATTTAGAGACCCAGAAGTTGAATGGGGCCGAACCATCAGTCAGTACGTGGAGGGGTGTGCACACGTACTGTTCCACCATGTTAGTGAAATGTTGCCTCCTGCTAACACGTTGCGTATCAGGTGGTGGTGCAGTTAGCTGTGGCGTGTTGACAAAAGTTTTCCACATCTCTGCCATGCTAACCCTGCCCTCAGAGGAGCTGGCCGTGACACAGCTGCCTTGGCGACCTCTTGCTCCTCCTCTGCCTTGGCCTTGGGCTTCCACTTGTTCCCCTGTGACATTTGGGAATGCTCTCAGTAGCGCGTCTACCAACGTGCGCTTGTACTCGCGCATCTTCCTATCACGCTCCAGTGCAGGAAGTAAGGTGGGCACATTGTCTTTGTAGCGTGGATCCAGCAGGGTGGCAACCCAGTAGTCCGCACAGGTTAAAATGTGGGCAACTCTGCTGTCGTTGCGCAGGCACTGCAGCATGTAGTCGCTCATGTGTGCCAGGCTGCCCAGGGGTAAGGACAAGCTGTCCTCTGTGGGAGGCGTATCGTCATCGTCCTGCCTTTCCCCCCAGCCACGCACCAGTGATGGACCCGAGCTGCGTTGGGTGCCACCCCGCTGTGACCATGCTTCATCCTCATCCTCCTCCACCTCCTCCTCATCCTCGTCCTCCTCGTCCTCCAGTAGTGGGCCCTGGCTGGCCACATTTGTACCTGGCCTCTGCTGTTGCAAAAAACCTCCCTCTGAGTCACTTCGAAGAGACTGGCCTGAAAGTGCTAAAAATGACCCCTCTTCCTCATCCTCCTCCTCCTCCTCCTGGGCCACCTCCTGTTCCATCATCGCCCTAAGTGTTTTCTCAAGGAGACATAGAAGTGGTATTGTAACGCTGATAACGGTGTCATCGCCACTGGCCATGTTGGTGGAGTACTCGAAACAGCGCAACAGGGCACACAGGTCTCGCATGGAGGCCCAGTCATTGGTGGTGAAGTGGTGCTGTTCTGTAGTGCGACTGACCCGTGCGTGCTGCAGCTGAAACTCCACTATGGCCTGCTGCTGCTCGCACAGTCTGTCCAGCATGTGCAAGGTGGAGTTCCACCTGGTGGGCACGTCGCATATGAGGCGGTGAGCGGGAAGGCCGAAGTTACGCTGTAGCGCAGACAGGCGAGCAGCGGCAGGATGTGAACGCCGGAAGCGCGAACAGACGGCCCGCACTTTATGCAGCAGCTCTGACATGTCGGGGTAGTTGTGAATGAACTTCTGCACCACCAAATTCAGCACATGCGCCAAGCAAGGGATGTGCGTCAAATTGGCTAGTCCCAGAGCTGCAACGAGATTTCGCCCATTATCACACACCACCAGGCCGGGCTTGAGGCTCACCGGCAGCAACCACTCGTCGGTCTGTTGTTCAATACCCCGCCACAACTCCTGTGCGGTGTGGGGCCTGTCCCCCAAACATATGAGTTTCAGAATGGCCTGCTGACGTTTACCCCGGGCTGTGCTGAAGTTGGTGGTGAAGGTGTGTGGCTGACTGGATGAGCAGGTGGAAGAAGAGGAGGAGGAAGCCGAGAAGGAGGAGGTGGCAACAGGAGGCAAAGAATGTTGCCCTGCGATCCTTGGCGGCGGCAGGACGTGCGCCAAACAGCTCTCCGCCTGGGGCCCAGCTGCCACTACATTTACCCAGTGTGCAGTTAGGGAGATATAGCGTCCCTGGCCGTGCTTACTGGTCCACGTATCTGTGGTTAGGTGGACCTTGCTACAGATGGCGTTGCGCAGTGCACACTTGATTTTATCGGATACTTGGTTGTGCAGGGAAGGCACGGCTCTCTTGGAGAAGTAGTGCCGGCTGGGAACAACATACTGTGGGACAGCAAGCGACATGAGCTGTTTGAAGCTGTCTGTGTCCACCAGCCTAAATGACAGCATTTCATAGGCCAGTAGTTTAGAAATGCTGGCATTCAGGGCCAGGGATCGAGGGTGGCTAGGTGGGAATTTACGCTTTCTATCAAATGTTTGTGAGATGGAGAGCTGAACGCTGGCGTGTGACATGGTTGAGACGCTTGGTGACGGAGGTGGTGGTGGTGGTGTTGGTGGTACATCCCCTGTTTGCTGGGCGGCAGGTGCCAACGTTCCTCCAGAGGCGGAGGAAGAGGCCGAGGCGGCAGCAGCAGAATAGGCCGAGGCGGCAGCAGCAGAAGAGGTAGCAGGGGGAGCCTGAGTGACTTCCTTGGTTTTAAGGTGTTTACTCCACTGCAGTTCATGCTTTGCATGCAGGTGCCTGGTCATGCAGGTTGTGCTCAGGTTCAGAACGTTAATGCCTCGCTTCAGGCTCTGATGGCACAGCGTGCAAACCACTCGGGTCTTGTCGTCAGCACATTGTTTGAAGAAGTGCCATGCCAGGGAACTCCTTGAAGCTGCCTTTGGGGTGCTCGGTCCCAGATGGCGGCGGTCAGTAGCAGGCGGAGTCTCTTGGCGGCGGGTGTTCTGCTTTTGCCCACTGCTCCCTCTTTTGCTACGCTGTTGGCTCGGTCTCACCACTGCCTCTTCCTCCGAACTGTGAAAGTCAGTGGCACGACCTTCATTCCATGTGGGGTCTAGGACCTCATCGTCCCCTGCATCGTCTTCCACCCAGTCTTGATCCCTGACCTCCTGTTCAGTCTGCACACTGCAGAAAGACGCAGCAGTTGGCACCTGTGTTTCGTCATCATCAGAGACATGCTGAGGTGGTATTCCCATGTCCTCATCATCAGGAAACATAAGTGGTTGTGCGTCAGTGCATTCTATGTCTTTCACCGCTGGGGAAGGGCTAGGTGGATGCCCTTGGGAAACCCTGCCAGCGGAGTCTTCAAACAGCATAAGAGACTGCTGCATAACTTGAGGCTGAGACAGTTTCCCTGGTATGCATGGGGGTGATGTGACAGACTGATGGGGTTGGTTTTCAGGCGCCATCTGTGCGCTTTCTGCAGAAGACTGGGTGGGAGATAATGTGAACGTGCTGGATCCACTGTCGGCCACCCAATTGACTAATGCCTGTACCTGCTCAGGCCTTACCATCCTTAGAACGGCATTGGGCCCCACCATATATCGCTGTAAATTCTGGCGGCTACTGGGACCTGAGGTAGTTGGTACACTAGGACGTGTGGATGTGGCAGAACGGCCACGTCCTCTCCCAGCACCAGAGGGTCCACTAACACCACCACGACCATGTCCACGTCCGCGTCCCTTACTAGATGTTTTTCTCATTGTTATGGTTCACCACAACAACAAATATATTATTTGGCCCAATGTATTGTATTCAAATCAGCGGGATATAAATTTGAGGCCTAGTATTTAGGCGCTGGGTGACCGGTATGGATTTAGTGACAGAATTAGACTTGGAAATGCACAGAAGCGTGTGTGTGAAGTTATTCTGAATGACCCTATGTGCACCTTCAATATTATATACCCTTTTAGGGATAGATTTCAAATAGCTCTGATATAGCAGAAACCACTAAATTATGAAATTGCTAAATTGGGAATTGTACTTCAACCCAGAACAAAAAATGTGCTTTGACGGACACTAAATATCTTGCCCAGCAACAACAGTACAGCGGTGGGTAACGAGAGATTTAGAGGGATTTAAATTTGAGGCCTAGTATTTAGGCGCTGGGTCACCGGTATGGATTTAGTGACAGAATTAGACTTGGAAATGCACAGAAGCGTGTGTGTGAAGTTATTCTGAATGACCCTATGTGCACCTTCAATATTATATACCCTTTTAGGGATAGATTTCAAATAGCTCTGATATAGCAGAAACCACTAAATTATGAAATTGCTAAATTGGGAATTGTACTTCAACCCAGAACAAAAAATGTGCTTTGACGGACACTAAATATCTTGCCCAGCAACAACAGTACAGCGGTGGGTAACGAGAGATTTAGAGGGATTTAAATTTGAGGCCTAGTATTTAGGCGCTGGGTCACCGGTATGGATTTAGTGACAGAATTAGACTTGGAAATGCACAGAAGCGTGTGTGTGAAGTTATTCTGAATGACCCTATGTGCACCTTCAATATTATATACCCTTTTAGGGATAGATTTCAAATAGCTCTGATATAGCAGAAACCACTAAATTATGAAATTGCTAAATTGGGAATTGTACTTCAACCCAGAACAAAAAATGTGCTTTGACGGACACTAAATATCTTGCCCAGCAACAACAGTACAGCGGTGGGTAACGAGAGATTTAGAGGGATTTAAATTTGAGGCCTAGTATTTAGGCGCTGGGTCACCGGTATGGATTTAGTGACAGAATTAGACTTGGAAATGCACAGAAGCGTGTGTGTGAAGTTATTCTGAATGACCCTATGTGCACCTTCAATATTATATACCCTTTTAGGGATAGATTTCAAATAGCTCTGATATAGCAGAAACCACTAAATTATGAAATTGCTAAATTGGGAATTGTACTTCAACCCAGAACAAAAAATGTGCTTTGACGGACACTAAATATCTTGCCCAGCAACAACAGTACAGCGGTGGGTAACGAGAGATTTAGAGGGATTTAAATTTGAGGCCTAGTATTTAGGCGCTGGGTCACCGGTATGGATTTAGTGACAGAATTAGACTTGGAAATGCACAGAAGCGTGTGTGTGAAGTTATTCTGAATGACCCTATGTGCACCTTCAATATTATATACCCTTTTAGGGATAGATTTCAAATAGCTCTGATATAGCAGAAACCACTAAATTATGAAATTGCTAAATTGGGAATTGTACTTCAACCCAGAACAAAAAATGTGCTTTGACGGACACTAAATATCTTGCCCAGCAACAACAGTACAGCGGTGGGTAACGAGAGATTTAGAGGGATTTAAATTTGAGGCCTAGTATTTAGGCGCTGGGTCACCGGTATGGATTTAGTGACAGAATTAGACTTGGAAATGCACAGAAGCGTGTGTGTGAAGTTATTCTGAATGACCCTATGTGCACCTTCAATATTATATACCCTTTTAGGGATAGATTTCAAATAGCTCTGATATAGCAGAAACCACTAAATTATGAAATTGCTAAATTGGGAATTGTACTTCAACCCAGAACAAAAAATGTGCTTTGACGGACACTAAATATCTTGCCCAGCAACAACAGTACAGCGGTGGGTAACGAGAGATTTAGAGGGATTTAAATTTGAGGCCTAGTATTTAGGCGCTGGGTCACCGGTATGGATTTAGTGACAGAATTAGACTTGGAAATGCACAGAAGCGTGTGTGTGAAGTTATTCTGAATGACCCTATGTGCACCTTCAATATTATATACCCTTTTAGGGATAGATTTCAAATAGCTCTGATATAGCAGAAACCACTAAATTATGAAATTGCTAAATTGGGAATTGTACTTCAACCCAGAACAAAAAATGTGCTTTGACGGACACTAAATATCTTGCCCAGCAACAACAGTACAGCGGTGGGTAACGAGAGATTTAGAGGGATTTAAATTTGAGGCCTAGTATTTAGGCGCTGGGTCACCGGTATGGATTTAGTGACAGAATTAGACTTGGAAATGCACAGTAAGCGGTGTGTGTGAAGTTATTCTGAATGACCCTATGTGCACCTTCAATATTATATACCCTTTTAGGGATAGATTTCAAATAGCTCTGATATAGCAGAAACCACTAAATTATGAAATTGCTAAATTGGGAATTGTACTTCAACCCAGAACAAAAAATGTGCTTTGACGGACACTAAATATCTTGCCCAGCAACAACAGTACAGCGGTGGGTAACGAGAGATTTAGAGGGAATTAAATTTGAGGCCTAGTATTTAGGCGCTGGGTCACCGGTATGGATTTAGTGACAGAATTAGACTTGGAAATGCACAGAAGCGTGTGTGTGAAGTTATTCTGAATGACCCTATGTGCACCTTCAATATTATATACCCTTTTAGGGATAGATTTCAAATAGCTCTGATATAGCAGAAACCACTAAATTATGAAATTGCTAAATTGGGAATTGTACTTCAACCCAGAACAAAAAATGTGCTTTGACGGACACTAAATATCTTGCCCAGCAACAACAGTACAGCGGTGGGTAACGAGAGATTTAGAGGGATTTAAATTTGAGGCCTAGTATTTAGGCGCTGGGTCACCGGTATGGATTTAGTGACAGAATTAGACTTGGAAATGCACAGAAGCGTGTGTGTGAAGTTATTCTGAATGACCCTATGTGCACCTTCAATATTATATACCCTTTTAGGGATAGATTTCAAATAGCTCTGATATAGCAGAAACCACTAAATTATGAAATTGCTAAATTGGGAATTGTACTTCAACCCAGAACAAAAAATGTGCTTTGACGGACACTAAATATCTTGCCCAGCAACAACAGTACAGCGGTGGGTAACGAGAGATTTAGAGGGATTTAAATTTGAGGCCTAGTATTTAGGCGCTGGGTCACCGGTATGGATTTAGTGACAGAATTAGACTTGGAAATGCACAGAAGCGGTGTGTGTGAAGTTATTCTGAATGACCCTATGTGCACCTTCAATATTATATACCCTTTTAGGGATAGATTTCAAATAGCTCTGATATAGCAGAAACCACTAAATTATGAAATTGCTAAATTGGGAATTGTACTTCAACCCAGAACAAAAAATGTGCTTTGACGGACACTAAATATCTTGCCCAGCAACAACAGTACACCGGTGGGTAACGAGAGATTTAGAGGGAATTAAATTTGAGGCCTAGTATTTAGGCGCTGGGTCACCGGTATGGATTTAGTGACAGAATTAGACTTGGAAATACACAGTAGCGGGTGTGTGTGAAGTTATTCTGAATGACCCTATGTGCACCTTCAATATTATATACCCTTTTAGGGATAGATTTCAAATAGCTCTGATATAGCAGAAACCACTAAATTATGAAATTGCTAAATTGGGAATTGTACTTCAACCCAGAACAAAAAATGTGCTTTGACGGACACTAAATATCTTGCCCAGCAACAACAGTACAGCGGTGGGTAACGAGAGATTTAGAGGGAATTAAATTTGAGGCCTAGTATTTAGGCGCTGGGTCACCGGTATGGATTTAGTGACAGAATTAGACTTGGAAATACACAGTAGCGGGTGTGTGTGAAGTTATTCTGAATGACCCTATGTGCACCTTCAATATTATATACCCTTTTTGGGATAGATTTCAAATAGCTCTGATATAGCAGGAACCACTAAATTATGAAATTGCTAAATTGGGAATTGTACTTCAACCCAGAACAAAAAATGTGCTTTGACGGGCACTAAATAACTTTCCCAGCTACAACAGGACAACGGTAACGAGAGATTTAGAGGGATTTAAATTTGAGGCCTAGTATTTAGGCGCTGGGTGACAGGTATGGGTTTAGTGACAGAATTAGACTTGGAAATACACAGTAGCGGGTGTGTGTGAAGTTATTCTGAATGACCCTATGTGCACCTTCAATATTATATACCCTTTTTGGGATAGATTTCAAATAGCTCTGATATAGCAGAAACCACTAAATTATGAAATTGCTAAATTGGGAATTGTACTTCAACCCAGAACAAAAAATGTGCTTTGACGGACACTAAATATCTTGCCCAGCAACAACAGTACAGCGGTGGGTAACGAGAGATTTAGAGGGAATTAAATTTGAGGCCTAGTATTTAGGCGCTGGGTCACCGGTATGGATTTAGTGACAGAATTAGACTTGGAAATACACAGTAGCGGGTGTGTGTGAAGTTACTCTGAATGACCCTATGTGCACCTTCAATATTATATACCCTTTTTGGGATAGATTTCAAAGAGCTCTGATATAGCAGGAACCACTAAATTATGAAATTGCTAAATTGAGAATTGTATTTCAACCCAGAACAAGAAATGTGCTTGAACGGACACTAAATAACTCGCCCAGCTACAGCACTAGGGACAGATTTAGCTGGATATAAATTTGAGGCCTAGTATTTAGGCGCTGGGTGACCGGTATGGATTTAGTGACAGAATTAGACTGGGATATGGCCAAAAAATGAACAGACTATTGCTGGTTAAATGCACTTGGTGTGACAGCTTCACCCTGATGTAGGCTTTAGCCAAATAACAACCACACCATTGAGGGTTAAATGCACTTGGTGACAGGCGCAGCTTGCCCCTGATTTTGTATATGGCCAAAAAATGAACAGACTATTGCTGGTTAAATGCACTTGGTGTGACAGCTTCACCCTGATGTAGGCTTTAGCCAAATAACAACCACACCATTGAGGGTTAAATGCACTTGGTGACAGGCGCAGCTTGCCCCTGATTTTGTATATGGCCAAAAAATGAACAGACTATTGCTGGTTAAATGCACTTGGTGTGACAGCTTCACCCTGATGTAGGCTTTAGCCAAAAAACAACCACACCATTGAGGGTTAAATGCACTTGGTGACAGGCGCAGCTTGCCCCTGATTTTGTATATGGCCAAAAAATGAACAGACTATTGCTGGTTAAATGCACTTGGTGTGACAGCTTCACCCTGATGTAGGCTTTAGCCAAAAAACAACCACACCATTGAGGGTTAAATGCACTTGGTCGCAGCTTGTGCTGGCGCACCACAAGACACAAAATGGCCGCCGATCACCCCAGAAAAATGAGACTGACAAACGGTCTGTGCAGCCTAAAAACAGTGAGCAATTGAGGATCAGCAGCTCAATGATCCACAGCTGCAGATCGATCAGTTAATCAAGTCCTTTGGAGGAGTTAATCTGCCTAATCTCGCCCTACTGTCGCAGCCGCAACCTCTCCCTACGCTAATCAGAGCAGAGTGACGGGCGGCGCTATGTGACTCCAGCTTAAATAGAGGCTGGGTCACATGGTGCTCTGGCCAATCACAGCCATGCCAATAGTAGGCATGGCTGTGATGGCCTCTTGGGGCAAGTAGTATGACGCTTGTTGATTGGCTGCTTTGCAGCCTTTCAAAAAGCGCCAAGAAAGCGTCACAAAAGCGCCAAGAAAGCGACGAACACCGAACCCGAACCCGGACTTTTACGAAAATGTCCGGGTTCGGGTCCGTGTCACGGACACCCCAAAATTCGGTACGAACCCGAACTATACAGTTCGAGTTCGCTCATCCCTACCTATAATGTCCCATGGATTTGCAGTGCCCCCTGTTGTTATATTCCTCCCTCCACCATACAGTCCCATGTAAATAACATCACACCATCTCTCCAGCCCCCTCCAACATACAGTCCCATGTAAATAACATCACTCCTTCTAGCCCAGGCAACTTCTTTCTGCCTGTTGGTTTCCTGACACACTCAGGCCTTGGGACACTGCCTCTTTATTACTGGGATCCTTTGTCACACTGCCTGTCCAGGATCCTGCTCTGCTGTGTTCCTGAGTCTTGCCAACAGAACACACCGCTATATTCCTGCTGCACTGCCACTGCTGCTGTTGTTCTTGTGGGTCCCTAAAAACTTTTTAGTAAAAGCCAAGGCTGCACAGCTTGCACTCTGGCTATTGCTGAGCTGAGCCTCACTTCCTGCCAGACCAGTACTGATAAGCCGGACTTCCTGTGCACCCACAGGATAACTAGTAAGAGGAGAAGTGAGGAGGAGCCAGCAGCCAATCAGGTTAGACGATCCACTGCAGTCGTCGCTGCCTTACTTAGCGCAGCGGTATTGCGCTGGCGCCGCCGGCACCCAGCTGTGTGAGTGAGTCAGCTGAGCTGAGCCAGCCAGGAATCAGGATGTCATGCCGCAGCTGATGTAAGCCGAGTAGCTGCCTTAATAGATGTAATATGGCAGTGTGCAGCACCAGTCTCCCGAGTACCGAGGTTCGGGGGGGCAGTGGTAGTTTGATTTGGGGCCCTGGACCCGGATAAAAAGCCCTAGAAACGCCCCTGGTATGATCCCTATTTTAACTGTGGTTAATTATTGTAAATATAGTTTTTATTAGCTATTTGTGGTCTTTGTTTTAATTACTGTTCTGTTTTACCTCTTTTTAGAACTATATATTCCTCGGATCCATGTAGATGAATTTTTGTGATAACTTCCGGACAGCCACGATACTTTTGATGATTGGAAGATCAACTAAAATAGGGGATCATTGTGTCCCTGTTTTTACAATGACGTTATCTTAAATTTTTGGTTTAATTTTGGTATTGTGCTGTATATAAGGTTGCATATGCAGTTTAGCTCACCCTTTACAATGCCCTTTTGTGTCTTGATGTCTTATCGTTATCAATGGCATGGCACTTTTTCACCTTTTGCGTTTTTATAAGATTGGTTTTTATGCATTTTATATTATTATGTTCTTATTGAGATATAAGGACTTATTTTCCCCAACATTTCACTGTTCTATTTTCTCATTTATTTTCCACATGTGGTCATAATGGCAATTATGTATCGGAATAATGCACATTAGATGTATCTTCAGAACCTTATATACTGCATATGCATATTTTTTATTGATTTTACATTGCACTGCCTTTTTATTGTTATTGATTTTTGGTATTATAGTTGGTTTCATCAATGGGGGTTGAGTTATGGCCCAGCGTATTTTATTTATATGGCCTAAAATTATAGGTGTTTATGTGGCGGGTCTATTTATGCCAATGGGCCTTTATGCATCCTGCGGGTTATCCTCTTCCTCCCGTGATGTGCTTGGGAGGCGTGGTTACTCGTGCCTCATCAGCACATCTTTATTACGTAGTATATAGAGCGGAGACCTGAGGTGGTATCACGTGGTTGATCATGCAATGTGGTCACATGATCTCACGTCATGATCTCACAGTATTTGGGTCGTCACATGGGTTATCATGTGACCTGGTTTCCGTGACATCTTCGCCGACATTGGGCGATTCCTCATTGGCCAGTGGACACAGGGGGACGTCCATTGGGTGATTAGGACTGAATTGGCATCAATTACGTGAGGCATATATATGTGGGTTAGGGCTCATGCACACGACCGTATGCCCTCCGAGAGATACGGTCCGTGAGCGGGCCATATGTCCCGGAGTGGCATACTGGACATGGTGCGCACGGGAGCGCACAGCATCATAGGTTACTATGATACTGTGCGCATCGGGCTGCCCACGGGGTTATTGTCCTGCACTCATAATATCATATGAGTGCAGGACAATAGTCCCACGGGCGGCCCGATGCGCACAGTATCATAGTAACCTATGATGCTGTGCGCTCCCGTGTGCACGATGTATGCCGCTCCCGGGCATTTGCCCCGCTCACGGACCGTATGTCTCGTAGGGCATACGGTTGTGTGCATGAGCCCTTATGGACACAGTAAGTTAAGGCGCACCAGAGAGCTTCCGGCCCTCCCCAAACTGGTCAGTAAATCATGCTTGTATTACACTATTAGTTAGCATTGTTTTGTTATTTAGTGGGTCTCTGGTAAATGGTCAGCAATATTTTACCAGCATTTTTTATGGGTCTGTCATCATCCATTGTAAGGGGTTGGACGGCATTGTTTTACTGTGACCATCTGATCCCCCCTTATCACTCGATTTTTATATAACAGGCAACAGTTTATTGATGGCAATAGTGAGTTTTTCTAGTATATATGGGTGGGTTTACCAATGTGGGTGATCACCCTGTGTTTAATTACACATTTATTGTTATATACATCCATCATTGCCATCATATTGCCTGAGGAACAATATTTAATATATGATTTGGAGACCACATGAGACACGGGTGAGTCCCCACTAATTTATACACAGCTGCCTCTAAGTGTGGTTGCATGTTTACTTAACAATTCATGACCATATTTTCCTTTTTTTGGGGGAAGGGCTTTTGTTGTACATTTCAGCACTCCCTGCAATCTATTGTAATTGTCTTTGATATTTATTTACATTAATAAAGATGTGACTTTTGTACTTTTGACTTATGTGTGGTTTTGTTAATACATTTTTTGGGATGTACATGGAGTTTGCAGGTTTGTCTATTTTCACCAGGTATTTTAAATTTCCTTTTATACTTTAAGGGAGTCTGGCAAAAGTTTTGACCATGCTAAACTGCTAACAGCACCAGGTAGGGGCCAGGGACAAATATACCTTCTGTGGAACTATTATTATCAGGAGTAGTGTGTATATGAACTTTTATTCTGCTAGGTTCTTCTCTTTCAGGTGCCAAGGAGGCAATGCTTCACTGTGAAGTGCTGTTTGCATTGAGCTGCTCTGCCCCTATGCTCCGATGGTGGAGCTACATTTAGAAGTGCACACTGATTCCCCCCCCCCCCCACTCTGAGTGTACAGCGGCAGTGATCTCCTGGGTGGACGCTACAGCTGTCACTCAGTGAAGCAGCTTAATCCCTTCATGACCCAGTGATTTTCAAATTTTTTTTTTCATTTTTTTTTTTTTTTATCCCATCCTTCCCAAAGCCATAACTTTTTTTATTTTTCCATTCACATAGCATATGAGGGCTTGTTTTTTGCGGGACAAAAATATGCACCATTTACAGTTGCATATAATGTAGTGGGAAGTGGGAAAACTTATACAAAAACTACAATTGTGCCACAGTTTTATGGGTTTTGTTTTTACAGCATTTCCTATGTAGTAAAACTGACCTGTTACCTTTATTCTGAGTCAGTATGATTACAACAATACCACATATGTATTGTTTTTTATTGCGTTTTAATATAAAAAAAATGTAAACTTTGGAAAAAACAATTTTTTTTTTGCATCGTCATATTCTGACCCCCATAACTTTTTTATTTTTACGTGTACAGAGTTGTTTTAGGGCTCATTTTTTGCAGGGCCATTTGAACTTTTCATTGGTAGCATTAGCGGGGTATATGAATCTTTGATCACTTGTATAAAAAAAATTGTGGGAGGGGGAGTGACCAAAAACGGAGAATCGGCCATTTTGACTTTTTTTGCCGTATGGGCTAGATAGTTTAATATTTTAATAGTACAGGCGTTTTCACAAGTGATGATGTCCTTGACATTTTAGATTTTTTTTTTGTTTATGTATTATTATTATTTTTTTTTTCTTTTTTGCACTTTTTAATAGTGACACAGGCAGGCTCTCCATGTGCGGCAGCCTTTTATAACCCACGAGGACAGAGGCTGCCACACACACACTCCAGCTCCAGGTTTTTAACCTTCGAGATGCCGTGGTCATATTTGACCACGACATCTGAGAGGTTAAATGTGTGCGATCAATGTTATTGTTGATCTCATATTATATATGGTTTAATATTTCATATATGGTTTAAAACATCAGGCACCCTCCAGCTATGGCGCTTCTGCACATTTTTAAATGCCTGACCACCGGCGTAAATTTACGCAAGGCTGCTTTATTCCACACCTGTCCATGGTGGACACTGAAGTGAATGGAGCTGAGATGCAATACCACACACAGCCTGTGGACATTTGTGGGGCTGTTTTTAGAAGAAATCAGCCTTTTTTTCTAGTCCTGGACAATCCCTTTAATGCAGAGATCAGTGTGCATTTCACAGTGAAGTGCCACCCTTTGGGCACTTGCAGGAGCAGAACCTGAGTGAATTAAATGTCATGTTCACACTCCTGATGCTCCTGATAAACGTTATGTAAAAGGTATATTTGTCCTGTTCTTCCAAGCCTCTACCTAATGCTCTCAGCAGTTTAGCACGATCAAAGCCGCTGCCAGACTCCCTTTAAAGGATTTATGGAGGATTAGAAAGAGGGTCTGCTTTTTTTCAGAAATAGTGCCACTCTAGTCCATGGTCTGTGCCTAGAATTGCAATTCTGGCTCGTTCACTGTAAAAAAATAAAAAATGCAAATTTAAAAGATCATTCTTTCTAATCCTGAACCCCCACTTTAAATCCAGGGTTCTGAAAATCTATTATATATCACATTCACAATGTGATTGCCATGTATTTCTTCTCTCTGCCGTAAATGGATACAGTCACATGTGACTGTGTTATAAAACTGATCTGTCCTCGATGAGCGAGGGGCATTATGATGAAGAATGTTTGGAATTGTGCTTTGAGGAACACAAGATCCTGCCGCCTCGCTGCATGTAACAGAGTCAATGAAGCTGAAATGTACTGAAAGCTGAGCTCGGGGTCTAGCAGAGCTCTGTGACATGCTTGGAGCTTAAATGTAGCAGAAAATGAAATCCAAATACAATATTTTTAGGAGGGTGTTGTGCAATACTGCAAATATCGGGATTTTGTAACAAGCACTTAAAGTATTCCATTAGCTACAGGAATTAGAAATTGAAACCCACATTATCAGTGCAACACAAAATAAGTCCGGACAGAATGGGTAATTCCACGGCAGTGATTCTTCCATGAATGTTTATTCTTTTTTGGAATTTAATGGAACAAAAATCACCAATAATCTAAGACTTTAGAGGGACTCTAAGCACAGAAAATGCACAGAAACATAAAAAAACTATATTCCAGACATTCCTTTCTTAATCTCCTTCTTTACTTTGATTCAATTGTGTCTCATATTACAATTAAAATTGAGAAATATATAAAGAAATGTTCTCTGTGTTCCAGACCTCAGTCATGCCCCTTTGCTCCTCATTGTCACGGGTCTGGCTGTAAGACAACTGGCTGCAGTAGAAGCCTCTCCGCTCTGCCCTGTCTGCAGTAGGGGAAACAGATTGTTAAACCCTGCACCTCAACCATCTGAAGATGAAGCTGATCAGTAGGAGACTTACCCTGGGTTCACACCTGAGCGTTTCTGAGACGCGCGTTTTACGCGCGTATTTGTCGCACGTTTTTATGCACGTTTTTTGCAATAGTAAACGCGCGTTTGACGCCCGTTTGTGTGATTGACTGCAGTGTTGTCCAATGAGTCTATGAGCCAAAACGCGCGACAAACGCCCAAAAAAAAGCTCAAGAACTTGTTTATGCGTCGGGCGTTTTACCGCGCGTTCAAACGCGCTGTAAAACGCTCAAGTGTGAACCAGGGCCATAGGGAAGCATTGGTTTTCACGTGTTGAGCGTTTTACAGCGCTTTTGAACGCGCTGTAAAACGCTCAGGTGTGAACTTAGGGTAACGCCTGTGTTCTCTGTAGGATTTCTACACAGAAAGATCATACAGAAATAGCTGCAGACCAAGGGTACATCCACATGAGAGTGAAAAACGGTCTATGGTTGTATTCGCACAACCGTTTTTTTTTTTAAACAGGCTTCGAATAACGGCCTTCAAAAATAGGACGTGTCCTATTTTGGCTATTTTCACAACCTGAAAGCCTACCCCATACAATTAAAGAGGACCACTTTTAGTGGCTGTTTTTCTAAAAGGCATGTGTGAAAAAACTTTTTTTATTTTTAAATTGACTGTTTTGCTATCTGTCACCTGCATCATTGCTATTTAAGTAAAGGAATTGCATAGTAGCACGTGTCACCTTATCCACAAATGTACCTTTCTTTTAGCCATTGGTGGTTCCAGTGTTCAGAAAACGAACTTTGCTTAAAATGCAAATTAGACTGCAAAGTGCCCAGCGGGGCGTTACACTCTGCAGAAGGAGCCCAGGCCTCTTACCAGTGCCCAAGCCCACCTCCTGTCAGCTTTAACATAACTCCCCCTGTCTCAATATGTACGCCCCCTCCGCCGCCACATCACATTCCAGCCCTATCTCCAACCACCTACGCTGCACGGCACAGGCTCGAGATTTAGACGAGATGCAGCAACAAACAGGCGGTTGGAGATAGGGCTGGAACCACCAATGGCTAAAAGAAAGGTACATTTGTGAATAAGGTGACATGTGCTACTATACAATTCCTTTAGGGCCCATTCAGACGGTCGTAGTGCTTTGTGGATCCGCAATTTGCGGGCCGCACGTGGCCGCAACCATAATAGAACATTCCTATTCTTGTCCGCAATCAAGGTGCGCTGTCTGCATCTTTTGCGGCCCCATTGAAATGAATGGGTCCGCACCCATTCCGGAAAATTGCAGAACGGATGTGAACTCATTCATACGGCCGTCTGAATGAGCCCTTACTTAAATAGCAATGACGCAGGTGACAGATTTCCTTTAACAGAGTGACACAGTGAGGGTGACTATATTTCTTGTTTACTTGTATCATTCATTTCTAGGTTTAGTGTTCCTTTACTGTATCACTGTGCTGCAAGCCCAGGAGGAGTGTAGGATGAGAGTGGTAGTGGCTCTTGCTGCAACAGTTACTCTCAGTAGCAATCCTCACACCGATGCTCCTTAGGGCCAGGGCAGTGATAGGAGGGCGCACCTTTTCTTCCCTCGGGGCACACCCTGATGTTGGGGCTCCTGCCTGATAGTAGTTGGGGTGTTGTGAGTTTGGGGTGGATGTAAGGCAGGGCATGTAGGTGCAGTGGTCGGCGTATGATCCCGGAGTCAGTAACCAGGCCATTAGTAGATAATAAACAAGTCTCTCTTTACTAAAGCCCGGAATGGGAGTTGTAGTGTATGCAACGATATTAAGACACAGTTCCATGGCCAGTAACAGTGCTATCGCTTCTCAATAGCTTTATATAGGCAAACAGCAACAATGATCATAATAGGAGTAGTGGTGCCTGAGTTCCTTCTAAACACTTTGCAGCCTTTCCAAGATAATTGCAGACATACAAAACTCTCAAAAATGTGGTAGGTGCGCCAGACTACAACCATCCACACACATAGCAGGAAAGTGTAGTAGGCGCCAGAGACTACAAACTATCCACGTGCATAAAATGTAATAATCAGCTCTGCCATTTCCAGACTGAGGGGTGCCGATTATCAAACATTCAGCCAAACCGTTATATAAGTGTGAAAAGTACAGTTAACTGTTAAAGGGGATGTCTGGGTTCAGAGCTGAACCCGGACATACGGTTATTTTCACCCAGGCAGCCCCCCTGTGGCTAGCATCGGAGCATCTCATGCTCCGATGCGCTTCCTTGCTCTGCTCTAAATCGCGCAGGGCACGGGCTCTTTAGTTTTCAATAACACACTGCCGGGCGGAAACTTCCGCCCAGCAGTGTGTTTGGTGACGTCACCGGCTCTGAGGGGCGTGCTTTAGCTCTGCCCTAGCCGTTTTACTGGCTAGGGCAGAGCTAAATCCCGCCCATCAGTGCCGGTGACGTCCCCGGGGTTCCTGTCAGCCCCATGGAGAGCCCCAGTACGTCAACGGATCTCCAAAAAATGCCTTTGCCCTGCGCAATTTAGCGCAGGGCAAAGGAGAGCATCGGAGCATGAACTGCTCCGATGCTCTTGCCAGGGGGGCTGCAGTGGTTAAAATAGAGGGATGTCCGGGTTCAGCTCTGAACCCAGACAACCCCTTTAAGGCTTCCACAAGCAGTAGAGGCTGTAGCCATAAATGGCAACTACCTTACTAGAATGTACAGCCTAGTGATCCTGGACAGTCTATGAATGTCTCCTCCAGCTTTCCCTCAGTCTCCTCCAGCTTTCCCTCAACAAAAATGATGTTTCTCCTGGAGCTGAACTGGCACCTACCCTGAGCGGCAGGCAGAGCTAAAATTCAAGTGGCTGATGCAATCCTGACAAAAAAAAAAGCTCCTCCCTCAGACAGGAAAGCTAATTCCCTCTGCTAAGTCAGCACATAACTAATTGAACAGGGCCATCTACATACATGTAGGTAGCATGGACAGATTAAATAACATTAAATGAAGAATAATTTGCAAGTACCCAGTTCTGAGGTGCTGCAACTGCACTTTGAAAAACTTTTGGTTTTGATAGTTAGAGGTCCAATTGGTGAGACCCTGACCCATCTCAAGAACAAGGAGAGAGAAGCACTCACATAAATCTCTATCTCTCCTCACTGCAGTCAGGCTTAATCGAAAGACAATGAATGGGCCTGTCTCGATTCCATTTCCTGTTGGAGGAGAGATAACGGTCCATGTGGGCACTTTTCTCTCCTCATTCTAGCGATCGGTGAGAGTCTCAGGACTTGGACCCACACCGATCGAAACTTTTGATATGTCAGTATGACACTGTATTTCTACAATAAATAAATGTCATGACAGCACTGATGGGTCCACTTGGCCTTAAAGTCACCATATCCCATTATTTACCCCTCAGAGCGTGATCAGATCCTTTTATATACTCTAGAAGATCTGTAAGTGATAATCACCCAGAATCACAGCTGAGTGCAGCCACAGTAACAAAATATTAATGCAACATGTGTGAGACGAGCAGATATTTGGAAAGGGTCATATAAGGTATAGGCAATGCTATTTTCTGACATTTTGCCAAGTCTGTGCTGGAATCTTTGATTTACACTGGATAAAGGAAAATCTTCACAAATCAGGATGCAGCCTATAGGCAAATCGGTATGAATGTTACATGTCTGAAATTCAGATTCTGTTTTCTTTTTGGAAAAGGTTTAAAGGAGCTTAATATCAGACAGAAAATACACAATATGATATTAATCAAGCGCATTCTAGAGGAGTCTGTGCGAGATTCAAGGTGACATTTCAGAGAGGGGCCTCAATGGGAGTGTGAAAAATAAAAACAGATTTATTGCTACTTTTCAAACGCTGCTGGAAAATGACCATAGATAAATGTTATCAATAATGACACAGTCAAAAAGCAATAAATGATCTGGACGCTGTTCCAGGATCCCGCAGTGTAGAGTTTATCATTAGAAGCTGATAATAAATAGTTCAGCAATAAAAGAACAGCAAAAGTGAAGACAGCAGAAAGTTCACCTATTGTACAGTTCACATATAGAATGAATTTATATAAAAAAGTTCAGTAACATTGTGCATTCATTACATTATTTATCTTAAAATGATTCTTATAGTTCAGAGCTGTGTTCACAATTCCTAAAGCTTCTTTTACAGAGGAGGGGACTATATATATATTTATTTATTTATTTATTTTTATTTATTTTTTACCCTAGACCTGGGTGTACTATAAATTGTATATTGTTGTGTATTTTATTTTACTCTTTTTTTCCTGGCCGTCACTACCAGGAATGGCAAAAGTTGGAAGGAACAGGGTTAATCACCTACCAAGAGGGGGGGATTTCATGTCCAAAAAACAGAGAGGCGAGGAAGCAATCTTCAGTGCTCCTGCTCTTAGAAGGATCCTTCAGAGATAAATACTCAAAGTAAAGCCTTGAGGTTTCAGACAGCAGAGTAACCTGCTACATCTGCATCTACAGTAAGGTGAGGGATTACAGCCAAGCCACCCATTACCAAACAACCACTAGGCAAGTTTCACTTAAGTACTGAATGGCCACCAACCACTCTGCATCCATATCCTTGATGGTGCCAGAGAAGAATTGCATGTGAAGCCTGTATGTATCTCAAGTTCTATGTTGCACTTTGTAGAGACTCTGGCCTCATTCTTCATTACTTTAATTCCACTGCACTGATCCCCAGGGAGAAATGGACTGAACAAGTACAATGTGACACAACACTTTACCAGGGCAATTACCAGAGCACAGATTTGGGCAGGTTGGGTGGTACCCAGTGCAATATCTTCTATAGATGCCTATCCTTCCATACGTTGTATCACATAGTGGTCTCATAATCCAGTGTAGAAATAAAACTGCCCAATAAACAATACACTAAATAATATACAGTAGCTGATAGATGGGAGACCAAGTGTGGGATTGCAGGTAAAATCTTTGATTGACAGGCCATTAGGGCCAGTGGGTCCCCTTCAACAGTGACAAGTGATGCAAAGGTCGCACATCCCTAAAGGCAGAACTTAATTTGTCATTCAGGAACCTGGGATGGCGTCCATATTGGTTCACAAACAGCTACCGAAGGAAATTGGTTCACATTAAAGTGTAACTCTGATTCCAAAAAACCTTGAACCCTGATGGTGGGAGATTCCGCGCGGGAGGCAGGGCAGTCTGCTTTACCAGCACAGGGGCTTTGTCTGATGGTTGCCTGGCCCCATTATCTCTTAACTTCATCTTTCACCTTCTAATAACTGAACTTTTGCCCCCATCCCCTAACAGTCTCTGTAGACAGCTGCCTACTCTGCCTTACCCTCATCCTGACCCTGCTTAGATGCTTAATAGGAATGTGTTGACTATCTTCCTATCATATAACAGGTACTATTACTAAAGATTGACATAAATTATCATAGTATTACTCCAGTTTACTCCATGTTATCGTGAGAATGAGATCAATCTTACGTTAAAGTTGTTGTCCTCTTTGAAAATCCCTTTTTGTTAGAAGAGTCTCCTCAAAGTAAATGGGCCAGGTTTTCTTACTGTTTAGACCCCCCCCCAGTGATCAGCTGTAATCTGTGGAGGGTCTGGCAGCAAGTCTTCAGTCTCCCTGTAGCGCCCCCTCAAGTGAACTGAAGCATTACACAGTTTTCAATGCCCTGTCCTGAGATCCTTGAAGTTAAATTGCTACCAGAGAGAAGGTTTATGTAGCAGAATCTTAGCAGGCCTGACAACAGGTTTGGATAAACAGCAGGCTTGCTGGCTGTAAAAGAGTGCATGCCAAAACCACAGCAATCAGACTTCATTTGTACAGTATCCTTACTTCAAATCTAGTGTAACATCTCAGAAGAAATTTTTTTTTTCATTGCCTTTTGTATAGCAGCTAATTCACTAGTTTTGTATCAGGGTGGTCCTGCTACGTTAAAGGGTTCTCTGATGACCAACTTCCATTTGTTAACTTGAAAAACAGAAACAAAAAGCGACGATCACTCTGGTGGACCCAAGTTGCTCATATAATACAAAGTAGGTCATCACCGACTTCTCACTGCACACCCCCTGCCCCTGCAAATACCATGCAAGTATTACTAATTATACTGAGAGCTTCCTCTTCTGGCTTGCTTTTTCCTATATCTGGACGACCAGAAAACAGAGAGAGTTACCAGGAACGGAGCAGAAAGCTATTAATAATAGTACAATATTATGTTTTGAGTGAATTTCAGAGGATGGGAAGAGGAGCAGAGTGATGTCGGAGCAGAGCAGAGTGATGTCAGAGCAGAGTGATGTCAGAGCAGAGCAATGTGATGTCAGAACAGAGTGATGTCAGAGCAGACTTTTTCTTGCAACTGTATATACCTCAGTTCAGGCCTAGTTAGAGGAGTTGAGAGGAGGAGTAGGAGTTGAAGGAGTGAGAGTGCAGCTGCTATCTGTGTTTAGTGAAAGACAGTTCAAGTAAGAAAGAGTGGATAAAGACATTAAGGACAACAGCCATTTAATCAGGCTTTGAGGACCTTTGTGACCAGATGAAGGATGCATTAGCCTCCGGCAACCTCACCAATTTCTACTGGAAGGAAAGGAACGGGAAGATAGGACAACCTACCAGTAAGGACAATTTCATAACTTGAATCCATAACACCCAAGCCTGTTACCTGGGATTGCAATTTGTTACCTCTGCATACAAGAGAGAGACTGTGTTATCTGTGAATGTCATTGCTACTGAGAACCAGCAAAACAGTAAGGGCTCTTTCACACCTGCGTTCTTTTCTTCCGGCATAGAGTTCCTTCATCGGGGCTCTATGCCGGAAGAATCCTGATCAGTTTTATCCTAATGCATTCTGAATGGAGAGAAATCCGCTCAGGATGCATCAGGATGTCTTCAGTTCCGGAACGGAACGTTTTTTGGCCGGAGAAAATACTGCAGCATGCTGCATTTTTTGCTCCGGCCAAAAATCCTGAAGACTTGCCGCAAGGCCAGATCCGGAATTAATGCCCATTGAAAGGCATTGATCCGGATCCGGCCTTAAGCTAAACGTCGTTTCGGCGCATTGCCGGATGCGACGTTTAGCTTTTTCTCAATGGTTACCATGGCTGCCGGGACGCTAAAGTCCTGGCAGCCATGGTAAAGTGTAGCGGGGAGCGGGGGAGCAGTATACTTACCATCCGTGCGGCTCCCGGTGCGCTCCAGAGTGACGTCAGGGCGCCCCAAGCGCATGGATCACGTGATCGCATGGCACGTCATCCATGCGCATGGGGCGCTCTGACGTCACTCTGGAGCGCCCCGGGAGCCGCGCGGACTGTAAGTATACCGCTCCCCGCTCCTACTATGGCAACCAGGACTTTAATAGCGTCCTGGCTGCCATAGTAACACTGAAAGCATTCTGAAGACGGATCTGTCTTCAAATGCTTTCAGTACACTCGCGTTTTTCCGGATCCGGCGTGTAATTCCGGCAAGTGGAGTACACGCCGGATCCGGACAACGCAAGTGTGAAAGAGGCCTAAAAGTTGTGAGTTGGATTCAACTGCTGGTCTTACTCCTTAATTCAACTACTACTCTCACCATTGTTGTACCACAACAGTACTGGCGTCACAACTAAAGGGACCTAGCCATAAGCACATAAAGCCAAGTTACCACAAAGGCACCTCAACCACCATCTGGCCTGTGTCCCTCATATCAGAGTGTGCCCTGGAGAACTCCTGTGCTGTTCTTGTCATGGTCTTACCTCCTTGCTGTTCCCTTCGTTTGACATGTGCTGGCGGCCATCTTGGTTTCTGGGTTTTCTTGTAGCCTCCCACCCTGCGGCTCCTCCTTCCCACTGGGAGGAGCTGGATGCCCAGCTCATATATATAGGAGGTCTGTGGCTTCAGTTCCTTGCTTGGTCCTCCTGTGTTCACATGCTTCCAAGACTGCTGCTGCTTCTGGTTCCTGATCCTGGCCTCGTCTGACTACCCCGTTGGTTCCTGATTCCGGCTTCGTCTGACTACCCCGTTGGTTCCTGATTCCGGCTTCGTCTGACTACCCCGTTGGTTCCTGTTCCTGGCTTCGTCTGACTACCCTTCTGGTTCCTGACCTCTGTCTCCGCAAGACCCTGCTTCGGTTTAGCCATCCGTTCGGACTTTGCTTACGGCTTGCTCTTCAATAAAACCTTCTTATTTTCCACTTATCTCTTGTTGTACGTCTGGTTCATGGTTCCATGACATTAGGACCAAGCCATGAATTCTGACGGTACAGGGCCACCCTCGCTACCTACGCTGGTTGCCAGACTTGATCAGCAGGATCACCTGTTGGGTCGGTTCGCTGTGGCGTTGCAAACCCTGCTTGAACGCACGGCTCATTTAGCTTCAGTTGCCGATGGGTCGGTTGTCGCTCCTGGGCCCGCTCCTACTGCCGCTCCGGTTGTTGCGCCAGAGTCTACCCTGACACCTGTTGCTGCGCCTGTGGTGTTTCAGGGTATGACCGGTTCTGCCCCCCTTCCACAGCGCTTTGGGGGAGAGCCAACTCAGTGCCGAGGTTTCCTTAACCAGGTGGGCATTTACTTCGAGTTGCTGCCACATGCCTTTCCTACTGAGAGATCAAGGGTGGGCTTCTTGATCTCGCTGCTCTCGGACAAGGCCTTGGCCTGGGCCAGCCCTTTATGGGAGAACAACAATCCGGTGGTTGCCGAGTTTTCCGGTTTTGTTGCTTCTCTTCGGAAGGTATTCGATGTGCCGGCTCGTGCTGCCTCTGCTGCGAAGCTCCTTATGTCCATCAGACAGGGTTCACGATCCATAGCTGAATACGCCATTGAGTTTCGTACCCTGGCAGCAGAGGTGGGCTGGAATAATGAGGCTCTGGTCGCTGCTTTCTCTCATGGTCTCTCGGATGCCTTGAAGGATGAGGTTGCAGCTAAGGACCTACCAGTGGAGCTCGAGTCTCTTATTTCTTTCCTGATTTTGATTGACACCAGACTCAGGGAGAGACCTTCCTTTAAGGAGAGCCTGCGGAGGTCTCCTAACAGATTGGCGCCTACGTTTGCTGTCCCACCCGTGCCTCCCTCTCCTCCCACGCCTCCTGGGGATGACTTGTCTGGGGGTGAACCCATGCAGCGGGGGTTTGCTCGCCTGTCTGAGGGGGAGAGGGTACTCCGGAGACGCGAGGGCCGATGCATGTACTGTGGTCTCGGTGGGCATTTTCGGTTGGCATGTCCGAACCGTCCGGGAGAACGCTCGCACCTGAGGTCCTGTCGGGGGCAGATCTTGGGTGGAGTCTCCTCGTCCCCGGTTTCCCGTGTTGACAAACCACTGATCACGGTTGTCCTCTCCTGGGTCGGGGGCTCGGTGACGACCCAGGCGTTGGTGGACTCTGGTGCTGGTGGTTTGTTCATTGATAGAGTGTTCGTTGCCGCCAATTCCATTCCTCTGCAGCCTCGAGGTTCCCCACTGGCTCTTGAGGCGATAGACGGCAGACCCCTTCTGCCGCCACACGTGACTCATGAGACCCTTCCAGTGGGGATAGCCATTGGTGCCGTTCACAGAGAGTCGGTCTGTCTCCAGGTTATTTCGTCTCCACACTACTCGGTGGTCTTGGGGTACCCCTGGCTCCAGAAGCATAATCCGACTTTCGATTGGAGATCGGTCGAGATCCTCTCGTGGTCACCGCAGTGTGGGGCTAGTTGCATCCATGGGCCTGTCAAGTTGCTGTGTACTTCCTCGGACTCTCTGTTGCCTCCTGAATACGAAGAGTACCGGGATGTATTCGATAAGGTGCGCGCGGTTGCCCTACCTCCGCACCGCCCATACGATTGTGCCATAGAGTTACAATCCGGTGCCGTTCCTCCTCGTGGCAAAGTCTATCCACTGTCGGTAGCGGAGAATGAGGCCATGGAGGAGTACGTGAGGGAGGCGCTTTCACGCGGACACATTCGCAAATCCTCGTCCCCGGCAGGGGCTGGATTTTTCTTTGTGAAAAAGAAGGGCGGCGAGTTGAGGCCTTGCATCGATTACAGGGGTCTCAATCGCATCACGATCAAGAACGCTTACCCGATACCCTTGATTTCCGAGCTGTTCGATCGCCTCAAAGGGGCCACGGTCTTTACCAAACTCGACCTGAGGGCGGCATATAACCTGGTAAGGATCAAGGCGGGCGATGAGTGGAAGACCGCGTTTAACACCAGGACCGGTCATTATGAATCCTTGGTTATGCCCTTTGGGTTGTGCAATGCGCCCGCAGTCTTCCAGGAATTCATCAACGATGTTTTCCGTGACCTGTTGCAGCAGTGTGTGGTGGTCTATTTGGATGACATCTTGGTATATTCTGCATCCATGGAGGCCCACATTCTGGATGTCAGACGAGTGTTGCAACGCTTACGAGAGAACAAGCTGTTCGGTAAGCTTGAGAAATGCGAATTTCACCGATCCCAGGTAACCTTCTTAGGTTACATCATTTCCGCTGAGGGGTTCTCCATGGATCCTGAGAAGGTTTCGGCTGTCTTACAGTGGCCCCAGCCCAGTGGGCTTCGTGCCCTGCAGCGCTTTTTGGGCTTCGCCAATTATTATCGGAAGTTCATCAGGGACTTTTCCATGCTAGCCAAGCCTCTCACGGATCTGACCAGGAAGGGCAGTAATCCTCAGGTCTGGCCGCTCGAGGCCATCCGAGCTTTCGAGGCTCTAAAGTCCGCCTTTGTGTCGGCTCCGATTCTGTCGCATCCCAACCCTGGGTTGCCTTTTGTCCTCGAGGTGGACGCGTCTGAGACGGGAGTAGGCGCCCTCCTGTCTCAGCGTAGAACACCAGAGGGTCCTCTGCTTCCTTGTGGGTTTTACTCCCGGAAACTGTCTTCCGCGGAGTGCAACTATCAGATTGGTGACAGGGAGTTATTGGCCATCGTGCAGGCCCTTAAAGAATGGAGGCACTTGCTCGAGGGCTCGGTGGTTCCGGTTCTCATCCTGACGGACCACAAGAATCTGACCTACCTCTCTGAGGCCAAGAGATTGACACCACGTCAGGCCAGATGGGCTCTGTTCTTGTCACGTTTTAATTACGTGGTCTCCTACCTACCCGGTTCCAAGAACATCAGAGCGGATGCCTTATCACGGCAGTACTCCGAGCTGTCCGGGGAGGAGTCGATTCCGACTACGGTCATACCCCCGAATCAGATCCTGGCCGCTATTCGCACCAGCCTGACTTCTCCTCTGGGTGAGCAGATTTTGGCGGCTCAATCTGGTGCTCCCTCTGGGAGACCCAACGGCAGATGTTTTGTGCCTGAGGAGTTGCGCACTCGGTTGTTGCGAACCTACCATAACTCCAAGGCCGCGGGGCACCCTGGAAAGAATCAGCTGTCCTGGGCGGTTTCACGTCTGTTCTGGTGGCCTTCTCTACGTTCCGACATCGCCGCATATGTAGCGGCATGCTCCGTTTGTGCCCAGAGTAAGTCCCCTCGGCACCTTCCGTTGGGCCTTTTGCAACCCATAGCCACCGGGGAGCGTCCATGGTCACACCTGGGGATGGATTTCATTGTGGACCTCCCTGCATCCCGAGGCCATACGGTCATTCTCATGATTGTGGATCGGTTTTCCAAAATGTGCCACTGTGTTCCTCTCAAGAAGTTACCCTCTGCACAAGAGTTGGCCTCGATTTTTGCCAGGGAGGTCTTCCGGTTGCACGGTTTGCCCAAGGAGATTGTGTCGGATCGGGGGAGTCAGTTTGTGTCCAGGTTCTGGCGCGCCTTTTGCTCCCAGTTGGGGATTCATCTCTCTTTCTCCTCGGCCTACCACCCTCAGTCCAATGGGGCCGCAGAACGATCCAATCAGGCCTTGGAGCAATTCCTTCGTTGCTATGTTTCCGATCACCAAGACAATTGGGTTGACCTCCTGCCTTGGGCTGAGTTTGCCAGGAACACGGCGGTGAACTCTTCCTCTGGGACGTCTCCCTTCATGGCCAATTATGGGTTCCAACCTGCCGTGTTACCGGAGGTATTCTCTCCCCAGGATATTCCGGCTGTGGAGGATCACCTTTCCGTCCTACGTGCTTCTTGGGTACAGATCCAGAGGTCCCTTGAGGCCTCTGCGCAGCGCCAGAAACTCCAGGCTGATCGCAGACGAGCGCCCGCTCCTTCCTACCAGGTCGGAGACCGCGTATGGTTGTCCACCCGCAACCTCAACCTTCGAGTGCCCACTCCCAAGCTGGCGCCTCGCTTTGTTGGTCCCTTCCGAGTGCTTCGCAGGGTAAACCCGGTAGCCTATGCCCTTGCGCTTCCTCCTGGCATGCGGATCTCCAACGTGTTTCATGTCTCCCTGTTGAAGCCACTGGTGTGTAATCGTTTCACTTCCTCGATTCCTCGGCCTCGTCCGGTCCAAGTGGGCAATCGTGAGGAGTATGAGATGAGCAATATCCTGGACTCACGCCTGGTCCGCGGCCGGGTGCAGTTTTTGGTCCATTGGCGTGGTTATGGTCCAGAGGAGCGTTCCTGGGTTCCCTCCGCAGATGTCCATGCTCCTGTCTTGCTCCGAGCCTTCCACGCACGCTTCCCTCAGAAACCGTTCCTTACTCCGCGGAGGAGGGGCCCTTGAGGGGGAGGTACTGTCATGGTCTTACCTCCTTGCTGTTCCCTTCGTTTGACATGTGCTGGCGGCCATCTTGGTTTCTGGGTTTTCTTGTAGCCTCCCACCCTGCGGCTCCTCCTTCCCACTGGGAGGAGCTGGATGCCCAGCTCATATATATAGGAGGTCTGTGGCTTCAGTTCCTTGCTTGGTCCTCCTGTGTTCACATGCTTCCAAGACTGCTGCTGCTTCTGGTTCCTGATCCTGGCCTCGTCTGACTACCCCGTTGGTTCCTGATTCCGGCTTCGTCTGACTACCCCGTTGGTTCCTGATTCCGGCTTCGTCTGACTACCCCGTTGGTTCCTGTTCCTGGCTTCGTCTGACTACCCTTCTGGTTCCTGACCTCTGTCTCCGCAAGACCCTGCTTCGGTTTAGCCATCCGTTCGGACTTTGCTTACGGCTTGCTCTTCAATAAAACCTTCTTATTTTCCACTTATCTCTTGTTGTACGTCTGGTTCATGGTTCCATGACAGTTCTCCCCTACACTGCTGGCCCAGGGAGGCACCTGCTAACCGTGAGTACCCGATGAACTGTTGTACCCTTCGGCCCACCATGAACCTTACGTGTTCTCCCCTGCGGACTGGCACGTTGCACCAGACCTCCTCTGTGAACCACATCTATCTCCATTATGGGGGGTTCATCATTCCCATCCCAACTGATGACATTGGAGTGGTAGCCAGACATGCGCATATCTCTTCACTCACTTCTATCTGGGTTCCAAAAACAGCCAAGATCTGTAATATACAGAGCACCCTGGAAACTTGAATAAGAGGGACCACAGTGAAAACCTTGGCATGTTACTTGCCCCTAGCAGTTCCCTCAATTATGCTAATTCGCCTGGAGTTTCAACTTAAGTACACGTGAAAGTCCAGCTTCATAGACCATCAGTTGTGGGGGTGTTATGATAGAAATTTTTCTGCTGGAGATCTTCTTTAAACGTCCCCACATTTGGATCCACTAAGACCATTATATTACATAAATTGGATATGCCAGGATCATAAAGGAATATTTGCTGTATGTGCAGTTTCCTAATATACTGGTGTGAAACTCCACTACAAATTACTCCCCACAAAGTCGCAGCTGTGCATTACACACTAGTCCGTTATCTGGCGGTGGCATCTGTATAACTGTAGCTTCATAACATGACTTTGTGGAAGCGGCAATACATCAAATGGAAATTGGAAACTGCACATGGCAAAGAATTAAAAAGGCCAAGCTTTGCCTAGGGCTCCGATCAGCGTTTCCCTCCTCTGTTCTAAAGTGTTTATAAAGTGTTTATAGATTCCTCATTCAGATTCGGTCCTCTTTCCCCTCCACTGACCAGGGCCAAGCACAGCACATGTGTATATTGTTTTATTTGCTGACATTTTATAATTTTTTGTTATTTCCAAATTTTTTACTACATTATCTAACTCTATTATTGCCATCTATGTATAGCATTGTGTAGCATCAGGCACTGTGACTCCAAAAGTGACAATTGCAGTAAAAGACGACCTACTGTAAAGTTGGTGGAACATGACCGCCAGAATACTCACCCCATGCAACGCTGTGTTTCCAGTGGTCCTTGGGTGTCTACGTCCCTTTGCTCCTTCCCTAAACCCTGTAGGCCTTTCCTGCCCTTCCGCCTTCGGCCTGATATTCTCTGCCCCATAATCAGTCCCCAGCCAATTGCAGCCATCGTGAGGTTAGGTAACCCATTAAGAACCACCCCCTGTCTTATATCTTCATTATTTTAGAGGGAGCACTCCCGCTCTACAAACAAATTGTTCCGAACGCTCCTGTTCTTAGAGCAGCCTGTTCCTCCATCACCAGTATCGGAAGTAGCACCAGTGCCAACTGTTAACCCTTTCAATGCTACAGTCAATGACCACGGCATGATCAAAGGGGATTTCCCCCTCTGATTTGTCCCAGTGATCTGAGAGGAGGCTAGGTAAGCACTCTGCAGTCAGCCCTGGGGACCTAGAAAAGAGCCCAGGACTGTAAGTACAGTGATCTTGCCTTTAGGGCACACTAGTGTTACCCTAATTGCAGTCTGTGCCAGACTGTATTATCACACAGGACTATGCTAATACATTATAAGTATAAAATAATGTTGTAAGACAGTAACTCCTTAATGGAATTATAAAGAAGTTATAAAAAAAAGTTATAAAAAACTCAATGACATTTTAAATGAAAAAAGTGGCTATTTTTCAGAAAATATATTTTATTGCACATAATTTACTTATAAGCAAAAAAAAACACACTTATTATGTATCCACATGACCGAAACAACCTGAATAATTTATTAGATTATTTAGTGTAAAATATGTACAGTGTAAACAATAAAAAAAACAATGTCAAAAATAGATTTTTGTATATTTACAAAGCAAAAATGTTTTATTAAATTATGAAGCAATTTATATATACCCTCAAACAGCACCAAAAAAATTAGGTCTCATACAGACATGTCAATGAATAAATAATAAAAAGCACAAACTGAAAAAAATAGCTTAAGGGGTTAAGGCACCTTTCCCCATGGGAAAGTGTCTGAGCAATAAAATCTTACATTTTCTAGTCCTGCGAAGTTGCACTATTGTATTATCCTGACTACTAATACAAACCGGATTCCAAAAAAGTTGGGACACTAAACAAATTGTGAATAAAAACTGAATGCAATGATGTGGAGATGGCAAATGTCCATATTTTATTTGTAATAGAACGTAGATGACAGATCAAACGTTTAATCCGAGTAAATGTATCATTTTAAAGGAAAAATACGTTGATTAAAATTTTCACGGTGTCAACAAATCCCCAAAAAGTTGGGACAAGTAGCAATAAGAGGCTGGAATAAGCAAATTTGAGCATAACGAAGAGCTGGAAGACCAATTAACACTAATTAGGTCAATTGGCAACATGATTGGGTATAAAAAGAGCTTCTCAGAGTGGCAGTGTCTCTCAGAAGCCAAGATGGGTAGAGGATCACCAATTCCCACAATGTTGCGCAGAAAGATAGTGGAGCAATATCAGAAAGGTGTTACCCAGCGAAAAATTGCAAAGACTTTGCATCTATCATCATCAACTGTGCATAACATCATCCGAAGATTCAGAGAATCTGGAACAATCTCTGTGTGTAAGGGTCAAGGCCATAAAACCATACTGGATGCCCGTGATCTCCGGGCCCTTAAACAACACTGCACCACAAACAGGAATGCTACTGTAAAGGAAATCACAGAATGGGCTCAGGAATACTTCCAGAAACCATTGTCAGTGAACACAATCCACCGTGCCATCCGCCTTTGCCAGCTGAAACAGTGCAAAGAAGAAGCCATTTCTAAGCAAGATCCACAAGCTCAGGCGTTTTCATTGGGCCAGGGATCATTTAAAATGGAGTGTGGCAAAATGGAAGACTGTTCTGTGGTCAGACGAGTCACGATTCAAAGTTATTTTTGGAAATCTGGGACGCCATGTCATCCGGACCAAAGAGGACAAGGACAACCCAAGTTGTTATCAACGCTCAGTTCAGAAGCCTGCATCTCTGATGGTATGGGGTTGCATGAGTGCATGTGGCATGGGCAGCTTGCATGTCTGGAAAGGCACCATCAATGCAGAAAAATATATTCAGGTTCTAGAACAACATATGCTCCCATCCAGACGTCATCTCTTTCAGGGAGGACCCTGCATTTTTCAACAAGATAATGCCAGACCACATTCTGCATCAATCACAACATCATGGCTGCGTAGGAGAAGGATCCGGGTACTGAAATGGCCAGTCTGCAGTCCAGATCTTTCACCTATAGAGAACATTTGGCGCATCATAAAGAGTAAGGTGAAACATAGAAGGCCCAAGACGATTGAACAGTTAGAGGCCTGTATTAGACAAGAATGGGAGAACATTCCTATTTCTAAACTTGAGAAACTGGTCTCCTCGGTCCCCAGACGTTTGTTGAGTGTTGTAAGAAGAAGGGGAGATGCCACACAGTGGTGAAATTGGCCTTGTCCCAACTTTTTGGGGATTTGTTGACACCATGAAATTCTGATTCAACATATTTTTCCCTTAAAATGGTACATTTTCTCAGTTTAAACTTTTGTTCCGTGATTTATGTTCTATTCTGAATAAAATATTAGAAGTTGGCACCTCCACATCGTTGCATTCAGTTTTTATTCACGATTTGTATAGTGTCCCAACTTTTTGGGAATCCGGTTTGTACCTGACCCTATCTGTTTACTGGAACTGTCTCTGCGCTGCCTGCCCTGACTACTGCCTGATTTATGTATTAACCCTAAATCCTGCCCTGAGCGTCTGCCTGTTTACCGGATTGAATGACCTTGGCTTGTCCTTTGACGCCACTCTTGCCAGTCCCCTTGGTGCCATGCACTAGTGTCTCTTGACCTGCCTGAGCCAGCTATCACTGATCAGAGACTACTTCCAGATACCTTTATGGGGGGTTGGGGCGAGGGTGGTACAGGCTACAGGGGGCACTTAGACATTTCACTTAGTATGTAGCCCTAAGTCACATCTGTTCGGTGACACAGTGGGTCCAAACTTGCTGAGTTGCAACTATTATTTAGAAGGACTGCTTCTAATTTGACTTCCATCAAATACTCTAAAATGGGTGA
Organism: Bufo gargarizans; assembly: GCF_014858855.1. NCBI lineage: Eukaryota > Metazoa > Chordata > Amphibia > Anura > Bufonidae > Bufo > Bufo gargarizans. The sequence goes on along the minus strand of NC_058080.1, from coordinate 689,711,835 downwards.
AGTAGTATTAGGTCTATTCAGACTGTTGAAGACCTGCAGGATTGCTTAAATTGTTCGGCCAGTCAGGAGCACCCGGACTGCTCAGAAAATAGCTAAATGTTCTTGGTTTGCAGGTGAGGAAACAGGCAAGTTAAAATGTGCAGTTTCAAGGTAAGCTCTCTGATCGCTTTCTACAGCCAATCCAAAGTAACTCTCCGATAAAAGAGTTGTCAAGGCTCCCAGCGCATATCATGCAAATGTATAGGTGTCAGAAATTTTGTATATAGGCCCAAGAGCCTTCAGTTACACCTGTGACTTGGACTGCAGTTTCAGTTTTGGTTGCTAGCATCCTAAAGGGAGTCTGTCACCAGGAAATACACTGTTACACCGGGCACAATGACTTGTAGGGCTATCTTAGTTGAATGTGATTATACCTTTCACTTAATGATCTGTAGGTTCATTCTGGAGAAAAAGTACTTTTAATCCTTAAGCAAATAACCAGTCAAGTGCACCAAGGGTGGTCCCAAGCCACTGTGTGCACCCTTGCTCCTCCTTCTTTCTCTTCCAGACCCTCCCTCTTTTTCTAGATCAATGGGGCCAGGTTCCTGCATAGTCATATCATCTGGCCTTGAATCTAAATGCAAAACGTCTAAGGCCTCTTTCACACGGGCGTCATGTTTTTGGGCCGGATAAGATGCCGGTGTGCTGCGGGGAAAATGCGTTATTTTTCCGTGCGAGTGCAAAACATTGTAATGCGTTTTGCACACGCTTGAGAAAAATCGCCATGTTTGGTATCCAAACCCAAACTTCTTCACAGAAGTTCGGGTTTGGGATCGGGGTTGTGTAGATTGTATTATTTTCCCTTATAACATGGTTATAAGGGAAAATAATGGCATTCTTGAATACAGAATGCATAGTACAATAGGGCTGGAGGGGTTAAAAAATAATAATAATAATTTAACTCACCTTAATCCACTTGTTCACGCAGCCCGGCTTCTCTTCTGTCTTCTTCTTTGAGGAATAGGACCTTTGATGACGTCACTGTGCTAATCACATGGTCCATCACATGATCTTTTACCATAGTGATGGATCATGTGACGGACCATGTGATGAGCGTAGTGACGTCACCACAGGTCCTTTTCCTGTGCACAGCAAAGATGAAGACAGAAGAGATGCCGACTGCGTGAACAAGTGGATTAAGGTGAGTTAAATTTTTTTAACATTTTTTTTTTAACCCCTCCAGCCCTATTGTACTATAAATTCTGTATTAAGAATGCTATTATTTTCCCTTCTAACATGTTATAAGGGAAAATAATAATGATCGGGTCTCCATCCCGATCGTTTCCTAGCAACCATGCGTGAAAATCGCACCGCATCCGCACTTGCTTGCGGATGCTTGCTATTTACACGCCGCCCCATTCACTTCTTTGTGGCCTGCGTTGCTTGGAAAATGCACAAAGAGGAGCATGCTGCGATTTTCACGCAACACGCAAGTGATGCGTGAAAATCACCGCTCATCTGCCATGCCCCATAGAAATGAATGGGTCCGGATTCAGTGCGGGTGCAATGCGTTCATCTTACGCATTGCACCTGCGTGAAAATCTTGCCCCGTGTGAATGGGGCCTAACAGGCCCCCTCACCGCAGGTTGCTCTGGCACCCAAACTCTAGAACTTTTGTGCAATCCTCAACCCCATTGTTAACATGTTTCCAGGTTTCATTCAGACAGTTGTGGATTTCCAGCTTTCATACTGTGAAGAAAATACCTTAACCATCTTTCTGTTCTATGTTTCAGATTCAGTATGAGGCTGAGAAACTTTGGGTGCTGTCATTCTTTTGATTGAACTATGTTATGGACAATGCTTTTATTCATTGCTGATGTTATTACTGTGTTGGAAATGCTATTTAGCCTAAAGTGGGGAATATCTGCTGAGTGCCACCGCTGTGTAGATACTGTGTGATCCTAGTAGGGGCTAGTCTGTCATAGGTACTACAATAAAAAAAAACATAAAACAGGGGCGTGATTTGCATTTATTATTTGGCCACTCATTTTTAGGATAAAATTAGGTTTAGAATACAGTATTGTCTCGAGCTACAATGATAGTTGCAATAAAAAGTAAGTGAACCCATTAGATTACCTGCATTTCTGCACTGATTACTAATAAAATATGATCTGGTTGTTCTCCAAGTCACAATTATAGACAAACACAATGTACCGTATTTTTCGCCGTATAAGACGCACTTTCCCCCCCCCCCAAAAGTGGGGGGAAAATAGCACTGCATCTTATACGGCGAATGCTGCTGATTTTGCAGAGTTTTCAATGATACACCCGCCGTGATGCCTGTGAGGGAGGAGGGACTGGGGGCCGGCATCTGCTTTTATAATGACAGCGGGGCCGTGCAGTGACTATTCTACTACACGGGCCCCGCTCACTGTATAATTGTATCTCTAAAAGTTAATGGTTACCGTATGTATATAATCGCATAAGGAGCGCTGCGCCGCTGTGTACTACCGGTACTTACAACTACAAGCGCTCGCCGAAAGGAGGGAGGAGGCAGGAGGCAGGCTGGGAGGACGGGCGCTGGCAGTGTGAGTCATACGTCACGCGCCTGCGCCGCCCACTTTATGAATGAAGCAGGCGGCGTAGGCGCATGACGTATGACTCACGCTGCCAGCGCCTGTCCTCCCTGCCTGCCTCCTGCCTCCTCCCTCCTCTTGGCGAGCGCTTGTAGTTGTAAGTACCGGTAGTACACAGCGGCGCAGCGCTCCTTATGCGATTATATACATACGGTAACCATTAACTATTAGAGATACAATTATACAGTGAGCGGGGCCCGTGTAGTAGAATAGTCACTGCACGGGCCCAGCTGTCATTATAAAAGCGGATGCCGGCCCCCAGCCTGTGTATTAAGGGGCATTCACTACAGGGACACTTATGGAGGGGATCTGTGGATGACACATAGCATAAGATGCTATATATGTGTCATCCACAGATCCCCCCCATAACTGTCATACACAGATCCCCCATAAGTGTCACCGACAGATCCCCCATAAGTGTCACCCACAGATTCCCCATAAGTGTCACCCACAGATCCCCCATAAGTGTCACCGACAGATCCCCCATAAGTGTCACCCACAGATTCCCCATAAGTGTCACCCACAGATCCCCCATAAGTGTCACCCACAGATCCCCCATAAGTGTCACCCACAGATCCCCCATAACAGTGCGTCACCCACAGATCCCCCATAACAGTGCCACCCACAGACCACAATTGATGGTGGGGGGGACCACAGGCCTTGAGCAGGGTCTGGGGAGGGAGGAGAGCGGAGGAGCTTCCTGGCTGCAGCCTGCTGTTTATTGTATAATGTGAAGCAGGCAGTGCAGCCAGGACAGACCTCCTCTCTCCGTATGATTTGTAGAGACAGGCCGCAACAATAGAATGTCAGCGGTACAGTGTTTGTTGGGAGTGGCCTATTGATGTAGGAGGGGCTTTAATAATGGGCGGTGCTAAAATGGGCCACTTGACTGGATTTGCCCCCCAGGACTAAGGCTGCCAGCCCTCCCCTGGCTTGAGGTCATAAAATTCTGCCATTGACCTCAATGCAGAAATCCAGGTAATTCCAAAAGGTTTATAGTTTTTCTTGCAGCATTAGGTTTGAAAGAGAAGTTTAGTCTGTACAGTATGGCGTGGGGCTACCACATAAGATAAAAGCTAGCTAAAATCCAACTAAAACTATTATGGCAACTACTGTATGTGTGTGGTAGACCAGGGGAGTGGCAAGGGGGGGGGGGGGCGAGTGAAACACATGCCCCGGGCACAGAGGGTTGAGAGCGTGTCTGGACAGTTCATTGGAGCCCTCTGCTCCTTTCTTCACTGTTCCTCTGAGCTGTGCCACTCCCCAGCAGTCCATACAATGCAATGCTAGGCTCTGTGGTAGGAGCAGTGCAGGCCCGGGAATCAGTCTCCTACACAGCCCAGCAGCATGCTATGAGTATGACCGCATCATGCTGCCGCTGCTGGGGAGCGCCGGATGTGCCTGATCATCAAGGAAACTGGTGAGTGTTTTTCTTAATTCATGGACCTGGAGGGGGCATTATTAAAAGGGGCAAAATGTGGGCATTACTGCTGTGAATGGGGCACAAGGTGGACATAACTACTGCGAGTCCAGCACAAGGTAGGTATAACTACTGTGAGGGGGGCACAATATGGGCATTACTACTGTTAGCGGTCACAATATGGACATTTCTATTTTGAGGGGGGCACAAATTCCCCAATGTGGGCATTACTACTGTTAAGGAGGCACAAGGTGAACATAACTACTGTGAGTCCGGCACAAGGTGCGTATAACTACTGTGAGGGGGGCACAATGTTGGCATTACTACAGTGAGGGGTCACATGGTGGGCATTTGCTATATTGCTATAACTTCGTTTTTTAGAATATCCGTCATATTCTAAAAAACGAAGTTATAGCAATATAGCGAATATTTGTAAAATACACATATACAGGTCCTTCTAAAAAAATTAGCATATTGTGATAAAGTTCATTATTTTCTGTAATGTACTGATAAACATTAGACTTTCATATATTTTAGATTCATTACACACCAACTGAAGTAGTTCAAGCCTTTTATTGTTTTAATATTGATGATTTTGGCATACAGCTCATGAAAACCCAAATTTCCTATCTCAAAAAATTAGCATATTTCATCCGACCAATAAAAGAAAAGTGTTTTTAATACAAAAAAAGTCAACCTTCAAATAATTATGTTCAGTTATGCACTCAATACTTGGTCGGGAATCCTTTTGCAGAAATGACTGCTTCAATGCGGCGTGGCATGGAGGCAATCAGCCTGTGGCACTGCTGAGGTGTTATGGAGGCCCAGGATGCTTCGATAGCGGCCTTAAGCTCATCCAGAGTGTTGGGTCTTGCGTCTCTCAACTTTCTCTTCCCAATATCCCACAGATTCTCTATGGGGTTCAGGTCAGGAGAGTTGGCAGGCCAATTGAGCACAGTAATACCATGGTCAGTAAACCATTTACCAGTGGTTTTGGCACTGTGAGCAGGTGCCAGGTCGTGCTGAAAAATGAAATCTTCATCTCCATAAATCTTTTCAGCAGATGGAAGCATCAAGTGCTCCAAAATCTCCTGATAGCTAGCTGCATTGACCCTGCCCTTGATAAAACACAGTGGACCAACACCAGCAGCTGACATGGCACCCCAGACCATCACTGACTGTGGGTACTTGACACTGGACTTCAGGCATTTTGGCATTTCCCTCTCCCCAGTCTTCCTCCAGACTCTGGCACCTTGATTTCCGAATGACATGCAACAGTCCAGTGCTGCTTCTCTGTAGCCCAGGTCAGGCGCTTCTGCCGCTGTTTCTGGTTCAAAAGTGGCTTGACCTGGGGAATGCGGCACCTGTAGCCCATTTCCTGCACACGCCTGCACATGGTGGCGCTGGATGTTTCTACTCCAGACTCAGTCCACTGCTTCCGCAGGTCCCCCAAGGTCTGGAATCAGTCCTTCTCCACAATCTTCCTCAGGGTCCGGTCACCTCTTCTCGTTGTGCAGCGTTTTCTGCCACACTTTTTCCTTCCCACAGACTTCCCACTGAGGTGCCTTGATACAGCACTCTGGGAACAGACTATTCGTTCAGAAATTTCTTTCTGTGTCTTACCCTCTTGCTTGAGGGTGTCAATGATGGCCTTCTGGACAGCAGTCAGGTCGGCAGTCTTACCCATGATTGCGGTTTTGAGTAATGAACCAGGCTGGGAGTTTTTAAAAGCCTCAGGAATCTTTTGCAGGTGTTTAGAGTTAATTAGTTGATTCAAATGATTAGGTTAATAGCTCGTTTAGAGAACCTTTTCATTATATGCTAATTTTTTGAGATAGGAATTTTGGGTTTTCATGAGCTGTATGCCAAAATTATCAATATTAAAACAATAAAAGGCTTGAACTACTTCAGTTGGTGTGTAATGAATCTAAAATATATGAAAGTCTAATGTTTATCAGTACATTACAGAAAATAAGGAACTTTATCACAATATGCAAATTTTTTTAGAAGGACCTGTAGACTGCAATTTAGCTAATATAGTGCTATAGTATTTTTTTTAATAGTGTTCATTTTTTCTAAATCTGAAGTTCAGAAGAGTCAAAAAAAATTAGACTATAAAAAAAAGATTACAGCACTATATTAGCTAAATTGCAGTCTATATGTGTATTTAACGAATATTCGCTATATTGCTATAACTTAGTTTTTAGAATTTTCGTCATATTCTAAAACAAGAATATATAGCAATATAGCGAATATTCGTAAAATGCACATATTAGCCAATAGCCATAGCCAACCAATAGTAAAGTTGCCTTATACAGTTGAAAAAAAAATTGCAATACGTAAATAATTAAATCGCATATTATTTGCGATAAATAGAATAATGACAAATATTCGATTTCGACGAATATAAAACGAATATTCAATCGAATATTCGTGAAATATCGCAAAATCGAATATGGCACCTCCCGCTCATCACTAGTCACCAGACCTACAACAGCTAAACGTAGTAGTTCTGGGGTCTATAGCATGTCTCTGTAAGATTTTTAATGTAAACACTGCCTTTTCAGAAAAAAGGCAGTATTTATATTACTGCCAAGGAACACCTCTGGTGGCACCTCATCATTATTAAAGTTTACTACTATACAAGGTGTGTGGATTATTTTGTGTGTGTGTGTGTTGTAGTGGAGGGCATGATTGCATGCTAGGGTAAGGTAAGGCAGGATCCAGGGGGCCCAAGTAAATTCTTGCCCAGGGTCCAATCAATATTAAAGACGGCCCTGAGTACAGCGGCGATCTGTCAGGTTTGCCATACTGAAAGTACTGCCCATGCTGCCCACCTGCTTCACTACGGGCTCCTCGGCAGTCGGCAGCCAAGTGAATCTTCCCCCGCCCACCTCAGCTGCTATTGGCTGGGAGGGAGAGGGCAGAACTGCCATTGGCTGCCTGTGTATTTCAAAAATTGTGATTTAACATCAGGAAGCATCGTTGCGCGCCCCTCCCCCTGCCACCACGCCTAGAGGAAGAATGCACAAAGACAGAGCACATCAGAACTGTAGGTACCTTTTCTATCTGTGATGCACCCCTAACCAGCGCCCCCTGCGTTACATGCACCCCTAACCATGCACCCCTGCGTTACATGCACCCCTGTGTTACATGCACCCCTGACCAGCGTCCCTGCATTACATGTACCCCTGACCAGCAAACCCTGAGTTACATGCACCCCTGACCAGTGCACCTTGCGTTACACGCACCCCTGACCAGCGCACCCTGCGTTACATGCACCTCTGACCAGCACACCCTGAGTTACATGCACCCCTGACCGCCGAACTCTGTGTTACATGCACCCCTGACCGCCGCACTCTGTGTTACATGCACCCCTGACCGCCGCACTCTGTGTTACATGCACCCCTGACTAGCACACCTTGCGTTACACGCATCCCTGACCAGCGCACCCTTAGTTAGACGCACCCCTGACCGCCGCACTCTGCGTTACACACACCCCTGTCCAGCGCCCCCTTCGTTACATGCACCCCTGATCAGCGCCCCCTGCATTACATGCACCCCTGACCAGTGCCCCCTGCGTTACATGCACCCCTGACCGCCGCACCCTTAGTTACCATCACCCCTGACCGCCGCACTCTGCGTTACATGCACCCCTGACCAGCGCCCCCTGCGTTACATGCACCCCTGACCGCCGCACCCTTAGTTACCATCACCCCTGACCGCCGCACTCTGCGTTACATGCACCCCTGACCAGCGCCCCCTGGGTTACATGCACCCCTGACCGCCGCATTCTGCGTTACAAGAAGAATATGTAGTATTAGTTGCACACACCAACAACACCCACAGGGTTATTTCACAAGAGGGTGAAGAGTTTGGAGAAGTCAGGAGAAGAGAACAAGCTAGGACAACATACAGTAGCTGATTAGAAACAAATTCTCCAACTCAGCTCACTTTCCTATTCAGTTATGCTGTCCTAGACCTAGATTGTTCCCTTCTCCAAACTCTTCAGTAAGCCTGTGAGCGTCTGTTCATTGGTCTTCTTTAGTGACATGTTTAACATATGGGATTATTTACACGGCCCTGGTGTTTGCTGAAACTGCTTTAAACTATAAAATAAAGTTTTGGAGAGTTTCTCTCTTCCTCAGGTCTGAAGCAAAACCGAGGAAGAAAGGAAAACTCTTGAAAGCTTCTCTTTTAAGTATTAGGTCAGTACAATAAAATGGTATCCCCGCGTACCGCAAAACTCTTGTATTTTGTAATCTTATTTATATACACTTATTTTGTTTTTTTCAGTAGTATGATTAAGTGGTAAAAATTATTAGTGCCCCCCTCATTTTTAACTGTGGTATCTTATGTGCCCCCCATATATTGTTCCTAGAGTCGCCACTGCTGTTTCCCATAGCACAGCAGGTGTTGAATGCTACTGTTTCCTTTAAAAATAGTGAGTTTGGGTTACCCCAGGCTGATGTTACACGTCAGGCCTTGTCACTGAACACACAATGACAGACATGATGTCACCTTGGTTTATTTGACCAAGTCTGGATTTTTACAATCAGCATGGGGCTATAAACTGCCACTGAGCACTATTAATGGCCATTGAGCTCCAATAACTTTCACAAACGTGCCTTTTATAACCCTACAGAAAATATTACATTACTGTTTATGTTACACATTTGGGGTTACTGTAAACTTAAGAAAAAAATCAGCAAAAGTCTCTTTCCCATAATGAAGGAAATCAGCAATTCCCATTCTTCCTCTTCTGAAATGAAACCAGAAACGTGAATGTTTCCTGCCATATCTGTCACAACGTCCTTCCAGAGAGATAGCACGTTATTACTTCTGATAAAGCACATCACATGGATGGTGTCCAACAGGCTGGTGCTGCCACCTTGTGTTTCCTCTTAGGCTACTTTCACACTCGCGTTTTGGGCGGATCCATCATGGATCTGCAAAAACGGATCTGTTACAATATTACAACCGTCTGCATCCGTCATGAACGGATCTGTTTGTATTTTCTGTAACATTGCCAAGACGGATCCGTCATGAATTCCATTGGAAGTCAATGGGGGGGACGGATTCATTTTCTATTGTGCCAGATTGTGTCAGAGAAAATGGATCTGTCCCCATTGACTTAGGGTCCATTCACACGTCCGCAAAATGGATCTGCATCCGTTCCGCAATTTTGCGGAACGGGTGCAGACCCATTCATTTTCAATAGTGCTGGAATGTGCTGTCCGCATCCACATTTGCGGATCCGCACTTCCGCATCCGTGTTTCCGTTTCCGCAAAAAAATAGAACATGTCCTATTCTTGTCCGCAATTGCGGACAAGAACAGGCATATTCTATTATGTCGGCAATGTGCGGTACGCAAAATGCGGAAAGCACATTGCCGCTTTCCGTGTTTTGCGGATCCGTGTCTCCGTGTATCCGCAAAACACATTGCGGACGTGTGAATACAGCCTTACATTGGGTTCCAGGACGGATCCATTTGGCTCAGTTTCGTCAAGTGGACAGCAAAACGCTGCAAGCAGCGTTTTGGTGTCCGCCTCCATAGTGGAATGGAGGCAAACTGATGAATTCTGAGCGGATCCTTTTCCATTCAGAATGCGTTAGGGCAAAACTGATCCGTTTTGGACCGCTTGTGAGAGCCCATGATGGATCTCACAAATGGAAAGCCAAAACGCTAGTGTGAAAGTAGCCTTAGCTTTATGACTTTCACAATGTGTCTTAGACTTGTCGAGAATAATTGCCACAGCCCTCCTTCTTGCAAGCTGGAAGAAGATGTTATCGTAGCCTTCAGTTGACCTTCAAATTAATTTTAAATAACATTTCTAGCAAGTTTAGAGATGTCTTTTTATGACCAGTTTGTACTCTTTGACTCTTTTTAAGACCAGTTTGCCATTAGCCACTTTGGGCTAATGAAAACCCTGCCCATAAATGGGTATTTCCAGATGAAGTCTGGACGTTCCCAGGGGCGAGGTTTTCGATGCCCCAATTTTAGCAAACCAGTGATATAGTTTTCACCCAGGTGCCAAGTTACAGTGAGACTTTAACATCTTTGGTGCTATTAGGGCACCATACCGTCTCACTTAGACCTACAGGGATTGTACAAGCTCGTAAAGCAGAGACTTATAGGTAATTTCCTAGACCAAAACAGACCTCCAGACATGGCAGACCCACACTGGTGATGATACTCACCTGGTCCCCACTGCTGCAGTGGTGACTTGTTCCCTTTATGTCACGTAAAGAGAGCGGGTCACTGTTGTGGCCGGTGATTGGGTTCAGTGGTCCCATGTGTCCCCCCATCGACGGATCTTGATGCCGGCTCAGAGGGGAGCGGAAATGCCCCTGCCCCAACAATTATCTAACAATCCCCTAGTAGGGTATATACGAAAATGGAGTTTCTAAACTAGACATACCATTTAACCATGTCTATGAGATGACATGTCCTACCCTCCATGCCCCAGCTCTCCTAGCCCCTTTCAATAAGTTAGCATTTTGTGGGTCGTCATTCACTGTTTTGACCACTATGTCCAGATGTTGACCAGATTTCTATGCACTAATATTCAGATTTAGGCCTCCTGCACACGACCGTTGTGTGCACCCGTGGCCGTTGTCTCGTATAACGTGTTTTTCTGCGGTCCCATTGACTTTCAATGGGTCCGTAGAAAAATCAGAAACTGCACCGTTTGGCAGCCGCATCCGTAAACCGTGTTTCCTGGCCGTGAAAAAAATATGACCTGTCCTATTTTTTTCACGGCCAACGGTTCACGGACCCATTCAAGTCAATGGGTCCGTGAAAAATCACGGATGCACACAAGATTGTCATCCGCGTCCTTGATCCGTGTCCGTTTTTTCCTATCATTTCAATGGCAAACTTCACTTAGATTTTTTTTTCATTTTTCATGTCCATGGATTCTCCAAAAATCATGGGAAAAAAACTGGCACGGATCATGGTACAACGGAACCACGTTTTGCAGGACGTTAAAAAATACTGTCGTGTGCAGGAGGCCTTAGGGATTCAAAAATTGAATATTACCATTTTTATAAATAGGCTGTGATGTAGGCTTCTGCTAGGATAGGATCCATGTTATCTTGCATAATTGGTGGACATCAAAGCCCTAAACAGAGTGAGTTGTTGCAGACCTTTATGTTATTTTTCATATTTTGTAGCAATATGACAAGTATTTAAATGAAAGTGCTGACATTTCCTGGACATCATAAAGGATATCCTGTGCTTAAAATGTTAAATCAACAGGGGAAATACAATCGCTTTATGAGTTCCTTCTTTCCACGGCCATTCTCTGTGTTTTGTCTCTTTGCTGGTCATACGAACACTGCAGTAATTCATTGGCATAAAGTATGAAGATTGCAACATGAGAAGGAACACATCCAATGCTCTGAACAGTCATGTAATCCTTACTGTATGAAACTTATCTGTATAGATACATGTAGCAGTGCTAAATACATTACATGTCATGGGGGTTTACATTATGTTATCTGCGGCTTTAAACCTACTTAGTTTTTTCATAGTAATCACAATGTGCAATCGATACAGCTCCTTCCAAGACAATACATCATTCTAGTAATCATACCCTAAAGGGACAGATTGATAAATGCTGTCATGTTAAATAAATCTACTCATTTGTAAAATTTGTCTTTTATTTGAGCGACATACTTTTTATACATTTTGTACAACTCAATAAATGTCCCCAATACTGCAGGATGCTATAGAACAGGCACACGTTCTGCTTCACGTTAAATCCTATGTACTGTATATGTGCTCCACAGAAAACCCTTATCACTTTAAATTTACAGTAAATTGACCAAATATAGTCTTCTATTCTATAAGTGGTCTGAAAGTTTTAAAGACTTTATTATGCTGTTGGTACAAATTGACCTACTGTAATTTACGATCTGCCCCTAGGACCTTCCTATAAAGGGAGTCTGTTACATCATACATGCAGGTTATAGAGCAGGATTTGCTGAATAGGTTGATATATAGATTCGTGGGAAAAGATTCTGTAAAACCTGTATTTTAGTTATTTAAATTTCAGCCAATTTTATACATTGAAATGTTTAGGAGTCCAGTTGGCAGTCCCACCAGTGACTGAAGGCCATCTATGTGCACAGTCATACAGAGAAGGAGCATGACCTGAATGAGTAGGGATTAGGGATGAGCGAACTCGAACTGTATAGTTCGGGTTCGTACCGAATTTTGGGGTGTCCGTGACACGGACCCGAACCCGGACATTTTCGTAAAAGTCCGGGTTCGGGTTCGGTGTTCGTCGCTTTCTTGGCGCTTTTGTGACTCTTTCTTGGCGCTTTTTGAAAGGCTGCAAAGCAGCCAATCAACAAGCGTCATACTACTTGCCCCAAGAGGCCCTCACAGCCATGCCTACTATTGGCATGGCTGTGATTGGCCAGAGCACCATGTGACCCAGCCTCTATTTAAGCTGGAGTCACATAGCGCCGCCCGTCACTCTGCTCTGAATAGCGTAGGGAGAGGTTGCGGCTGCGACAGTAGGGCGAGATTAGGCAGATTAACTCCTCCAAAAGACTTGATTAACTGATCGATCTGCAGCTGTGCATCATTGAGCTGCTGATCCTCAATTGCTCACTGTTTTTAGGCTGCCCAGACCGTTTGTCAGTCACATTTTTCTGGGGTGATCGGCGGCCATTTTGTGTCTTGTGGTGCGCCAGCACAAGCTGCGACCAAGTGCATTTAACCCTCAATGGTGTGGTTGTTTTTTGGCTAAAGCCTACATCAGGGTGAAGCTGTCACACCAAGTGCATTTAACCAGCAATAGTCTGTTTATTTTTTGGCCATATACTACATCAGGGGCAAGCTGCGCCTGTCACCAAGTGCATTTAACCCTCAATGGTGCGTTTGTTTTTTGGCTAAAGCCTACATCAGGGTGAAGCTGTCACACCAAGTGCATTTAACCAGCAATAGTCTGTTTATTTTTTGGCCATATACTACATCAGGGGCAAGCTGCGCCCGTCACCAAGTGCATTTAACCAGCAATAGTCTGTTCATTTTTTGGCCATATACTACATCAGGGGCAAGCTGCGCCCGTCACCAAGTGCATTTAACCCTCAGTAGTGTGGTTGGTCAAGCTGTGACACCAAGTGCATTTAACCAGCAATAGTCTGTTCATTTTTTGGCCATATACTACATCAGGGGCAAGCTGCGCCCGTCACCAAGTGCATTTAACCAGCAATAGTGTGGTTATTTTTTGGCCATATCCCAGTCTAATTCTGTCACTAAATCCATACCGGTCACCCAGCGCCTAAATACTAGGCCTCAAATTTATATCCCGCTAAATCTCTCGTTACCGCTGTACTGTTGTTGCTGGGCAAGATATTTAGTGTCCGTCAAAGCACATTTTTTGTTCTGGGTTGAAATACAATTCCCAATTTAGCAATTTAAAAATTTAGTGGTTTCTGCTATATCAGAGCTATTTGAAATCTATCCCTAAAAGGGTAGATCATATTGAAGGTGCACATAGGGTCATTCAGAATAACTTCACACACACACACGCTACTGTGCATTTCCAAGTCTAATTCTGTCACTAAACCCATACCTGTCACCCAGCGCCTAAATACTAGGCCTCAAATTTATATCCCGCTAAATCTCTCGTTACCGCTGTCCTGTTGTGGCTGGGAAAGTTATTTAGTGTCCGTCAAAGCACATTTTTTGTTCTGGGTTGAAATACAATTCCCAATTTAGCAATTTAAAAATTTAGTGGTTTCTGCTGTATCAGAGCTATTTGAAATCTATCCCTAAAAGGGTATATAATATTCAAGGTGCACATAGGGTCATTCAGAATAACTTCACACACACATGCTACTGTGCATATCCCAGTCTAATTCTGTCACTAAATCCATACCGGTCACCCAGCGCCTAAATACTAGGCCTCAAATTTATATCCCGCTGAATTTGAATACAATACATTGGGCCAAATAATATTTTTGTTGTTGTGGTGAACCATAACAATGAGGAAAACATCTAGTAAGGGACGCGGACGTGGACATGGTCGTGGTGGTGTTAGTGGACCCTCTGGTGCTGGGAGAGGACGTGGCCGTTCTGCCACATCCACACGTCCTAGTGTACCAACTACCTCAGGTCCCAGTAGCCGCCAGAATTTACAGCGATATATGGTGGGGCCCAATGCCGTTCTAAGGATGGTAAGGCCTGAGCAGGTACAGGCATTAGTCAATTGGGTGGCCGACAGTGGATCCAGCACGTTCACATTATCTCCCACCCAGTCTTCTGCAGAAAGCGCACAGATGGCGCCTGAAAACCAACCCCATCAGTCTGTCACATCACCCCCATGCATACCAGGGAAACTGTCTCAGCCTCAAGTTATGCAGCAGTCTCTTATGCTGTTTGAAGACTCCGCTGGCAGGGTTTCCCAAGGGCATCCACCTAGCCCTTCCCCAGCGGTGAAAGACATAGAATGCACTGACGCACAACCACTTATGTTTCCTGATGATGAGGACATGGGAATACCACCTCAGCACGTCTCTGATGATGACGAAACACAGGTGCCAACTGCTGCGTCTTTCTGCAGTGTGCAGACTGAACAGGAGGTCAGGGATCAAGACTGGGTGGAAGACGATGCAGGGGACGATGAGGTCCTAGACCCCACATGGAATGAAGGTCGTGCCACTGACTTTCACAGTTCGGAGGAAGAGGCAGTGGTGAGACCGAGCCAACAGCGTAGCAAAAGAGGGAGCAGTGGGCAAAAGCAGAACACCCGCCGCCAAGAGACTCCGCCTGCTACTGACCGCCGCCATCTGGGACCGAGCACCCCAAAGGCAGCTTCAAGGAGTTCCCTGGCATGGCACTTCTTCAAACAATGTGCTGATGACAAGACCCGAGTGGTTTGCACGCTGTGCCATCAGAGCCTGAAGCGAGGCATTAACGTTCTGAACCTGAGCACAACCTGCATGACCAGGCACCTGCATGCAAAGCATGAACTGCAGTGGAGTAAACACCTTAAAACCAAGGAAGTCACTCAGGCTCCCCCTGCTACCTCTTCTGCTGCTGCCGCCTCGGCCTCTTCTGCTGCTGCCGCCTCGGCCTCTTCTGCTGCTGCCGCCTCGGCCTCTTCCTCCGCCTCTGGAGGAACGTTGGCACCTGCCGCCCAGCAAACAGGGGATGTACCACCAACACCACCACCACCACCTCCGTCACTAAGCGTCTCAACCATGTCACACGGCAGCGTTCAGCTCTCCATCTCACAAACATTTGAGAGAAAGCGTAAATTCCCACCTAGCCACCCTCGATCCCTGGCCCTGAATGCCAGCATTTCTAAACTACTGGCCTATGAAATGCTGTCATTTAGGCTGGTGGACACAGACAGCTTCAAACAGCTCATGTCGCTTGCTGTCCCACAGTATGTTGTTCCCAGCCGCCACTACTTCTCCAAGAGAGCTGTGCCTTCCCTGCACTACCAAGTATCCGATAAAATCAAGTGTGCACTGCGCAACGCCATCTGTAGCAAGGTCCACCTAACCACAGATACGTGGACCAGTAAGCACGGCCAGGGACGCTATATCTCCCTAACTGCACACTGGGTAAATGTAGTGGCAGCTGGGCCCCAGGCGGAGAGCTGTTTGGCGCACGTCCTTCCGCCGCCAAGGATCGCAGGGCAACATTCTTTGCCTCCTGTTGCCACCTCCTCCTTCTCGGCTTCCTCCTCCTCTTCTTCCACCTGCTCATCCAGTCAGCCACACACCTTCACCACCAACTTCAGCACAGCCCGGGGTAAACGTCAGCAGGCCATTCTGAAACTCATATGTTTGGGGGACAGGCCCCACACCGCACAGGAGTTGTGGCGGGCTATAGAACAACAGACCGACGAGTGGTTGCTGCCGGTGAGCCTCAAGCCCGGCCTGGTGGTGTGTGATAATGGGCGAAATCTCGTTGCAGCTCTGGGACTAGCCAATTTGACGCACATCCCTTGCTTGGCGCATGTGCTGAATTTGGTGGTGCAGAAGTTCATACACAACTACCCCGACATGTCAGAGCTGCTGCATAAAGTGCGGGCCGTCTGTTCGCGCTTCCGGCGTTCACATCCTGCTGCTGCTCGCCTGTCTGCGCTACAGCGTAACTTCGGCCTTCCCGCTCACCGCCTCATATGCGACGTGCCCACCAGGTGGAACTCCACCTTGCACATGCTGGACAGACTGTGCGAGCAGCAGCAGGCCATAGTGGAGTTTCAGCTGCAGCACGCACGGGTCAGTCGCACTACAGAACAGCACCACTTCACCACCAATGACTGGGCCTCCATGCGAGACCTGTGTGCCCTGTTGCGCTGTTTCGAGTACTCCACCAACATGGCCAGTGGCGATGACGCCGTTATCAGCGTTACAATACCACTTCTATGTCTCCTTGAGAAAACACTTAGGGCGATGATGCAAGAGGAGGTGGCCCAGGAGGAGGAGGAGGAGGAGGAAGAGGGGTCATTTTTAGCACTTTCAGGCCAGTCTCTTCGAAGTGACTCAGAGGGAGGTTTTTGGCAACAGCAGAGGCCAGGTACAAATGTGGCCAGACAGGGCCCACTACTGGAGGACGAGGAGGACGAGGATGAGGAGGAGGTGGAGGAGGATGAGGATGAAGCATGGTCACAGCGGGGTGGCACCCAACGCAGCTCGGGTCCATCACTGGTGCGTGGCTGGGGGGAAAGGCAGGACGATGACGATACGCCTCCCACATAGGACAGCTTGTCCTTACCCCTGGGCAGCCTGGCACACATGAGCGACTACATGCTGCAGTGCCTGCGCAACGACAGCAGAGTTGCCCACATTTTAACCTGTGCGGACTACTGGGTTGCCACCCTGCTGGATCCACGCTACAAAGACAATGTGCCCACCTTACTTCCTGCACTGGAGCGTGATAGGAAGATGCGCGAGTACAAGCGCACGTTGGTAGACGCGCTACTGAGAGCATTCCCAAATGTCACAGGGGAACAAGTGGAAGCCCAAGGCTAAGGCAGAGGAGGAGCAAGAGGTCGCCAAGGCAGCTGTGTCAATGCCAGCTCCTTTGAGGGCAGGGTTAGCATGGCAGAGATGTGGAAAACTTTTGTCAACACGCCACAGCTAACTGCACCACCACCTGATACGCAACGTGTTAGCAGGAGGCAACATTTCACTAACATGGTGGAACAGTACATGTGCACACCCCTCCACGTACTGACTGATGGTTCGGCCCCATTCAACTTCTGGGTCTCTAAATTGTCCACGTGGCCAGAGCTAGCCTTTTATGCCTTGGAGGTGCTGGCCTGCCCGGCGGCCAGCGTTTTGTCTGAACGTGTATTCAGCACTGCAGGGGGCGTCATTACAGACAAAGGCAGCCGCCTGTCTACAGCCAATGTGGACAAGCTGACGTTCATAAAAATGAACCAGGCATGGATCCCACAGGATCTGTCCGTCCCTTGTCCAGATTAGACATTAACTACCTCCCCTTAACCATATATTATTGGACTCCAGGGCACTTCCTCATTCAATCCTATTTTTATTTTCATTTTACCATTATATTGCGAGGCTACCCAAAGTTGAATGAACCTCTCCTCTGTCTGGGTGCCGGGGCCTAAATATATGCCAATGGACTGTTCCAATGTTGGGTGACGTGAAGCCTGATTCTCTGCTATGACATGCAGACTGATTCTCTGCTGACATGAAGCCAGATTGTCTGTTACGGGACCTCTCTCCTCTGCCTGTGTGCTGGGCCTAAATATATGCCAATGGACTGTTGCAGTGGTGGCTGACGTGAAGCCTCATTCTCTGCTATGACATGCAGACTAATTCTCTGCTGACATGAAGCCAGATTGTCTGTTACGGGACCTCTCTCCTCTGCCTGGGTGCTGGGCCTAAATATATGCCAATGGACTGTTGCAGTGGTGGCTGACGTGAAGCCTCATTCTCTGCTATGACATGCAAACTAATTCTCTGCTGACATGAAGCCAGATTGTCTGTTACGGGACCTCTCTCCTCTGCCTGTGTGCTGGGCCTAAATATATGCCAATGGACTGTTGCAGTGGTGGCTGACGTGAAGCCTCATTCTCTGCTATGACATGCAGACTAATTCTCTGCTGACATGAAGCCAGATTGTCTGTTACGGGACCTCTCTCCTCTGCCTGTGTGCTGGGCCTAAATATATGCCAATGGACTGTTGCAGTGGTGGCTGACGTGAAGCCTCATTCTCTGCTATGACATGCAGACTAATTCTCTGCTGACATGAAGCCAGATTGTCTGTTACGGGACCTCTCTCCTCTGCCTGTGTGCTGGGCCTAAATATATGCCAATGGACTGTTGCAGTGGTGGCTGACGTGAAGCCTCATTCTCTGCTATGACATGCAGACTAATTCTCTGCTGACATGAAGCCAGATTGTCTGTTACGGGACCTCTCTCCTCTGCCTGGGTGCTGGGCCTAAATATATGCCAATGGACTGTTGCAGTGGTGGCTGACGTGAAGCCTCATTCTCTGCTATGACATGAACACTGATTCTCTGCTGACATGAAGCCAGATTGTTTGTTACGGGACCTCTCTCCTCTGCCTGTGTGCTGGGCCTAAATATATGCCAATGGACTGTTGCAGTGGTGGCTGACGTGAAGCCTCATTCTCTGCTATGACATGCAGACTAATTCTCTGCTGACATGAAGCCAGATTGTCTGTTACGGGACCTCTCTCCTCTGCCTGTGTGCTGGGCCTAAATATATGCCAATGGACTGTTGCAGTGGTGGCTGACGTGAAGCCTCATTCTCTGCTATGACATGCAGACTAATTCTCTGCTGACATGAAGCCAGATTGTCTGTTACGGGACCTCTCTCCTCTGCCTGTGTGTGTGCTGGGCCTAAATATATGCCAATGGACTGTTGCAGTGGTGGCTGACGTGAAGCCTCATTCTCTGCTATGACATGCAGACTAATTCTCTGCTGACATGAAGCCAGATTGTCTGTTACGGGACCTCTCTCCTCTGCCTGTGTGCTGGGCCTAAATATATGCCAATGGACTGTTGCAGGCAGTGGTGGCTGACGTGAAGCCTCATTCTCTGCTATGACATGCAGACTAATTCTCTGCTGACATGAAGCCAGATTGTCTGTTACGGGACCTCTCTCCTCTGCCTGTGTGCTGGGCCTAAATATATGCCAATGGACTGTTGCAGTGGTGGCTGACGTGAAGCCTCATTCTCTGCTATGACATGCAGACTAATTCTCTGCTGACATGAAGCCAGATTGTCTGTTACGGGACCTCTCTCCTCTGCCTGGGTGCTGGGCCTAAATATATGCCAATGGACTGTTGCAGTGGTGGCTGACGTGAAGCCTCATTCTCTGCTATGACATGAACACTGATTCTCTGCTGACATGAAGCCAGATTGTTTGTTACGGGACCTCTCTCCTCTGCCTGTGTGCTGGGCCTAAATATATGCCAATGGACTGTTGCAGTGGTGGCTGACGTGAAGCCTCATTCTCTGCTATGACATGCAGACTAATTCTCTGCTGACATGAAGCCAGATTGTCTGTTACGGGACCTCTCTCCTCTGCCTGTGTGCTGGGCCTAAATATATGTCAATGGACTGTTGCAGTGGTGGCTGACGTGAAGCCTCATTCTCTGCTATGACATGCAGACTAATTCTCTGCTGACATGAAGCCAGATTGTCTGTTACGGGACCTCTCTCCTCTGCCTGTGTGCTGGGCCTAAATATATGCCAATGGACTGTTGCAGTGGTGGCTGACGTGAAGCCTCATTCTCTGCTATGACATGCAGACTAATTCTCTGCTGACATGAAGCCAGATTGTCTGTTACGGGACCTCTCTCCTCTGCCTGTGTGCTGGGCCTAAATATATGCCAATGGACTGTTGCAGTGGTGGCTGACGTGAAGCCTGATTCTCTGCTATGACATGCAGACTAATTCTCTGCTGACATGAAGCCAGATTCTCTGTTACGGGACCTCTCTCCTCTGCCTGGGTTCCGGGGCCTAAATATCTGAGAATGGACTGTTCCAGTGGTGGGTGACGGGAAGCCAGATTCTCTGCTATGGGACCTCTCTCCAATTGATTTTGGTTAATTTTTATTTATTTAATTTTTATTTTAATTCATTTCCCTATCCACATTTGTTTGCAGGGGATTTACCTACATGTTGCTGCCTTTTGCAGCCCTCTAGCCCTTTCCTGGGCTGTTTTACAGCCTTTTTAGTGCCGAAAAGTTCGGGTCCCCATTGACTTCAATGGGGTTCGGGTTCGGGACGAAGTTCGGATCGGGTTCGGATCCCGAACCCGAACATTTCCGGGAAGTTCGGCCGAACTTCTCGAACCCGAACATCCAGGTGTTCGCTCAACTCTAGTAGGGATTTATAAGAATACATTTTTACTGAATCTTTTTACGTATAAATCTTCTCAGCTTCTACTGCTATGCAGATCAGACACCAGGAGGAGCTGAGCAGATTGATATATGGTTTTATGGGGGGAAAAATAGTAAAACTTGTAATTTATACATCTAAATCTCTAGTTATGACTTCATTGTTCATGGGGACAGGTGTTATGAGTGATTGATAGTTTTCTCTTCGTAAGTGTGTATACAGACATAGCTGTCAGTCACAGATATCTGTAAATGAGGGAGGTGTTATTAGTGATTGATAGTATTCTCTACGTAAGTGTGTATATAGATAACTGTCAGTCACAGATATCTGTACATGGGGGAGGTGTTATCAGTGATTGATAGTATTCTCTACGTAAGTGTGTATATAGATAACTGTCAGTCACAGATATCTGTACATGGGGGAGGTGTTATCAGTGATTGATAGTATTCTCTACGTAAGTGTGTATATAGATAACTGTCAGTCACAGATATCTGTACATGGGGGAGGTGTTATCAGTGATTGATAGTTTTCTCTGTGTAAGTGTGTATACAGACATAGCTGTCAGTCACTTATATCCCACCCCCTGTGTACAATGAAATCAGAAAAAGCAGAGATATAAATGTAGAAATTACACATTTTACTAAATCTTTTCCCACCCAAAAACTATATATCAATCTGCTCAGCTCCTCCTGCTCTATAACCTGCTGCCTGCAGATTGTATTGCATTTCATGGTGACAGGTTCTCTTTGAAGGGGTATTCTGGTTGTTACTGCAGCGCTTCAGGGTTGTGAACTGTGGATAGGAGTAGTGGTGGTGGCAATTAGGGTAGTTCTCACGGTAGCTAATCCCTCTCCTTCTACCGTTTCCTTGGTCGCACAAGCAGTAATAGGAGGGTGAACGCTTTCTTCCCACAGTGCAATCCCTGGACTTTTGTGGGCTCCTGCCTGGTAGTGGGGGTGCTCTTTATATTAGGTAGGTGGGCGCAAGGTAGGAGGGCAGATCGAGGCAATGACTAGGTCTGTTTAGTTAAAATAAAGAAATTTCGGCTTTGCCGAACTGCTGGCTGTCAGTCACAGCGAAGGGGCAGGCAAGGGGGCGTGGTTACCGTGACTTGAAGCAAGGACTCCGCTACGCAGCATAGCATATAGGCCATCAATTTATGGGATGAGAAAGCCCCTTTAGTATACAATGTAGTATACTTTCCTTACAAGACTGCTACAAGTATTGGTCCAAATATTCCATCTGTGCTCTAAAAACTAAATGAAATCAGTATTGTTATCTAATAATTGTTTTTATTTAAACAATAATATTTTCTCATTCCAAGTTATTCTGTAGACATCCAATTTCATAACCCTAATCAAATTATTGAATATTATACAGTTTTCCATGCCAATAATATCATTCAACAGTCTCTGATACATCATACACTGTGTGGTAATAAAAAAAAATATATATATATTGTTGATTTTCATGTGGACTATTCTTCAACTTGTACTGATCCAAGCACTTAGGTCACATACATTACAATTACAAAGCACATGACTCCTAATTTTACATAGCAGTGATGAAATATTTTTGGCCAGGATAACAGCTATGTTATTTTACAAACCATTTTCATAGTTTTCATATGAAATGCATCAGAAATGGAGCAAAGTGCCAAAGAAATGGTACAGATGATAGCCAGGTGAATGAAATAAGGGCACCATATTTAATCATATTTTGTCTCAAATTTGGAATAAACGTGCATCAAAAAAGTGTAGGAATTTGTAGTAGATTTGAGCCATTTTTTGTGCAAAATACTGGCAAGTACAACAACCATGAGGAAGAGAAGGGTACTTTCATACTGCATTTTGTCGAGGATTTGATGTCTACCTCTGATATATATGCCTTTGATGGATGTCACTGTATAGGAATGCAGATGTATCCATTGCCCACAGGCTCCCATTGCAAAAATGAATATGTATTAGATATTTTTTTATTTCATATATTTTTTTTTTTCCAACATACCATACAGGATTATGTAAACACAATTGTAAAAGATTAATTATTACAATATCGACAGAATGCTAACCAATGGAAGTGATCACAAGCACATTATCACATACAGTCTGAAAGAGACGAGGAAAAAAATAATAAACTAAAGTTACGAAGTTACAAAACATAATGTAAGTCCATACTGTCCAATAATAAGGATTAAATCAGCAAAAACCATGATATAGTCACTTTGGCACGGTACTTAAATAAAGGCATTACTACTCCATTATTAACATGAGTAGTAAGCGCTTCTGCCCAAAACTTCCCACTGTTTGCAGAATTTATGGTATGAATGATACTGTTTAATTTCATGGCAATCCTATAGAATATGAACCAAAGAGCCCCTAGAACCGCATCCCCTCCAGCAGGCCTAAGTGTGATGGAAATATACCATGTAGTCTAGTGGGGGTATAGTACCCACTTATATATGTCTTAATGATAACTTCCTGGAAGTTGGTACATCGAAAGTTCTTGTGCTCAAACTTAAATGGTGATTCTTATTGATCCAATTGGATTTTCACTCCTAGGTCCTCCTCCCATCTAGACATAAATCAAAGTCTTCTGTCCCAAAATGCTAGTAATAAAAAAACAAAATCCTCCCTGCTGGTTAAAGGTCTACTAAGAGTGCAGAGTACCCATGGGTCAATCTGATAGTTGTTCAAATTCCCAAATCTAAAGAACTCCCTAACCTGAAAGAATCTATAAAAATCACTATTGGAGATCTCATAGATACTCTGAAGATATGAGAATGAAAGAGATTTTTTGTGATGTTGTAGTATGGAAATACCCAGAGCTTTCCTGCCGGTAAGAGACAACCTCGGAATAGAAGCCTTAGGCTGGGTTCACACGAGCGTGTCCGGATTAGGTCCGGATGCGTCCCGGTGTATTGCTGGTGCAATGTGTTTTGCACGCACGTGATAAAAATCCGACTGTGGCACCCAGACCCGAACTTCTTCACAGAAGTTCAGGTTTGGGTTCGGTGTTGTGTAGATGCTATTATTTTCCCTTATAACATGGTTATAAGGGAAAATAATAGCATTCTGAATACAGAATGCTTAGTCGGTGATCAATTGAGGGTTTAAAAAAATAAAGAAATGAACTCACCTTCTCCTCTTGATCGCGTAGTTCCCGGTCTCTTCTTTACTTCTTTAATGATGAACTACCGGCTAGGACCTGTGGTGACGTCAGATCACATGCTCCAATCACATGGTCCAACCATGTTATAAGGGAAAATAATACAGTGAATAGACTGTCACCTAGCAACCATGCGTGAAAATCGCACCGCATCCGCACTTGCTTGCGGATGCTTGCGATTTTCACTCAGCCCCAGTCACTTCTATGGGGCCTGCGTTGCAACGTGATAAACGCACAATATAGTGCTTGCTGCAATTTTCACGCAACTCATAAGTGATGCGTGAAAATCACAGCTCATGTGCACAACCCCATAGAAATGAATGGGTCCAGATTCAGTGCGGGTGCAAGGCGTTCACCTCCCGCATTGTACCCGCGCGGAAATCTCGCCCGTGTAAACTCAGCCTTAAGAAAGTCAAGCGGAAATAGACCCAAGGGACATAAGGTCGTATGTGAAGTGTGTTGTAGTACAAACCGGATTCCAAAAAAGTTGGGACACTATACAAATTGTGAAAAAAACTGAATGCAATGATGTGGAGGTGCCAACTTCTAATATTTTATTCAGAATAGAACATAAATCACGAAACAAAAGTTTAAACTGAGAAAATTTACCATTTTAAGGGAAAAATATGTTGAATCAGAATTTCATGGTGCCAACAAATCCCCAAAAAGTTGGGACAAGGCCATTTTCGCCACTGTGTGGCATCTCCCCTTCTTCTTACAACACTCAACAGACGTCTGGGGACCGAGGAGACCAGTTTCTCAAGTTTAGAAATAGGAATGCTCTCCCATTCTAGTCTAATACAGGCCTCTAACTGTTCAATCGTCTTGGGCCTTCTTTGTTGCACCTTCCTCTTTATGATGCGCCAGATGTTCTCTATAGGTGAAAGATCTGGACTGCAGACTGGCCATTTCAGTACCCGGATCCTTCTCCTACGCAGCCATGATGTTGTGATTGATGCAGAATGTGGTCTGGCATTATCTTGTTGAAAAATGCAGGGTCTTCCCTGAAAGAGATGACGTCTGGATGGGAGCATATGTTGTTCTAGAACCTGAATATATTTTTCTGCATTGATGGTGCCTTTCCAGACATGCAAGCTGCCCATGCCACACGCACTCATGCAACCCCATACCATCAGAGATGCAGGCTTCCAGCCTCTTATTGCTACTTGTCCCAACTTTTGGGGGATTTGTTGACACCGTGAAAATTTGAATCAACGTATTTTGACATTTGCCATCTCCACATCATTGCATTAATTTTTTATTCACAATTTTCTTTAGTGTCCCAAATTTTTTGGAATCCGGTTTGTAGATATTTCCATGACCCAGGAGTATCTTGTAACGCAGACACACAGTGACTTACAAAAGTATTCACCCCCCCTTGACTTTTTTCATGTTTTGGTGCCTCACAACATGGAATTAACATGGATTGTTTAAGGATTTGCATCATTTAATATACAGAACATGCCGACAACTTTGAAGATGTTTTTTATTTTATTTATTTTTATTGTGAAGAAAACAACAAATAGGACAAAATAACAGAAAAGTTCAAGGTGCATAACTATTCACCCCCCTAAAGTTAATACTTTGTAGAGCCACCTTTTGCGGAAATCACAGCTCCAAGTCGCTTTGGATAAGTCTCTATGAGCTTGCCACATCTTACCACTCAGATTTCACCTTGCAAAACTGCTCCAGCTCCATTAAGTTGGATGGTTTGCGCTTGTGAACAGCAATCTTTAAGTCTGACCACAGATTTTCTATTGGATTGAGATCTGGGCTTTGACTCGGCCATTCCAACACATTTACATGTTTCCCCTTAAACCACTTAAGTGTTACTTTAGCAGCATAAAGTCCAACTCTATGTACTATGTACTCTGCAGCTCCTCCAGGGTTTACCTTAGGTCTCTATGCTGCCTCTCTGATTAATGCCCTCCTTGCCCGGTCTGTGAGTTTTGGTTGGCGGCCGTCTCTTGGCAGGTTTGCTGTTGTGCCATGTTTTTTCCATTTGTTTTTAATAGATTTGATGGGGCTCCTGGGGATCATCAAAGATTTGGATATTTTTTTTTTATCCTAACCCTGACTTGTACTTCTCAACAACATTGTTCCTTACTTGTTTGGAGAGTTCCTTGGTCTTCATGGCAGTGTTTGGTTAGTGATGCCTCTTGCTTAGGTGTTGCAGCCTCTGGAGCCTTAAAAAAATGGTGTGTATATGTAATGACAGATTATGTGACACTCAGATTGCACAGAGGTGGACATCATTTCACTAATTGTTTGACTTCTGAAGGTAATTGGTTGCACCAGAACTTTTTATGGGCTTCCTAACAAAGGGGGTGAATACATACGCACATGCCAATTTTCTGTTTTCTATTTCTAAACAAAAGTTTTATTTATATATTCTTCTCATTTTACTTCACCAACTTAGACTATTGTGTTCTGATCCATCACATAAAAATTCAGATTAACAAAACATTGAACTTAAGGCTGTAATGTAACAAAACACATAGAAAGTCAAGGGGGGTGAATTATTTTGCAAGGCACTGTATATGAAGAGGCTGGTTGGTTACCTCTCAGTGTGATAAAGAGTCTAGATTTCAGAGACATTTTAACACACCTATTCAATTTCCACCCATAGCTTGTCTGACTGGGGAGCCCACTAATGCAACGTCTAGTTTAAGATACATGCGTGGTGCTACTCTTTGAAGTTCTGGATCCCTAGTCCGCCCACACAAAGCTATACAAGGTCTAGCCCTGGCCCCTCTAAAGTCCCTTCGCTTAGAATATGGCTTAAGAAAGAAAGAGTTGGGGAGCATAATGGGTATAGTGCAAAATAAATATAAAAATCTAGGGGGAAGTAGCATTTTAAAGGCCTCTACTCGACCAAGCCAGGAAATAATGTGACGCGAGTAAGAACAGATATTTTCCTGGATGTCAGTTAATAAAGGAGGGACATTTTTAGGATAAAGTAAGGACCAAGGGGGTGTAAGCTGTATCCCCAAATATGTCATCTGATAATCCTGCCAATCTAGAGGGTGGGATATCCTTTAAGACTGGATATCCTCTGAAGGGATGTGAAAGTGGAGTGCTTGTGATTTAGAGGGGTTGATTTTATAATAACTCCTATCCCTAAACTCCTCCATATGGTTAAAGGTGGCTTGTAGAGAGCTCTGAGGATTGGTACAGGACAAGAGAACATCATCCGTGAAAAGAGAAATGTTATACTCTCTACTACCCACAGCAATGCTGGTAATATTCTCCTTAGTTCTTATCGCTCCATGGTTAAATTAAAGAAGATGGGGAAAAGGGCATACTTTTCGGGTACCATTTGACAGGGTAAAAGCTGGAATAGCACCCCATTAACAAACACCTGCGCTGCTGGAGAAGAGTATAGTGCTTTAATAGCTAGTTGTATAGGACCCTGCAGTCCATACTTGGACATGGCAGAACAGGCATACTGCCAGTTGACCCTATCAAATTCCTTTTCCACATCGACTGTCAAAAACTAAGATGGATAGGATCTTTTTGGCTTTGCAATACTGCATAAGTGATATCACCCTCCTGATATAATCCAGTGCTTGTCGTCCAGATGTAAACCCCTATGAATGAGTGACGGAAAACAGTTTAAAGCCTGTCTGCAAGTACTTTAACATAAAACTTAACATTGCTATTCATCAGCGACATAGGACAGAAGTTAGATGGACTATTAGGGGTTTTCCCTGGTTTCGGTAACATAATAAAAAGTGCTAACAGCATCTCTTGAGGGAATCTGCTTGATTCAGCTGCTAACAAGAAAACCTTATATAAGTGTGGTACCAGTACATGTGGTACCAGCATTATATTAGTCATTTATTAACCTGTCTAGGCCCGGAGCTTTATGTAGGGGAGCTTTTTTTTATGGCTGACATACAGACGTGGACAAAATTGTTGGTACCCTTTGGTCAATGAAAGAAAAAGTCACAATGGTCACAGAAATAACTTTAATCTGACAAAAGTAATAATAAATTAAAATTCTATAAATGTTAACCAATGAAAGTCAGACATTGTTTTTCAACCATGCTTCAACAGAATTATGTAAAAAAATAAACTCATGAAACAGGCATGGACAAAAATGATGGTACCCCTAACTTAATATTTTGTTGCGCAACCTTTTGAGGCAATCACTGCAATCAAACGCTTCCTGTAACTGTCAATGAGACATCTGCACCTCTCAGCAGGTATTTTGGCCCACTCCTCATGAGCAAACTGCTCCAGTTGTGTCCGGTTTGAAGGGTGCCTTTTCCAGACTGCATGTTTCAGCTCCTTCCAAAGATGCTCAATAGGATTGAGGTCAGGGCTCATAGAAGGCCACTTTAGAATAGTCCAATTTTTTCCTCTTAGCCATTCTTGGGTGTTTTTAGCGGTGTGTTTTGGGTCATTGTCCTGTTGCAAGACCCATGACCTGCGACTGAGACCAAGCTTTCTGACACTGGCTAGTACATTTCTCTCTAGAATTCCTTGATAGTCTTGAGATTTCATTGTACCCTGCACAGATTCAAGACACCCTGTGCCAGACGCAGCAAAGCAGCCCCAGAACATAACAGAGCCTCCTCCATGTTTCACAGTAGGGACAGTGTTCTTTTCTTGATATGCTTCATTTTTTCGTCTGTGAACATACAGCTGATGTGCCTTGGCAAAAACTTCGATTTTTGTCTCATCTGTCCACAGGACATTCTCCCAGAAGCTTTGTGGCTTGTCAACATGTAGTTTGGCATATTCCAGTCTTGCTTTTTTATGATTCGTTTTCAACAATGGTGTCCTCCTTGGTCGTCTCCCATGTAGTCCACTTTGGCTCAAACAACGACGGATGGTGCGATCTGACACTGATGTTCCTTGAGCATGAAGTTCACCTTGAATCTCTTTAGAAGTCTTTCTAGGCTCTTTTGTTACCATTCGGATTATCCGTCTCTTAGATTTGTCATCAATTTTCCTCCTGCGGCCACGTCCAGGGAGGTTGGCTACAGTCCCATGGATCTTAAACTTATGAATAATATGTGCAACTGTACTCACAGGAACATCTAGTTGCTTGGAGATGGTCTTATAGCCTTTACCTTTAACATGCTTGTCTATAATTTTCTTTCTGATCTCTTGAGACAGCTCTTTCCTTTGCTTCCTCTGGTCCATGTCGAGTGTGGTACACACCATATCACCAAACAACACAGTGATTACCTGGAGCCATATATATAGGCCCAATGGCTGATTACAAGGTTGTAGACACCTGTGATGCTAATTAGTGGACACACCTTGAATTAACATGTCCCTTTGGTCACATTATGTTCTGTGTTTTCTAGGGGTACCATCATTTTTGTCCATGCCTGTTTCATGAGTTTATTTTTTTACATAATTCTGTTGAAGCATGGTTGAAAAACAATGTCTGACTTTCATTGGTTAACATTTATAGAATTTTAATTTATTATTACTTTTGTCAGATTAAAGTTATTTCTGTGACCATTGTGACTTTTTCTTTCATTGACCAAAGGGTACCAACAATTTTGTCCACGTCTGTAAGTTCTGAGTTTCAAAGAAAGTTCAGTGCACATGCAAAAAAAATTAGTTTTTAGTTTTATTGCTTTGTCCAGTGTCTACACATAAATCTCCATTTTTACCAGCAGTGTAGAATTGTACGTGCAGATGAATAGAGTTACAACATTTCGGTCTAAATGACCTTTATCAAGTCTCATCTGTTGTAACATATGTCTCAAAATATCCAGCAGCATATTTTGAGAATGAAATGGTCGACGGACCAGCGCTTACCATGATGACCTCACCATACGATCATGCTAGGAGTGCGCAGTGACATAATCATGCTTAGCTCAGGTTCTTTGGCAGGTCCTTCACAATCAAAAGAGGAGCAACTGCCCCTGCTCGTGCAAGTGGATGGGGTGAGTGATGCTTTTTTTTATGCTAAAATAAAAAACAACTGAGGACCACTAAGGGGGACATTAGGGGGCACTATGGGTGACACTGGGGGCTACTATAGGGGACATTGAAGACACTATGGGGGACATTGGAGACTATTATGGGGAACATTAAGAGTCACTATGGGGGGCATTATTACAGCTGGGGCCACTATGGGAGACATTATTACAGCTCGGGACTAGGGATGAGCGAACTCGAACTGTATAGTTCGGGTTCGTACCGAATTTTGGGGTGTCCGTGACACGGACCCGAACCCGGACATTTTCGTAAAAGTCCGGGTTCGGGTTCGGTGTTCGTCGCTTTCTTCGCGCTTTTGTGACGCTTTCTTGGCGCTTTTTGAAAGGCTGCAAAGCAGCCAATCAACAAGCGTCATACTACTTGCCCCAAGAGGCCATCACAGCCATGCCTACTATTGGCATGGCTGTGATTGGCCAGAGCACCATGTGACCCAGCCTCTATTTAAGCTGGAGTCACATAGCGCCGCCCGTCACTCTGCTCTGATTAGCGTAGGGAGAGGTTGCGGCTGCGACAGTAGGGCGAGATTAGGCAGATTAACTCCTCCAAAGGACTTGATTAACTGATCGATCTGCAGCTGTGGATCATTGAGCTGCTGATCCTCAATTGCTCACTGTTTTTAGGCTGCACAGACCGTTTGTCAGTCACATTTTTCTGGGGTGATCGGCGGCCATTTTGTGTCTTGTGGTGCGCCAGCACAAGCTGCGACCAAGTGCATTTAACCCTCAATGGTGTGGTTGTTTTTTGGCTAAAGCCTACATCAGGGTGAAGCTGTCACACCAAGTGCATTTAACCAGCAATAGTCTGTTCATTTTTTGGCCATATACAAAATCAGGGGCAAGCTGCGCCTGTCACCAAGTGCATTTAACCCTCAATGGTGTGGTTGTTTTTTGGCTAAAGCCTACATCAGGGTGAAGCTGTCACACCAAGTGCATTTAACCAGCAATAGTCTGTTCATTTTTTGGCCATATACTAAATCAGGGGCAAGCTGCGCCTGTCACCAAGTGCATTTAACCCTCAATGGTGTGGTTGTTTTTTGGCTAAAGCCTACATCAGGGTGAAGCTGTCACACCAAGTGCATTTAACCAGCAATAGTCTGTTTATTTTTTGGCCATATCCCAGTCTAATTCTGTCACTAAATCCATACCGGTCACCCAGCGCCTAAATACTAGGCCTCAAATTTATATCCAGCTAAATCTGTCCCTAGTGCTGTAGCTGGGCGAGTTATTTAGTGTCCGTTCAAGCACATTTCTTGTTCTGGGTTGAAATACAATTCCCAATTTAGCAATTTCATAATTTAGTGGTTTCTGCTATATCAGAGCTATTTGAAATCTATCCCTAAAAGGGTATATAATATTCAAGGTGCACATTGGGTCATTCAGAATAACTTCACACACACCCGCTACTGTGTATTTCCAAGTCTAATTCTGGCACTAAACCCATACCTGTCACCCAGCGCCTAAATACTAGGCCTCAAATTTATATCCCGCTAAATCTGTCCTTAGTGCTGTAGCTGGGCGAGTTATTTAGTGTCCGTTCAAGCACATTTCTTGTTCTGGGTTGAAATACAATTCCCAATTTAGCAATTTCATAATTTAGTGGTTTCTGCTATATCAGAGCTATTTGAAATCTATCCCTAAAAGGGTATATAATATTCAAGGTGCACATTGGGTCATTCAGAATAACTTCACACACACCCGCTACTGTGTATTTCCAAGTCTAATTCTGGCACTAAACCCATACCTGTCACCCAGCGCCTAAATACTAGGCCTCAAATTTATATCCCGCTAAATCTGTCCTTAGTGCTGTAGCTGGGCGAGTTATTTAGTGTCCGTTCAAGCACATTTCTTGTTCTGGGTTGAAATACAATTCCCAATTTAGCAATTTCATAATTTAGTGGTTTCTGCTATATCAGAGCTATTTGAAATCTATCCCTAAAAGGGTATATAATATTCAAGGTGCACATTGGGTCATTCAGAATAACTTCACACACACCCGCTACTGTGTATTTCCAAGTCTAATTCTGGCACTAAACCCATACCTGTCACCCAGCGCCTAAATACTAGGCCTCAAATTTATATCCCGCTAAATCTGTCCTTAGTGCTGTAGCTGGGCGAGTTATTTAGTGTCCGTTCAAGCACATTTCTTGTTCTGGGTTGAAATACAATTCCCAATTTAGCAATTTCATAATTTAGTGGTTTCTGCTATATCAGAGCTATTTGAAATCTATCCCTAAAAGGGTATATAATATTCAAGGTGCACATTGGGTCATTCAGAATAACTTCACACACACCCGCTACTGTGTATTTCCAAGTCTAATTCTGGCACTAAACCCATACCTGTCACCCAGCGCCTAAATACTAGGCCTCAAATTTATATCCCGCTAAATCTGTCCTTAGTGCTGTAGCTGGGCGAGTTATTTAGTGTCCGTTCAAGCACATTTCTTGTTCTGGGTTGAAATACAATTCCCAATTTAGCAATTTCATAATTTAGTGGTTTCTGCTATATCAGAGCTATTTGAAATCTATCCCTAAAAGGGTATATAATATTCAAGGTGCACATTGGGTCATTCAGAATAACTTCACACACACCCGCTACTGTGTATTTCCAAGTCTAATTCTGTCACTAAACCCATACCTGTCACCCAGCGCCTAAATACTAGGCCTCAAATTTATATCCTGCTAAATCTCTCGTTAACGCTGTCCTGTTGTGGCTGGGAAAGTTATTTAGTGTCCGTCAAAGCACATTTTTTGTTCTGGGTTGAAATACAATTCCCAATTTAGCAATTTCATAATTTAGTGGTTTCTGCTATATCAGAGCTATTTGAAATCTATCCCTAAAAGGGTATATAATATTCAAGGTGCACATAGGGTCATTCAGAATAACTTCACACACACGCTTCTGTGCATTTCCAAGTCTAATTCTGTCACTAAATCCATACCGGTCACCCAGCGCCTAAATACTAGGCCTCAAATTTATATCCAGCTAAATCTGTCCCTAGTGCTGTAGCTGGGCGAGTTATTTAGTGTCCGTTCAAGCACATTTCTTGTTCTGGGTTGAAATACAATTCCCAATTTAGCAATTTCATAATTTAGTGGTTTCTGCTATATCAGAGCTATTTGAAATCTATCCCTAAAAGGGTATATAATATTCAAGGTGCACATAGGGTCATTCAGAATAACTTCACACACACGCTTCTGTGCATTTCCAAGTCTAATTCTGTCACTAAATCCATACCGGTCACCCAGCGCCTAAATACTAGGCCTCAAATTTATATCCAGCTAAATCTGTCCCTAGTGCTGTAGCTGGGCGAGTTATTTAGTGTCCGTTCAAGCACATTTCTTGTTCTGGGTTGAAATACAATTCCCAATTTAGCAATTTCATAATTTAGTGGTTTCTGCTATATCAGAGCTATTTGAAATCTATCCCTAAAAGGGTATATAATATTCAAGGTGCACATTGGGTCATTCAGAATAACTTCACACACACCCGCTACTGTGTATTTCCAAGTCTAATTCTGGCACTAAACCCATACCTGTCACCCAGCGCCTAAATACTAGGTCTCAAATTTATATCCCGCTAAATCTGTCCTTAGTGCTGTAGCTGGGCGAGTTATTTAGTGTCCGTTCAAGCACATTTCTTGTTCTGGGTTGAAATACAATTCCCAATTTAGCAATTTCATAATTTAGTGGTTTCTGCTATATCAGAGCTATTTGAAATCTATCCCTAAAAGGGTATATAATATTCAAGGTGCACATTGGGTCATTCAGAATAACTTCACACACACCCGCTACTGTGTATTTCTAAGTCTAATTCTGTCACTAAACCCATACCTGTCACCCAGCGCCTAAATACTAGGCCTCAAATTTATATCCTGCTAAATCTCTCGTTAACGCTGTCCTGTTGTGGCTGGGAAAGTTATTTAGTGTCCGTCAAAGCACATTTTTTGTTCTGGGTTTAAATACAATTCCCAATTTAACAATTTCATAATTTAGTGGTTTCTGCTATATCAGAGCTATTTGAAATCTATCCCTAAAAGGGTATATAATATTCAAGGTGCACATTGGGTCATTCAGAATAACTTCACACACACCCGCTACTGTGTATTTCCAAGTCTAATTCTGTCACTAAACCCATACCTGTCACCCAGCGCCTAAATACTAGGCCTCAAATTTATATCCTGCTAAATCTCTCGTTAACGCTGTCCTGTTGTGGCTGGGAAAGTTATTTAGTGTCCGTCAAAGCACATTTTTTGTTCTGGGTTGAAATACAATTCCCAATTTAGCAATTTCATAATTTAGTGGTTTCTGCTATATCAGAGCTATTTGAAATCTATCCCTAAAAGGGTATATAATATTCAAGGTGCACATAGGGTCATTCAGAATAACTTCACACACACGCTTCTGTGCATTTCCAAGTCTAATTCTGTCACTAAATCCATACCGGTCACCCAGCGCCTAAATACTAGGCCTCAAATTTATATCCAGCTAAATCTGTCCCTAGTGCTGTAGCTGGGCGAGTTATTTAGTGTCCGTTCAAGCACATTTCTTGTTCTGGGTTGAAATACAATTCCCAATTTAGCAATTTCATAATTTAGTGGTTTCTGCTATATCAGAGCTATTTGAAATCTATCCCTAAAAGGGTATATAATATTCAAGGTGCACATAGGGTCATTCAGAATAACTTCACACACACGCTTCTGTGCATTTCCAAGTCTAATTCTGTCACTAAATCCATACCGGTCACCCAGCGCCTAAATACTAGGCCTCAAATTTATATCCCGCTGAATTTGAATACAATACATTGGGCCAAATAATATATTTGTTGTTGTGGTGAACCATAACAATGAGAAAAACATCTAGTAAGGGACGCGGACGTGGACATGGTCGTGGTGGTGTTAGTGGACCCTCTGGTGCTGGGAGAGGACGTGGCCGTTCTGCCACATCCACACGTCCTAGTGTACCAACTACCTCAGGTCCCAGTAGCCGCCAGAATTTACAGCGATATATGGTGGGGCCCAATGCCGTTCTAAGGATGGTAAGGCCTGAGCAGGTACAGGCATTAGTCAATTGGGTGGCCGACAGTGGATCCAGCACGTTCACATTATCTCCCACCCAGTCTTCTGCAGAAAGCGCACAGATGGCGCCTGAAAACCAACCCCATCAGTCTGTCACATCACCCCCATGCATACCAGGGAAACTGTCTCAGCCTCAAGTTATGCAGCAGTCTCTTATGCTGTTTGAAGACTCCGCTGGCAGGGTTTCCCAAGGGCATCCACCTAGCCCTTCCCCAGCGGTGAAAGACATAGAATGCACTGACGCACAACCACTTATGTTTCCTGATGATGAGGACATGGGAATACCACCTCAGCATGTCTCTGATGATGACGAAACACAGGTGCCAACTGCTGCGTCTTTCTGCAGTGTGCAGACTGAACAGGAGGTCAGGGATCAAGACTGGGTGGAAGACGATGCAGGGGACGATGAGGTCCTAGACCCCACATGGAATGAAGGTCGTGCCACTGACTTTCACAGTTCGGAGGAAGAGGCAGTGGTGAGACCGAGCCAACAGCGTAGCAAAAGAGGGAGCAGTGGGCAAAAGCAGAACACCCGCCGCCAAGAGACTCCGCCTGCTACTGACCGCCGCCATCTGGGACCGAGCACCCCAAAGGCAGCTTCAAGGAGTTCCCTGGCATGGCACTTCTTCAAACAATGTGCTGACGACAAGACCCGAGTGGTTTGCACGCTGTGCCATCAGAGCCTGAAGCGAGGCATTAACGTTCTGAACCTGAGCACAACCTGCATGACCAGGCACCTGCATGCAAAGCATGAACTGCAATGGAGTAAACACCTTAAAACCAAGGAAGTAACTCAGGCTCCCCCTGCTACCTCTTCTGCTGCTGCCGCCTCGGCCTCTTCTGCTGCTGCCGCCTCGGCCTCTTCCTCCGCCTCTGGAGGAACGTTGGCACCTGCCGCCCAGCAAACAGGGGATGTACCACCAACACCACCACCACCACCTCCGTCACCAAGCGTCTCAACCATGTCACACGCCAGCGTTCAGCTCTCCATCTCACAAACATTTGATAGAAAGCGTAAATTCCCACCTAGCCACCCTCGATCCCTGGCCCTGAATGCCAGCATTTCTAAACTACTGGCCTATGAAATGCTGTCATTTAGGCTGGTGGACACAGACAGCTTCAAACAGCTCATGTCGCTTGCTGTCCCACAGTATGTTGTTCCCAGCCGGCACTACTTCTCCAAGAGAGCCGTGCCTTCCCTGCACAACCAAGTATCCGATAAAATCAAGTGTGCACTGCGCAACGCCATCTGTGGCAAGGTCCACCTAACCACAGATACGTGGACCAGTAAGCACGGCCAGGGACGCTATATCTCCCTAACTGCACACTGGGTAAATGTAGTGGCAGCTGGGCCCCAGGCGGAGAGCTGTTTGGCGCACGTCCTTCCGCCGCCAAGGATCGCAGGGCAACATTCTTTGCCTCCTGTTGCCACCTCCTCCTTCTCGGCTTCCTCCTCCTCTTCTTCCACCTGCTCATCCAGTCAGCCACACACCTTCACCACCAACTTCAGCACAGCAGGCCATTCTGAAACTCATATGTTTGGGGGACAGGCCCCACACCGCACAGGAGTTGTGGCGGGGTATAGAACAACAGACCGACGAGTGGTTGCTGCCGGTGAGCCTCAAGCCCGGCCTGGTGGTGTGTGATAATGGGCGAAATCTCGTTGCAGCTCTGGGACTAGCCAATTTGACGCACATCCCTTGCTTGGCGCATGTGCTGAATTTGGTGGTGCAGAAGTTCATTCACAACTACCCCGACATGTCAGAGCTGCTGCATAAAGTGCGGGCCGTCTGTTCGCGCTTCCGGCGTTCACATCCTGCTGCTGCTCGCCTGTCTGCGCTACAGCGTAACTTCGGCCTTCCCGCTCACCGCCTCATATGCGACGTGCCCACCAGGTGGAACTCCACCTTGCACATGCTGGACAGACTGTGCGAGCAGCAGCAGGCCATAGTGGAGTTTCAGCTGCAGCACGCACGGGTCAGTCGCACTACAGAACAGCACCACTTCACCACCAATGACTGGGCCTCCATGCGAGACCTGTGTGCCCTGTTGCGCTGTTTCGAGTACTCCACCAACATGGCCAGTGGCGATGACACCGTTATCAGCGTTACAATACCACTTCTATGTCTCCTTGAGAAAACACTTAGGGCGATGATGGAAGAGGAGGTGGCCCAGGAGGAGGAGGAGGAGGAGGAGGAAGAGGGGTCATTTTTAGCACTTTCAGGCCAGTCTCTTCGAAGTGACTCAGAGGGAGGTTTTTGGCAACAGCAGAGGCCAGGTACAAATGTGGCCAGCCAGGGCCCACTACTGGAGGACGAGGAGGACGAGGATGAGGAGGAGGTGGAGGAGGATGAGGATGAAGCATGGTCACAGCGGGGTGGCACCCAACGCAGCTCGGGTCCATCACTGGTGCGTGGCTGGGGGGAAAGGCAGGACGATGACGATACGCCTCCCACAGAGGACAGCTTGTCCTTATCCCTGGGCAGCCTGGCACACATGAGCGACTACATGCTGCAGTGCCTGCGCAACGACAGCAGAGTTGCCCACATTTTAACCTGTGCGGACTACTGGGTTGCCACCCTGCTGGATCCACGCTACAAAGACAATGTGCCCACCTTACTTCCTGCACTGGAGCGTGATAGGAAGATGCGCGAGTACAAGCGCACGTTGGTAGACGCGCTACTGAGAGCATTCCCAAATGTCACAGGGGAACAAGTGGAAGCCCAAGGCCAAGGCAGAGGAGGAGCAAGAGGTCGCCAAGGCAGCTGTGTCACGGCCAGCTCCTCTGAGGGCAGGGTTAGCATGGCAGAGATGTGGAAAACTTTTGTCAACACGCCACAGCTAACTGCACCACCACCTGATACGCAACGTGTTAGCAGGAGGCAACATTTCACTAACATGGTGGAACAGTACGTGTGCACACCCCTCCACGTACTGACTGATGGTTCGGCCCCATTCAACTTCTGGGTCTCTAAATTGTCCACGTGGCCAGAGCTAGCCTTTTATGCCTTGGAGGTGCTGGCCTGCCCGGCAGCCAGCGTTTTGTCTGAACGTGTATTCAGCACGGCAGGGGGCGTCATTACAGACAAACGCAGCCGCCTGTCTACAGCCAATGTGGACAAGCTGACGTTCATAAAAATGAACCAGGCATGGATCCCACAGGACCTGTCCGTCCCTTGTCCAGATTAGACATTAACTACCTCCCCATAACCATATATTATTGGACTCCAGGGCACTTCCTCATTCAATCCTATTTTTATTTTCATTTTACCATTATATTGCGATGCTACCCAAAGTTGAATGAACCTCTCCTCTGCCTGTGTGCTAGGCCTAAATATATGCCAATGGACTGTTGCAGTGGTGGCTGACATGAAGCCTGATTCTCTGCTATGACATGCAGACTAATTCTCTGCTGACATGAAGCCAGATTGTCTGTTACGGGACCTCCCTCCTCTGCCTGGGTGCTGGGCCTAAATTTATGACAATGGACTGTTGCAGTGGTGGCTGACGTGAAGCCTCATTCTCTGCTATGACATGCAGACTGATTCTCTGCTGACATGAAGCCAGATTGTCTGTTACGGGACCTCTCTCCTCTGCCTGTGTGCTAGGCCTAAATATATGCCAATGGACTGTTGCAGTGGTGGCTGACGTGAAGCCTGATTCTCTGCTATGACATGCAGACTGATTCTCTGCTGACATGAAGCCAGATCCTCTGTTACGGGACCTCTCTCCTCTGCCTGTGTGTGTGCTGGGCCTAAATATATGCCAATGGACTGTTGCAGTGGTGGCTGACGTGAAGCCTCATTCTCTGCTATGACATGCAGACTAATTCTCTGCTGACATGAAGACAGATTCTCTGTTACGGGACCTCCCTCCTCTGCCTGGGTGCTGGGCCTAAATATATGCCAATGGACTGTTGCAGTGGTGGGTGACGTGAAGCCTCATTCTCTGCTATGACATGCAGACTAATTCTCTGCTGACATGAAGCCAGATTGTCTGTTACGGGACCTCTCTCCTCTGCCTGTGTGTGTGCTGGGCCTAAATATATGCCAATGGACTGTTGCAGTGGTGGCTGACGTGAAGCCTCATTCTCTGCTATGACATGCAGACTAATTCTCTGCTGACATGAAGACAGATTCTCTGTTACGGGACCTCTCTCCTCTGCCTGTGTGTGTGCTGGGCCTAAATATATGCCAATGGACTGTTGCAGTGGTGGCTGACGTGAAGCCTCATTCTCTGCTATGACATGCAGACTAATTCTCTGCTGACATGAAGACAGATTCTCTGTTACGGGACCTCCCTCCTCTGCCTGGGTGCTGGGCCTAAATATATGCCAATGGACTGTTGCAGTGGTGGGTGACGTGAAGCCTGATTCTCTGCTATGACATGCAGACTAATTCTCTGCTGACATGAAGACAGATTCTCTGTTACGGGACCTCTCTCCTCTGCCTGTGTGTGTGCTGGGCCTAAATATATGCCAATGGACTGTTGCAGTGGTGGCTGACGTGAAGCCTCATTCTCTGCTATGACATGCAGACTAATTCTCTGCTGACATGAAGACAGATTCTCTGTTACGGGACCTCCCTCCTCTGCCTGGGTGCTGGGCCTAAATATATGCCAATGGACTGTTGCAGTGGTGGCTGACGTGAAGCCTCATTCTCTGCTATGACATGCAGACTGATTCTCTGCTGACATGAAGCCAGATCGTCTGTTACGGGACCTCTCTGCTCTGCCTGTGTGCTAGGCCTAAATATATGCCAATGGACTGTTGCAGTGGTGGGTGACGTGAAGCCTCATTCTCTGCTATGACATGCAGACTGATTCTCTGCTGACATGAAGCCAGATTGTCTGTTACGGGACCTCTCTCCTCTGCCTGTGTGCTAGGCCTAAATATATGCCAATGGACTGTTGCAGTGGTGGGTGACGTGAAGCCTCATTCTCTGCTATGACATGCAGACTGATTCTCTGCTGACATGAAGACAGATTCTCTGTTACGGGACCTCCCTCCTCTGCCTGGGTGCTGGGCCTAAATATATGCCAATGGACTGTTGCAGTGGTGGCTGACATGAAGCCTGATTCTCTGCTATGACATGCAGACTAATTCTCTGCTGACATGAAGCCAGATTGTCTGTTACGGGACCTCTCTCCTCTGCCTGGGTGCTGGGCCTAAATTTATGACAATGGACTGTTGCAGTGGTGGCTGACGTGAAGCCTGATTCTCTGCTATGACATGCAGACTGATTCTCTGCTGACATGAAGCCAGATTGTCTGTTACGGGACCTCTCTGCTCTGCCTGTGTGCTAGGCCTAAATATATGCCAATGGACTGTTGCAGTGGTGGCTGACGTGAAGCCTCATTCTCTGCTATGACATGCAGACTGATTCTCTGCTGACATGAAGCCAGATTCTCTGTTACGGGACCTCTCTCCTCTGCCTGTGTGTGTGCTGGGCCTAAATATATGCCAATGGACTGTTGCAGTGGTGGCTGACGTGAAGCCTCATTCTCTGCTATGACATGCAGACTAATTCTCTGCTGACATGAAGACAGATTCTCTGTTACGGGACCTCCCTCCTCTGCCTGGGTGCTGGGCCTAAATATATGCCAATGGACTGTTGCAGTGGTGGCTGACGTGAAGCCTCATTCTCTGCTATGACATGCAGACTAATTCTCTGCTGACATGAAGACAGATTCTCTGTTACGGGACCTCTCTCCTCTGCCTGGGTGCCGGGGCCTAAATATCTGAGAATGGACTGTTCCAGTGGTGGGTGACGGGAAGCCAGATTCTCTGCTATGGAACCTCTCTCCAATTGATTTTGGTTAATTTTTATTTATTTAATTTTTAATTTAATTCATTTCCCTATCCACATTTGTTTGCAGGGGATTTACCTACATGTTGCTGCCTTTTGCAGCCCTCTAGCTCTTTCCTGGGCTGTTTTACAGCCTTTTTAGTGCCGAAAAGTTCGGGTCCCCATTGACTTCAATGGGGTTCGGGACGAAGTTCGGATCGGGTTCGGATCCCGAACCCGAACATTTCCGGGATGTTCGGCCGAACTTCTCGAACCCGAACATCCAGGTGTTCGCTCAACTCTACTCGGGACCACTATTGGTGGCCTTATTACTGCTGGGGTCACTATGGGGGATATAATTACTACTGAGGGTCACTATGGGGGATATTATGTATACTGCAGAGGTTGGAATATTATTTAAAAAAATATGAAATTCATCCATTTTTAACAGGTGTCACGGGGCGCCAAAGGCACACTCGGTCTCCCATCAGCCGCAAACTTGCTGCTTAGCTTCGGGAGCGAGGATCTGTGATTGGCCTCGTTCCCAGGGCAGCTTTGCTAGCTGGGAGGCTCCCTTCTCCTAGGTCTGCCTTGAGCGCCGAGCTGATCACTCGGTGCTCGACTTGTCTGTCTGTCGGTCATGTGACGCTGGCCATGTCACATGACCCTCAGACCCCACTATAAATACAGGCAGCCTGCTGGCCACAGGTTGCCTGTTAATTCTAGATTCCTGGCTATTTGTTGGACTACTGATTACTCACCTGATCCTGTTCCCTGACGATCCTTTGCCTGCTCCTCCTGTACTGCGCATCCCTTCTGGTATTGTGACCTCGGCTCCCACCTGACTACTCTTTGCGGACTCCTCTGGTACTTCTCTACTCTCATGGTTTTGACCCCGGCTTCTCCTGACCATTCTTTGCTTAACTCTTTGTACTGCGTAGCTCTCTTGGTTCTGACCCGATCCGTTCACATTCCGTTATTTGTCTTGTCTGTCTTCCCAGCACGTATCCTAAGTTAGGGACTGCCGTCTAGTTGTCCGCTGTCATTAGGACTTGCGAGGCAAGTAGGCAGGGCCAGGGGTGAGGGTGGAGCGCAGTGGTCACTATCCTCCCCCCTGTGTGTAGTGTACGTGACCGTCACAGATTAACAGGCCGTAACCTAATCACTGTATCATGAATCCTCTGGTGACCCTGACTGACCATGTCTCTAACCTGACGCAGATGGTGCAGGAGCTAGGGGAGAAACTATTTTTTGAGCTAGGACAAGGTACTTCCATCCCTCAGGCCTCCAGTCCACATTTAGAGCCCCAGATTAAGCTTCCTGAGCCCTTTTCAGGAGATCGGAAGAAGTTTATTTCCTTTAAAGAAAACTGTAAACTTTTTTCCGTTCGTGCCCAGTATCCTCTGGCCCCGAGAGTCAATGCGTGGGCATTGTCATTTCCCGGTTACAGGGTGATCCCCAGGACTGGGCATTTTTTTTACCTGATGACGCCAGTTGTTTAACATCAGTGGAGGTTTTTTTTCAGGCCCTGGGTACCCTGTATGATGAACCAGACAGGACACTGGTAGCCAAGACTGCTCTAAAGGTTCTGGTTCAGGCCACTCAATTCAGAAGGTGGTGTGTTACCTCCGGATGGAATGAACCAGCACTTAAGAGCCAGTTCAGGTCAGGTCTGTCTGATAACTTAAAGGATCTTCTAGTGAGTTATCAGCTTCCAGAGACTTTAGAGGAGATGATGACCCTTGTAGTCCGACTTGACCGACGGGTTAGAGAGAGACGACAGGAACGACAGTTCTCTTCTCAGATGGTGGTCCAGCCTGAGGTCTATCCCAGAAACAATGCTGAGGTCTCTACCGAGGAACCCATGGAGGTCAGAATAACTCAAGGGAATCTGCGCCGCAGATGTGGAGTGTGTTTTTACTGCGGAGATCCTGACCATTGGATCAACCAGTGTCCTAAGAAGGCCCTCTCCATTAAGTCTCCCAAGGCAAGGCAACCTAAAGACCAGGTACACCCTGATATTACGATATGTAAGCTTTTGGTACCTATAACAATATCTCTGGGGGTTAATAAATGGCCGGGTAAGGCCTTTATTGACTCTGGTTTCAGCGGCCAGCTTTATTGACTCTGAGTACGCCATTAGACTGGGTATTCCAATTTTCATGTACCTCAGAGATTTCTTTAACCGTGGGGGTGTGCCACTCCAAGAAATGTTCCCTCTTAGTCCTGGAGAACTTACCGGTCGAGGTGGTACTAGGGTTGCCTTGGCTCTGATTACACAACCCCACTATTGATTGGTCGAGGGGGGAGTTGGTGAAATGGGAGCCTAAGTGTGACTCGTGCTCGTCTGTGGTACAAGTTGAGGTCTCAGTAGAATTTGATATATTATCCACGGTCATTAGGGAATATTCTGATGTGTTCTCATCACCTACCCCGGAGGTTCTACCACCCCATAGACCTTATGATTGCGCCATAGTTAGTAGAAGGTGGCAGGTTTCCTAAGGGGCGTATTTATAATCTCTCTAAGCCCGAACGCAAGGCCATGGAGGATTATATTAAGGAAAGCCTCGGTAAGGGGCACATTAGACCTTCTGTCTCTCCTATGGGATCAGGGTTTTTCTTCTTTAAGAAGAAGGATGGTGGTCTTAGGCCTTGTATCGATTACCGGAAATTGAATAAGATCACTATCCAGAATAGTTACTCTCCCATTGATTCTGGATTTATTTAACCAGGTTCTGGGGGCAACCTGGTTTTCTAAGATTGACCTGAAAGGGGCATATAATCTAATCCGAATCAAGGAGGGAGACGAATGGAAGACGGCGTTCAATATTCCGGCAGGACACTTTGAATATCAGGTTATGCCTTTTGGACTGGAATGCCCCAGCTGTGTTCCAAAACTTTATGAATGATATTCTTAGAGAGTTTTTAGGTAAATTTTTCATTGTCTATCTTGACGACATTTTGATATTTTCTCCCGATTTCAAATCTCATGTGTCTCATGTTAGACAAGTATTGGAGGTGTTGAGGGAGAATCAGTTGTCCGCTAAACAAGAGAAATGTAATTGGTGTACAGGAGACACTGTTTCTAGGGCATGCCCTGACCCCTTATGCCTTCAAGATGGATCTTGGTAAGGTACTAGCTATTAAGGAATGGGTAAGGCCTTCATCCTTAAAGGCCTTACAACGGTTATTAGGTTTTGCCAATTACTACCGTAAATTTATTAAGAATTTTTCAGTAATTGCTAAACCGTTGACCGACCTTACTAAGAAAGGGGCGGATTTGGAGAACTGGTCTACTGAGGCCATTACTTCGTTTAGAACATTAAAAAAGGCATTTGGTAGCGCTCCCATTCTGATCCAGCCAGATCAGGAGAGACCTTTTTATTGTGGAGGTGGATGCGTCTGAGGATGGCGCAGGAGCAGTCCTTTCACAAGGTCCTGCTAATCTAACTAACCTGAGACCGTGTGCATTCTTTTCCAGAAAATTTTCTTCCACCGAGAGAAACTACGAGATAGGGAATAGGGAGTTGCTGGCCATTAAGTGGGGATTTGAGGAGTGGAGGCATTGTGTAACTGTTGTCACTGACCATAAGAACCTTATGTTTCTCGAATGTGCTAAGAGGTTGAATCCCCGTCAGGCTAGATGGGCACTGTTTTTTACTCGTTTTGAATTCTCTGTTACTTTCAGGCCTGGAAGTAAAAACGTAAAGGCTGATGCATTATCTCGGAGCTTCCATGCTTTTCAGCCTACAGAGGCACCGCCTGAAACCAGCCTCCCAGCAAATATCTTCGTAGCAGCCTTAACCCAAAATATCTCAGCTCTCATTAAGGCTGAACAACATCTGGCAACGGCAACCACCCCAACAGATAAGTGTTTGTCCCCATACAATTTTGTCTCCAGCTGTTGGGTGACTGTCATGATACTGCCTTTTGTAGACATCCTGGTTTTGAGGGCACTAGAGAGCTGGTTTCTAGATCTTATTGGTGGCCCACTCTATTTAGGGATGTCAAGTCCTACGTGTCAGCCTGTGAGGTTTGTGCTAGGTCTAAGACACCTAGGACTCGCCTTGCTGGTAACCTACGACCCCTACCCATTCCCAGTAGACCCTGGTCCCATATCTCGAT
Organism: Bufo gargarizans; assembly: GCF_014858855.1. Classification (NCBI taxonomy): domain Eukaryota; kingdom Metazoa; phylum Chordata; class Amphibia; order Anura; family Bufonidae; genus Bufo; species Bufo gargarizans. The sequence goes on along the minus strand of NC_058080.1, from coordinate 689,667,306 downwards.
GGATTACTGACCTGCCGCCGGCGGAGGGTAAGACTGTGGTTTGGGTAGTGGTCGATAGGTTTAGCAAGATGGTTCATTTTATTCCTCTGTCTAAATGTCATGGTCTTACCTCCTTGCTGTTCCCTTCGTTTGACATGTGCTGGCGGCCATCTTGGTTTCTGGGTTTTCTTGTAGCCTCCCACCCTGCGGCTCCTCCTTCCCACTGGGAGGAGCTGGATGCCCAGCTCATATATATAGGAGGTCTGTGGCTTCAGTTCCTTGCTTGGTCCTCCTGTGTTCACATGCTTCCAAGACTGCTGCTGCTTCTGGTTCCTGATCCTGGCCTCGTCTGACTACCCCGTTGGTTCCTGATTCCGGCTTCGTCTGACTACCCCGTTGGTTCCTGATTCCGGCTTCGTCTGACTACCCCGTTGGTTCCTGATTCCGGCTTCGTCTGACTACCCCGTTGGTTCCTGTTCCTGGCTTCGTCTGACTACCCTTCTGGTTCCTGACCTCTGTCTCCGCAAGACCCTGCTTCGGTTTAGCCATCCGTTCGGACTTTGCTTACGGCTTGCTCTTCAATAAAACCTTCTTATTTTCCACTTATCTCTTGTTGTACGTCTGGTTCATGGTTCCATGACATTAGGACCAAGCCATGAATTCTGACGGTACAGGGCCACCCTCGCTACCTACGCTGGTTGCCAGACTTGATCAGCAGGATCACCTGTTGGGTCGGTTCGCTGTGGCGTTGCAAACCCTGCTTGAACGCACGGCTCATTTAGCTTCCGTTGCCGATGGGTCGGTTGTCGCTCCTGGGCCCGCTCCTACTGCCGCTCCGGTTGTTGCGCCAGAGTCTACCCTGACACCTGTTGCTGCGCCTGTGGTGTTTCAGGGTATGACCGGTTCTGCCCCCCTTCCACAGCGCTTTGGGGGAGAGCCAACTCAGTGCCGAGGTTTCCTTAACCAGGTGGGCATTTACTTCGAGTTGCTGCCACATGCCTTTCCTACTGAGAGATCAAGGGTGGGCTTCTTGATCTCGCTGCTCTCGGACAAGGCCTTGGCCTGGGCCAGCCCTTTATGGGAGAACAACAATCCGGTGGTTGCCGAGTTTTCCGGTTTTGTTGCTTCTCTTCGGAAGGTATTCGATGTGCCGGCTCGTGCTGCCTCTGCTGCGAAGCTCCTTATGTCCATCAGACAGGGTTCACGATCCGTAGCTGAATACGCCATTGAGTTTCGTACCCTGGCAGCAGAGGTGGGCTGGAATAATGAGGCTCTGGTCGCTGCTTTCTCTCATGGTCTCTCGGATGCCTTGAAGGATGAGGTTGCAGCTAAGGACCTACCAGTGGAGCTCGAGTCTCTTATTTCTTTCCTGATTTTGATTGACACCAGACTCAGGGAGAGACCTTCCTTTAAGGAGAGCCTGCGGAGGTCTCCTAACAGATTGGCGCCTACGTTTGCTGTCCCACCCGTGCCTCCCTCTCCTCCCACGCCTCCTGGGGATGACTTGTCTGGGGGTGAACCCATGCAGCGGGGGTTTGCTCGCCTGTCTGAGGGGGAGAGGGTACTCCGGAGACGCGAGGGCCGATGCATGTACTGTGGTCTCGGTGGGCATTTTCGGTTGGCATGTCCGAACCGTCCGGGAGAACGCTCGCACCTGAGGTCCTGTCGGGGGCAGATCTTGGGTGGAGTCTCCTCGTCCCCGGTTTCCCGTGTTGACAAACCACTGATCACGGTTGTCCTCTCCTGGGTCGGGGGCTCGGTGACGACCCAGGCGTTGGTGGACTCTGGTGCTGGTGGTTTGTTCATTGATAGAGTGTTCGTTGCCGCCAATTCCATTCCTCTGCAGCCTCGAGGTTCCCCACTGGCTCTTGAGGCGATAGACGGCAGACCCCTTCTGCCGCCACACGTGACTCATGAGACCCTTCCAGTGGGGATAGCCATTGGTGCCGTTCACAGAGAGTCGGTCTGTCTCCAGGTTATTTCGTCTCCACACTACTCGGTGGTCTTGGGGTACCCCTGGCTCCAGAAGCATAATCCGACTTTCGATTGGAGATCGGTCGAGATCCTCTCGTGGTCACCGCAGTGTGGGGCTAGTTGCATCCATGGGCCTGTCAAGTTGCTGTGTACTTCCTCGGACTCTCTGTTGCCTCCTGAATACGAAGAGTACCGGGATGTATTCGATAAGGTGCGCGCGGTTGCCCTACCTCCGCACCGCCCATACGATTGTGCCATAGAGTTACAATCCGGTGCCGTTCCTCCTCGTGGCAAAGTCTATCCACTGTCGGTAGCGGAGAATGAGGCCATGGAGGAGTACGTGAGGGAGGCGCTTTCACGCGGACACATTCGCAAATCCTCGTCCCCGGCAGGGGCTGGATTTTTCTTTGTGAAAAAGAAGGGCGGCGAGTTGAGGCCTTGCATCGATTACAGGGGTCTCAATCGCATCACGATCAAGAACGCTTACCCGATACCCTTGATTTCCGAGCTGTTCGATCGCCTCAAAGGGGCCACGGTCTTTACCAAACTCGACCTGAGGGCGGCATATAACCTGGTAAGGATCAAGGCGGGCGATGAGTGGAAGACCGCGTTTAACACCAGGACCGGTCATTATGAATCCTTGGTTATGCCCTTTGGGTTGTGCAATGCGCCCGCAGTCTTCCAGGAATTCATCAACGATGTTTTCCGTGACCTGTTGCAGCAGTGTGTGGTGGTCTATTTGGATGACATCTTGGTATATTCTGCATCCATGGAGGCCCACATTCTGGATGTCAGACGAGTGTTGCAACGCTTACGAGAGAACAAGCTGTTCGGTAAGCTTGAGAAATGCGAATTTCACCGATCCCAGGTAACCTTCTTAGGTTACATCATTTCCGCTGAGGGGTTCTCCATGGATCCTGAGAAGGTTTCGGCTGTCTTACAGTGGCCCCAGCCCAGTGGGCTTCGTGCCCTGCAGCGCTTTTTGGGCTTCGCCAATTATTATCGGAAGTTCATCAGGGACTTTTCCATGCTAGCCAAGCCTCTCACGGATCTGACCAGGAAGGGCAGTAATCCTCAGGTCTGGCCGCTCGAGGCCATCCGAGCTTTTGAGGCTCTAAAGTCCGCCTTTGTGTCGGCTCCGATTCTGTCGCATCCCAACTCTGGGTTGCCTTTTGTCCTCGAGGTGGACGCGTCTGAGACGGGAGTAGGCGCCCTCCTGTCTCAGCGTAGAACACCAGAGGGTCCTCTGCTTCCTTGTGGGTTTTACTCCCGGAAACTGTCTTCCGCGGAGTGCAACTATCAGATTGGTGACAGGGAGTTATTGGCCATCGTGCAGGCCCTTAAAGAATGGAGGCACTTGCTCGAGGGCTCGGTGGTTCCGGTTCTCATCCTGACGGACCACAAGAATCTGACCTACCTCTCTGAGGCCAAGAGATTGACACCACGTCAGGCCAGATGGGCTCTGTTCTTGTCACGTTTTAATTACGTGGTCTCCTACCTACCCGGCTCCAAGAACATCAGAGCGGATGCCTTATCACGGCAGTACTCCGAGCTGTCCGGGGAGGAGTCGATTCCGACTACGGTCATACCCCCGAATCAGATCCTGGCCGCTATTCGCACCAGCCTGACTTCTCCTCTGGGTGAGCAGATTTTGGCGGCTCAATCTGGTGCTCCCTCTGGGAGACCCAACGGCAGATGTTTTGTGCCTGAGGAGTTGCGCACTCGGTTGTTGCGAACCTACCATAACTCCAAGGCCGCGGGGCACCCTGGAAAGAATCAGCTGTCCTGGGCGGTTTCACGTCTGTTCTGGTGGCCTTCTCTACGTTCCGACATCGCCGCATATGTAGCGGCATGCTCCGTTTGTGCCCAGAGTAAGTCCCCTCGGCACCTTCCGTTGGGCCTTTTGCAACCCATAGCCACCGGGGAGCGTCCATGGTCACACCTGGGGATGGATTTCATTGTGGACCTCCCTGCATCCCGAGGCCATACGGTCATTCTCATGATTGTGGATCGGTTTTCCAAAATGTGCCACTGTGTTCCTCTCAAGAAGTTACCCTCTGCACAAGAGTTGGCCTCGATTTTTGCCAGGGAGGTCTTCCGGTTGCACGGTTTGCCCAAGGAGATTGTGTCGGATCGGGGGAGTCAGTTTGTGTCCAGGTTCTGGCGCGCCTTTTGCTCCCAGTTGGGGATTCATCTCTCTTTCTCCTCGGCCTACCACCCTCAGTCCAATGGGGCCGCAGAACGATCCAATCAGGCCTTGGAGCAATTCCTTCGTTGCTATGTCTCCGATCACCAAGACAATTGGGTTGACCTCCTGCCTTGGGCTGAGTTTGCCAGGAACACGGCGGTGAACTCTTCCTCTGGGACGTCTCCCTTCATGGCCAATTATGGGTTCCAACCTGCCGTGTTACCGGAGGTATTCTCTCCCCAGGATATTCCGGCTGTGGAGGATCACCTTTCCGTCCTACGTGCTTCTTGGGTACAGATCCAGAGGTCCCTTGAGGTCTCTGCGCAGCGCCAGAAACTCCAGGCTGATCGCAGACGAGCGCCCGCTCCTTCCTACCAGGTCGGAGACCGCGTATGGTTGTCCACCCGCAACCTCAACCTTCGAGTGCCCACTCCCAAGCTGGCGCCTCGCTTTGTTGGTCCCTTCCGAGTGCTTCGCAGGGTAAACCCGGTAGCCTATGCCCTTGCGCTTCCTCCTGGCATGCGGATCTCCAACGTGTTTCATGTCTCCCTGTTGAAGCCACTGGTGTGTAATCGTTTCACTTCCTCGATTCCTCGGCCTCGTCCGGTCCAAGTGGGCAATCATGAGGAGTATGAGGTGAGCAATATCCTGGACTCACGCCTGGCCCGCGGCCGGGTGCAGTTTTTGGTCCATTGGCGTGGTTATGGTCCAGAGGAGCGTTCCTGGGTTCCCTCCGCAGATGTCCATGCTCCTGCTTTGCTCCGAGCCTTCCACGCACGCTTCCCTCAGAAACCGTTCCTTACTCCGCGGAGGAGGGGCCCTTGAGGGGGAGGTACTGTCATGGTCTTACCTCCTTGCTGTTCCCTTCGTTTGACATGTGCTGGCGGCCATCTTGGTTTCTGGGTTTTCTTGTAGCCTCCCACCCTGCGGCTCCTCCTTCCCACTGGGAGGAGCTGGATGCCCAGCTCATATATATAGGAGGTCTGTGGCTTCAGTTCCTTGCTTGGTCCTCCTGTGTTCACATGCTTCCAAGACTGCTGCTGCTTCTGGTTCCTGATCCTGGCCTCGTCTGACTACCCCGTTGGTTCCTGATTCCGGCTTCGTCTGACTACCCCGTTGGTTCCTGATTCCGGCTTCGTCTGACTACCCCGTTGGTTCCTGATTCCGGCTTCGTCTGACTACCCCGTTGGTTCCTGTTCCTGGCTTCGTCTGACTACCCTTCTGGTTCCTGACCTCTGTCTCCGCAAGACCCTGCTTCGGTTTAGCCATCCGTTCGGACTTTGCTTACGGCTTGCTCTTCAATAAAACCTTCTTATTTTCCACTTATCTCTTGTTGTACGTCTGGTTCATGGTTCCATGACACTAAACTCCCGAATGCCAAGACCCTGGCGTCTATTTTTGTGAAAGAAATTGTACGGTTACATGGTATCACGGAAAATATTGTATCTGACAGGAGTGTGCAGTTTGTGTCCAAATTTTGGAGAACTTTCTGTCAAAGATGTCAGATCTCATTGTCTTTTTCCTCCGCCTACCACCCTGAGAGTAATGGGCAGACTGAACGCCTTAATCAGTCTGTGGAACAATTCCTGAGGTCGTATGTTGCTGGTGACCAGCAATTATGGGTTAAATACCTTCCGTTGGCAGAATTTGCTTTGAATAACCATGTTAATGCTTCTGCTGGGGTCTCCCCTTTCTTTTGTAACTATGGTTTTCATCCCTGTTTTCATTCTGGGTCATCTGTCTCCTCCTCTAACCCTGAAGCGGATAAACTCTCCTCCGAACTGTGCACAGTTTGGGGGCGCGGGTTCAATCAAACCTAGAAAAGGCTCAAAGTTCCCAAAAACTCAAGGCCGATAGGAGACGTTCCAAGGGGGTGAACTTTCAGGTTGGGGATAAAGTATGGTTGTCCTCCAAGAATCTATCTCTCAAGGTAGCTTCTAGAAAATTAGCTCCTCGTTTTATTGGACCGTATAAGATCACGGAGGTGATTAATCCGGTATCATTTAAGTTAGAGCTGCCCGAGTCGCTCCACATTTATAATGTATTTCATAAATCTCAACTTAAAAAATATTTTGAACCTGTTGTACCGTCGAAAGCCTCGCCTCCGCCGGTTCTTGTTAATGATGCTGTCGAGTATGTGGTATCTAAGATAGTGGATGTCAGGAGAGTACGTAATTCCTTACAGTACCGGATTCACTGGAAGGGGTATGGACCTGAAGAGAGATCTTGGGTTCCTGCTAGGTTCATGCTCCTAGACTGGTTCAAAAAGTTCATTTAGAACACCCTGAAAGGCCATCGCCTGAAGTCTTGGGTCCAGTGGCCCCTCGTAAAAGGGGGGGGGGGGGAACTGTCACAAGGCGCCAAAGACGCACTCGGTCTCCCATCAGCTGCAGACCTGCTGCTTAGCTTCGGGAGCGAGGATCTGTGTTTGGCCTCGTTCCCAGGGCAGCTTTGCTAGCTGGGAGGCTCCCTGCTCCTACAGTAGGCCTGCCTTGAGCGCCGACCTGATCACTCAGTGCTCGACTTGTCTGTCTGTCGGTCATGTTACGCTGGCCATGTCACATGACCCTCAGACCCCACTACAAATACAGGCAGCCTGCTGGCCACAGGTTGCATGTTAATTCCAGGCTATTTGTTGGACTACTGATTACCGTACTCACCTGATCCTGTTCCCTGACAATCCTTTGCCTGCTCCTCCTGCACTGCGCATCCCTCCTGGTATTGTGACCTCAACTCCCATCTGACTACTCTTTGCGGACTCCTCTGGTACTTCTCTACTCTCATGGTATTTGAACCCGGCTTCTCCAGACCATTCTTTGCTTAACCCTTTGTACTGTGTAGCTCTCTTGGTTCTTTGGTTCTGACCCGATCCGTTCACATTCCGTTATTTGTCTTGTCTGTCTTCCCAGCACGTATCCTAAGTTAGGGACTGCCGTCTAGTTGTCCCCTGTCATTAGGACTTGCGAGGCATGTAGGCAGGGCCAGGGGTGAGGGTGGAGCGCAGTGGTCACTATCCTCCCCCCTGTGTGTAGTGTACTTGACGGTGACAACAGGCATGAAAAACACATGCAAAATAGCCATTATAAACGGCCAGATGGGCAGAAAATGGATGCACAAATGGTTGAAAATGGTCATGAAAGTGTGTCCGTTATTAACAGCCACTTTTTTTCACTGTCTGGTGCATGTTGCCTTAAAGATTTAAAATAGTCAACAGCTGACATCTGTGGTTGGCTTAATCAATTATTTTCTAGATGCCAATAAAAAGTCAAGTTGGATTTGACTATGCTGTATTTCAAACTTTTGCTTTCCAATTGCGTACACCTCAAGTAAAGTTTTTCCATGGTTTACCAAAAATATGCAAATCGCACTGTTCCAGTCTTAATCCTATGGTTACTTTTTTATTGGGCAGAGAGCTTGAAGAACACTAATGAAGTCTATGAGCCTGGCAAAACCAAGCCTTCTAAAATTATTGCTGAACCCGGGACAATATGGATGATGGGTATACATGGCACCTTTTGTAGCTGTCTTTGTGAGCAGCCTTAAGGAAGCTTATTGTCACCTTTCCTCACCTACATGACTCTTACTGTATGGTTCTTAAGATGCCTTCTGTGTTGGGCCCACACTGCCTGTCCTAATGATGGCACTACATTTCAGACGAGCCTTTTTAGTTACTAGTACCATTTCAAAACAGCAAAGGAAGTTGTGACAAACTAGCCACCAACCAGCCACCCAAAAAAGTCATACAGCTGGCTGGAAGGAGATCTGTTATATCAGTCTTCTATGTTTAACAGGTTGTGGTATCAGACTTTCTTCTTTATAAACCACAATGTTCGCAATTCACTGATTCAATTATTTCAACATGCCAACTTTGATGACCACAAGCTAAAGCCTAATTTCCTGAACTCCTAAAGCCTAATTTCATTGCATGAAATAAAGATAATATAATTGCTGATTTGTGCAAAAGCACATTTGGAAATATACGGTGTACTACTATTAAAAACATTCAAAATTACCTTTTCCGATATGTATTAAGGCATTTGCCTGGATTTGTGGGAGGGGCTGAGGTCCGCCTCCAGCCTATTTAGGGCACCCCCCTTACCTGGCTCCTGCACCGTCTGAGGTCTGAGCTTTGTGAGAGGAAGTCGCTTGTTGGAGTTCTGAGGAATTTACCTGCGAGCCGCTGATTTTCTAAGAGCTTTTGTCGTCGCCGTCTGGTTCTGGTTTTGGAGCATTGCTGTTCTTTTCCCAGCTTCACTCGGTTTCACTGTGGGTCGCGTTTGCCCGTCAAACTGAGTTATTTCGTACGGGTCAGCAGGGCCTCACGGTTGCCCCAGTACCGGTTCATCTCATTTCATCATGGCGCACCAATGTCACGGTTTTAATACAAGTCACCAGCATTCATTTCTGTCACACTTGTGCAAACGTACTCATTCACAATCTGCACCACCATTCCGGTCATACACTCTGGCGGCATGCGGCAATGGTTCCTGGTACAATCCCCCTTTTTCTGTTGGTTCACACACGCTGCACCCATGTCACGGCTTCTCGCAGCAGTCACCGCCAGCTCATTTCTCAGGCCATTCTGACGTCTCCCCACAAGACTCCAGTCAGCTCCCTGTTTGTCCCAGCCCCATTCCACATTGGTTCACCCCTCAAACATCCATCATTCAGGCCCCCCCCTTCCCCCCCATTCATTTCAACTTCACTGAGCTGCGGCGGCGCGGACATCCCCTCCCCGCCGCCTCCTGCCTGTTGCCGCTCCTCCTGCCGCGCGGCCAATGGCGCCCGGCCGCATCCTGGGGCCTGGTCTGCGCATGCGCGGCCGGGGTTCTGCGCATGCGCGGCGATTTCGTCGTCTCATGCGCAGTATCCCGGCGGCCATGGGGGGGACGGACTCCGGTCGCATGGGTTCACCAATACTGGGTGTTCACGTGCTCCCGGTGTCGCTCCTCACGGTCACAATCTTCAAGCATGTTCCATGACTCACGTTCATTACACCCACTCACGTTCATGGCCCCCCCCCGGTCATTTTACGTGCGCAGTCACGGGGGCCGGCGGCGGGGCACCTGCACCCCCCCCATTCATTTCACCTCCACGGGGCTCACCGCGGCCCTGACATCCTCTCCCCGCCACCTCCTGCCTGGTCACCGCTCCTCCTGCCGCGCGGCCGATGGCGCCCGGCCGCGTCCTGGTGCTTGGTCTACGCATGCGCGGCCGGGATTCTGCGCATGCGCTGCGATTCCGCCGCCGCGTGCGCGGTGTCCCGGCAGCCGTGCGAGCCGCATCTGTTGCGGGGGGGCCACCGTCGGACGGCAGGGGAGCCTCCCAGCACGCCCCTCCAGTCACACACTCCCCAGCAGCCCCACAGAGGCAGGGAAACAAATCACACCCTGGGGGTAAAACATGGAAGATCATGAGCATGCCCTCTTGTCCAAATCATGCATGGTCTCACAAATGCTCTTCTGGCCGGAAGGGCATAACTTCCCATACTTACTCAGCGCAAGTGACTGTCTCAGAGGGGTTCTCCATCGATGTTCTACCCGATTTTCTTAAAAAAAAAAAAAAAAAAAAAAACATCATAAACTGTTGCATCATACTCATGGATAGGTGGAATGGCAGGGGCACGGTCCCAATGTTCCATTAAAATTGCAGGCACGCGCTTTCCACCTGGGCATGGCCACATGGCACGCACTGGTCTATTTCACACCAGGCGCAAGCTGTCATTTCATGAATAACCGCCGTGATCCTCCAGGTCATGCATATGTACCACATGCTTTACACATTTCCTCACACTATGTCATGTCTACCCTCCCCCTTATTTTTTAGGCGGTCAACCTATACTGTTTACACTACCGTGTATCCGGAGAATTTTTCTTGGTACCAGGTACGTTCACCTGCTCATTTACCAAAATCTTCCTCACATTTCGGATGGTCCCGTTAGGGTCAGCGTGCTGGCTTTAGGGGCACTATCATCCCACTAGGTACCCCCCCCCCCTTCTTTGGCTTCGCCGGCAGTTAGTGGTCCCGCGAGGCCGTCACCCCGCCTCAAACGTACGGAGGCACCTGCCCAACGCACCACCTCGTTAGTAAGCCGCCTCGCATGTTGCATAGAGAGGGCCTCACCTGTCACTCCCTTCCCCTAGTCCTGTCTTAGAGTCACCGAGAGGCCAACGCTCCTGCCGCTACCACGAGTGGCCTCATTATCCCCTCGCGCCAAATCATAGGTAGAGCCTCTCAAATCCGCTTGGCAACTAGCAGGGCCTCATCTGTCACCATGCAAATGTAATTTTTTCGCCGTTCGGCCTAGCTAGCCAGCACGTTCCTGCGTGGCCTCAAATTAATCAACTTTTTTATTGTAGTATGTCGCTGGATGGGTTAGAAAACTTCTCCCTACCTGGCACCCCGGCTAGATCTGTCACTGCTACTCCGGGAGACGATCTAGCCAGTCCAGCGTCCATCCGGTCCTGGACGGTTCCACGCATCACGGCGGAGTTGAGGAAACGGCATGTTCCCTTCCCCCCACGGCAAGGAAAGCGGAGCTGTTCCGGCTGCTACGTGCATCAACCAATACTAGGGATGCGGGGGAAGGACCCAGCCAGTCCGGCACCGGGGACATCCATGCCATGCTGGCCTCTCTGATGACATCTATGTCAACAGTCAACGCCAGGCTGGAGAGGCTAGAATCGGTCACCACGACCCTCTCCTTGGCGGGTCCGCCACCGGCAGCATCACCAGCACCGGCCGGTTTACCGGTGATCACACCATCCACTAGCGTGGAGGACCAGGAAGTCAACCCGGCGCATATGATTCCTGAGCACTTGAAACGGGATATCCTGGAAGGTAAGGATGTAAACCTGGCCTCCCTTCTGATTGCCTCCCAGGACGTGGTTGAAAACACGACGTACGCCTATGACGAGGTGTCAGTTGTGGTCAAGTCCAGGGATGCCCGGCTCAATAGGAAATTGACCATTCCCGAATTTGTGTTGGCCTTCGGAATCTACAGAGAGGTCATCTGTGCGGTCCACCCCAACAGAAGGGAGGAATTCGACCTCTACTTACACAAACTGGTGGACTTGGGCAACAAATACGGAGGGTCAGCGTTTTATGACTATCACAGGTCTTTTTCGGCGAAGGTGGCGGGGGCTTTCTCCCAGTACGGAGTCCGCTCCAACTGGGCAAGGATCGACACGGTCATATTTTGTCGCCACTTCGCAGGCCTTAGGACCCCAGCCTGTGCGCACTGCTCCTCCACGGCCCACACCACCAATTTCTGCCCGAACACGTCGGTCAGACAGGGCCCCTCCCAGGCAGCTGGTCCCTCCGGGGTCCCGGAAAGACTGGCCCGGGACAAACTGGGTCGGCCGATCAAATTTCTGGGCAAATCCATGATTTGCAATCATTTCAATGAAGGGTCCTGTAATTATAACGGATGTAAATTGTTACATATATGCACCAAATGCTTCCGGGCACATGCCAAATCCATGTGTCCAAATAAAATGTTCACAAAACCGTATCTAACAACCATCAACATGCCAGTTTTTACCACGCTCATGTCGCAACACCCCTCCAGGCATCTCTCAGATTTCCTCGTCTCAGGGTTGACAGAAGGATTTCACACGGGCATCCTGTATATGCCAACTGGCACCCTGGAATGTCCCAATCTTTTATCCGCTCTACACAACGCCACCGCCATTGACGCCCTCATAGCCCAAGAGGTAACAGAGGGTTTTGTGCTAGGTCCTTTCAAGACTCCCCCATTCGCCACATGGCGCACCAACCCCATTGGCATCGTCACTGGGAAATCTTCCCAGAAACAGAGGCTCATCATCGACCTATCGGCGCCTCACGGGACAGGCAACCCCAGTCTCAACTCCCTCATTCCCTCGGAGGAATTCTCTCTGCAGTACACCACCATAGATCACGCCATCACGGCCATCAGGCAAGCAGGGGTGGGGGCGTGGCTCAGCAAAACCGACATCGCCAACGCCTTCAAATTACTGCCGATTCACCCTACACTGTGGCACCTGCACGGCATCAAGTGGTCGGGGATTATTATTTTTTCTCCCGATTGACCTTCGGGTCCAAGAGCAGCCCGGCCATCTTCGTCGTGTTTGCGGATGCATTATGCTGGTTACTATTGAATATAGCAAGATGCCCGCTGGTTTTACATTACCTTGATGACTTCCTATTGGTGGAAGAAAACACTTCCCCTCCTTCCAGCCTCAGAGCCACCATCAAGCTGTTCAAGGAACTGGGGGTCCCCCTCTCCACCAAGAAGACAGAGGGGCCGGACACTATCATCACCTTCCTGGGTATCCAGTTGGATTCAGCTTCAATGCAAGCCAGTTTGCCGTCCAGGAAGATCCAGGACATTCTCACCCACATAGACGGCTATCTTCAACTCGGCACCTGCAACCGCAGAGAACTACAGTCCCTGCTGGGCTCCCTGAACTTTGCCATGCGCATCATACCCCAGGGTCGCTCGTTTATTTCACGGCTTCTGCACCTCTTCCCCTTGTTCCTACACGACTCGCACAGATTGTCCCTGGATGCCCACGCTGCGGCGGATCTGGGAATGTGGAGGAGATTTCTGTCCACCTGGAATGGCAGGAGCTTGTTTCTCCCTCAGCTGTCGGACTCTTCCCCCTCTATCTGGTCAGATGCGGCATCTACCACAGGCTTTGCGGCCATATTCGGGGACGATTGGCTGTGGGGCAGCTGGCCTCCTGAGGTCCAGGGTCTGGAAGGATTCTCCACTACCTCAGCGCTTTTTGAGATCTATCCCATCGTAGCGGCTGCCGTGGCGTGGGGTCATTTATGGGCAAATCTGGCGGTCCGCTGCTACTCGGACAACCAAGCAACCTGCCAGATCATAAACAAAGGTCGTTCTAAATCCCTCACAATCATGAGGTTCATGCGAAGACTCACTTGGCTGGCCGCCTGCAATAATTTTTTCTTGCATTGTTTCCATGTCCCGGGGGTGTGCAATTCGGCTGCTGACAATTTGTCTCGCTTCAAATTCCAGGCATTTCATCAGGATCTCCCATCAGCATCACCCACTGCCTCCAGCACCCCGTCATTTCAGCAACTCATTCTGGACTAGAGGCCATCATGCAGCATAGCCAGTCTTTGTCCCACTTTTCACTATCAGTCAATACACATAGGACATACAACAGAGCGTTCACGCTTTTCAACAGATTCCTGGTAGAACACAACATCACGCACCCTTTCATCATGTCGTCTGTTTTGGGATTTGCTTCTTTCTGCCACCTCAAACTCAAAATGTCATACAACACCATCAAACTATATCTTACTGGCATTCAACATCATATGCTAATCTTGCACCCTAACTACACCAGCTTCATGGCCACCCACCAAATCAAAACAATACTCAGAGGCATTCAGAAGACGGAACCCGCACGTCCAGCCCAAAGGCTGCCCATCAACAGTCATGTTTTCAAGGCTTTATCCGACCTGCTGGACGCCACACCTTTTGATTCAAATACCAACGCTGTCATCAAAACTGCAATTTACTTAGCCTTCTACGGGTTCCTGAGGCCCGGGGAATTCACTACCACCTCCACGTCCCAAACCTCACCTTGTCTCCTTGTCTCCCACTTAACCAAACACCTGGATCACTACATCCTGACTTTACCTCACTCCAAGAGTAGTCAGCATTCACCCGTCAACATCTCATATTACCCCACGCACAACAAATGGTGTCCGGTGAGGGTACTGGACACCTACAGTCAGCTTCACAGGTTCCTACCCTCTCAACCGCTACTCCAACTTCATGGATCGGTGCTCACCACGACCACCTTCATGATCCATGTCAGGTCATTTCTCACCCAACTGGGCCTTAACGCTGCCAACTACTCAGGGCACTCCTTTCGCATCGGAGCTGCATCCACGGCCTCCAGTGCCAACATCCCTGCCCATGTTATCAAGAAATTGGGACGCTGGAAGTCGTCCGCATACGCACGGTACATTCCCAATCCAGCGCATGAGTTAAGAGTGGCTTTCCAAAGCTTGTCGGGTTGAGCTGTTTACATGTTTCATTGGTTACAAATAAACTGGTTTATTTCCATTTTTGCCCTCTTCTTTCTTAGGCCTACCTCATCCTCGGCACACCACAACCGACTGCATTTCTTTCCCTGCATTCCAGGGCTCTTCTCTGTACTACCGTAAGCACCTAACACAAGTATTAAGGCATTTGCCTGGATTTGTGGGAGGGGCTGAGGTCCGCCTCCAGCCTATTTAGGGCACCCCCCTTACTGTGGCTCCTGCACCGTCTGAGGTCTGAGCTTTGTCCCTCCCACCACTCCACTCATTTACAACTCATTTCTGTTATGTCTTTTCCTTGGGTGGGCCCTCTTCTTTCTTAGGCCTACCTCATCCTCGGTTTCGGCACACCACAACCGACTGCATTTCTTTCCCTGCATTCCAGGGCTCTTCTCTGTACTACCGTAAGCACCTAACACAAATTACAATTTATGTTTGGTGGTGCTCTTTTGGCTTTGTTCTTCTTTTTCTTCCCTAAGGCCTCATGCACACGACCGTTGTTTCGGTCCACATCCGAGCCGCAAAAACACTTTAATGGGGCTGCAAAAGATGCGGACAGCACTCAGTGTGCTGTCCGCATCCGTTGCTATGTTCCATAGCCCTGCAAAAAAAAATATAACAACATGTCCTATTCTTGTCCTTTTTGCGGACAAGAATAGGCATTTCTACAATGGGCTGCTCGTTCTGTTCCGCCATCTGCAGAAGGCACATGGGCGGCTTCCGTTTTTTTGCGGATCCGCGGTTTGCGGACCGCAAAAAACGGAACGGTCGTGTGCATGAGGCCTAAGGGTAATAAATAAAATCATCCCTCATTATTATGATCAACTTCAAAAATATTGTTTTCACCCATCCATAAAATTATAATCAAACTCAGAAATAATGCTGGCAGCATAGGGGAAAGGTTTCTGCCAGGAAAATAGTTTTTCATGCCAGAGCAGATATCTGAAAATATCACTTCGTTATGGAATTTAAATACATAATCTTTAAAAAAATAAAAAAAAAGACCTCAAAGGGGTCTTCCAGTTAGCATCAACATCCTTTAAAATAATCACTTATGAAGGTAGCTGTAATTTTGTAATGCATTTCTTTTAGGCCTCCTGCACATGAACGTATTCGTTCCATTCCGTGCATTGCATGGGCAACCTACGTGCAGCCAAGGGGACGGATCCAGACTCATTCAATCGTAGTGCTTCTGTAGTGTTCCGTGATTCTGTTCCGCACCGTTCCACATCTGCAAATTTTCAGACCCATTCAAGTCAATGGGTCCGCATCCGTGATGCGGAATGTACATGGAATTGTGCCTGTATATTGCGGATCCGGGACACCTACGGTCGTGTGCAGTATGCCTTACTTTTATTGCTCCTATCTTCTGTTCTGAGCTGTGGTCACATGACCATATCCATGCATCTCTTTCCTATTTCCTGTGCTGTTGTGTCCATGGGCATGTTAATAATAGGGGAGTATCTTTGTAACTAGCTGGGTGGGAGAAGCTATAAATTGGGTATTACTATATCCGCACATATAATTGGTTAAAAACAAAACACTAAACATGTTTGGTATCACCACGTCTGTAATGACCTGATCTATAAAAGGATCATGTTACTTTTACCGCACGTTGAACGCCATAAAAAAAAATAATAATATTATGGAATTGCAATTTTACCTGCCACCACCCTTCCCAAAAAATTGTATAAAAAGTAATCAAAAGAGTCATATGTATCCAAAATTAGTACCAATCAAACCGTCATCTCATCCGTCAAAAAATGAGACCCCACCTAAGACAATCGCCTAAAGAATTTAAATATTATGGCTTTCAGAAAATGCTTTTATTGTGTAAAATAAAGTTAAAAAAAATACACATATTAGGTATCGCTGCGTCCGTAATAACCTGCTCTATAAAAATATCATGTGATGCAACCTGTCTGGTGAATGCCGTAAAAACAAATAAAATAAAAAATGTGCCAAAAAAGCCTTTTTTTTTTTTATCACCTTACATCAGAAAAAGTGTAATACCAAGCAATCAAAAAGCGATATGTGCCCCAAAATGGTATGGTATGACAGTACAGGTGTTTTCTTGTCTCCCAAAAAGCATAATATATATATTTGTGGGGTTTTGCTCTGGTACACAGACTAGCGGACACAGTATAGAGGCAATTACAAAAAGTCTTTAACTTAAACAGCTCGGTGTTTATTCACATATAATGAGAAACAAAATGACCGTTCACAGTCTTGGTGTTTGTTCACACTATGCAATGTCTGTAGAACATGGATGTCAAACTCATGGCCCTCCAGATGTTGCAAAACTACAACTCCCATCATTCCCTGATAGCTGTAGTATGCCCAGGCATGATGGGAGTTGTAGTTTTGCAACAGCTGGAGGGCCACGAGTTTGACATCCCTGCTATAGAACAACGTCTTCACCTGGTTAGCAGTTTTCCAACTGCAGTCCACAGCAGGCTTTAGGGGCGCGTTTCCCACCAGGCGGCTCTCAGCTAGAGTTGAGCGGACACCTGGATATTCGGGTTCGACGGGTTCAGCCCAACTTCACAAAAAAGTTAGAGTTCGGGACCCGAACTTGACCCCGAACCCCATTGAAGTCAATGGGGACCCAAACTTTTTAGCACTAAAATGGCTGTAAAAATGTAATGGAAAGGGCTAGAGGGCCGCTAAATGGCAGCAAAATGTGGTTAAGAGCATGGCAAGTGCTCTGCAATCAAAGTGGATAGGGAAATGACTTTAAATAACATAAAATACATTAAAAAAAAATAATAATATCGTGATCTAGGAGGACGAGGTCCATATGGAGTAGGAGGTGGCAGTGTAGGTGGAAGCGGCGGTGGAGGAGGAGGAGGTAGCCTACACAGTTTTTTGGTTTTAAATTTTTTTATTTTTTTTTTTAATTAGGGTACATCCCAAAACATTGGGAAATATAACCTGTGATAACCCCCTCCAGTCGTGCTAAACACACGTTCAGACAATACACTGGCTGCAAGGCAGGCCGGCACCTCCAAGGCGTAAAGGGCAAGCTCAGGCCATGTGCCCAATTTGGAGACCCAGAAGTTGCAGGGTCAGCCCCTGTCAGTCTGTTCATGTAGGCGTATGCTCACATACTGTCCCACCATGTCGCACGTCCCCGTAATGTTCACAATCCAATTGAATATCTGCTCTATCAACTTTCGACCTTTTTTTCTGCGCCTACCATGTTGATCACGGTTATCGGCGAATCAGGGTTCCACCCCGGAGAGGGAGCGTGAGAAAGAGAGACCACATCCAAGGGAGATCAATGAATGAAATTTAATTTTGATCGAGCAGAAATGTGGGAGAAGCTATTAAAACGGAAGAATTTTGAGGAAATTAGGGGGCGAGCGGCAATTACCCACTCCCGACTTGGGGATGTAGTGACGATAAATAACAATACAGGACTCTTAAGATGCCCTGTTATTGGAATGATTAATAAAAAATTATAGGGAATGTCACTGGGTATTTTGGATTTGGAAACGTTAGCCAGGAGAGGCCCTGCTGCTGCTTTGTTGACTCTAGATAACTTCTGCCTGCTTGCACGTCCCTGTGACGTCCACCATCCATTTGGATATCTTCTCTATCAACTTTCGATATTCTTTTCTGAGCCTACCATGTTGATCACGATTATCGGCAAATCAGGGTTCCACGCCGGAGAGGGAGCGTAAGAAAGAGAGACCACATCCAAGGGAGATAAATGTATTACATTTTTTGGGTATCGAGCGGAAATATGGGAAAAGTTATTGAGGCGCAAATGTGGGACAAATTATTAAAGCGCAAATGTGGGACAACTTGTTAAAGTTTAAGCATTGAATGAAAGGAGGTGGCGCGAATCAATTAAAGAAGAATTTCTGAAATGTTATTCCCTGTCAGAGCAGGGGTTTATTCACGTCCAAAATTGTAAAATGTCAACCCAATAATGTAACAGAAAAATTACAGAAATGTATTAACCTGTCTACTTGGTAGAGCACGAGTCTGACATGAAAAAAATTGTTTGTCACCCAAAAATGTAACAAAAAAAAAATTATTAAGCTGTCAACTAGGTAGAGGAGGGGAATATTGCACCCAAAAATTGGTGAATTGCACCCGAAAATGTAACAGAAAAAATTTCCATTTTTTTTTAACCTGTCTACTAGGTATAACAGTGGTACATCACACCCAAAAATTGGTAAATTTCCCCCAAAAATGTTTAATATTTTTTTACCTGTCTACCAGGTATAGCAGTGGTACATCACACCCAAAAATTGGTGACTCTCACCCGAAAATTTAAAGACAAAGTAGTGAAATGACATAAAATATGTATAAATAAAAAAAAAATTTGATTTATGAGGTGGAAGTTTATATGAAGTAGGAGTTTGAGGAGGCAGTGGATGTAGCGGTGTAGGTGGAAGCAGCGTTGTAGGAGGACGAGGTAGCCAATACAGGTTTTTGGTTTAAATTTAAAAATATATTTTTTTTTGAGTACACTCCAAAAGAGTGTGAAATATCCAAAATACAAGAATGAGCAATTGCGCTGTAGTATAACAATGGCTGGTTAAGGCCGGTATACATGTCTATTCTGCTCAAGGTACGGACAAGTCCTGAGGGATCCATGCCTGGTTGATTTTAATGAACGTGAGCTTGTTCACATTAGCTGTGGACAGGCGCTGCGCTTGTCTGTGATGACACCCCCTGCTGTGCTAAACACACGTTCAAATAATACACTGGCTGCAGGGCAGGCCAGCACCTCCAAGGCATAAAAGGGCAAGCTTAGGCCATTTGCCCAATTTGGAGTCCCAGAAGTTGAAGGGGGCAGACCCTTTTATTCAGTACGTGTAGGCGTGTGCACGCATACTGCTCCAACATGTTGGTGAAATGCTGCCTCCTGCTAAGACGTTCCATATCAGATGGTGGTGCTGGTTGTTGTGGCATGCTGACAAAGCTTTTCCACATTTCGGCCATGCTAACCCTGCCTTCTGAGGTGCTGGCGGTGCCCCAGCTGCATTGGCGACCTCTTCCTCGTCCTCTGCCTTCGCCTTATGCTTCCACTGTGCCCCGGCTGTCTGGTAAGAATGCCACCAGCAGCGCGTCTACCGCGCATCTTCCGATCACGCTCCAGTGAGGGAATTAAGGATGGTACGTTGTCCTTGTAACGGGTATCCAGCAGCGTGGCCACCCAGTAATCAGCACAAGTTAGAATGTGGGCAACTCGGTGGTCGTTGCGGAGACACTGCAGCATGTAATTGCTCATGTGTGCCAGGCTGCCCAGAGGCAATGAAAAGCTGTCCTCTGTGGGAGGTGTATAGTCTATGTCCTCTGTATCCCCCCCAGCCACGCACCAATGATGGCCATGAGCTGGTCTGGGTGCCACCCTGCTGTGAACATGGTTCCTCCTACTCCATCTCAAAATCCTCCAGAACTGTGCCCTGGCTGGACAATTGTGCACCTGGCGTTTGTGGTTGCAGGAACCCACCCTCGGAGCCACTTGTGAATGACTGGCCGGAAACCCTAGGAAATGATCCCTCTTCCTCCTCCTGTGCCACATCCTCTTCCATCATCGCCAGCAGCGTTTTTTCAAGGAGGCATAGAAGTGGGATAGTAACGCTGAGAATAGCGTTATCGGCACTGGCCATGTTGGTGGAGTACTCGAAACAGCGCAACATGGAACACAGGTCTCGCATGGAAGTCCAGTCATTGGTGGTGAAGTGGTGCTGTTCCGCAGAGCGACTCACCCATGCGTGCTGCAACTGAAACTCCACTATCGCCTGCTGCTGCTCACACAATCTGGTCAGCATGTGCAAGGTGGAGTTCCACCTTGTGGGCACGTCGCATATATAGCGGTGAGTGGGAAGGCCGAAGTTACACTGCAGCGCTGACAGGTGAGCAGCAGCAGGGCGAGAACTCCGAAAGTGCGCACAGACAACCCACACATCATGCAGCAGCTCTGACATATCGGGGTAATTTTTAAGGAATCTCTGCACCACCAAATTTAGCACATGCGCCAGGCAAGGGATGTGCGTCAAACCGGCTAGTCCCAGAGCTGCTACGAGATTTTGCCCATTATCGCACACTACCAGGCCGGGCTTAAGGCTCACTGGCCCAAACCACTCATCGGTCTGTTGTTCAAGGCCCTTCCACAGCTCCTGCGCGGTGTGGGGTTTGTCCCCTAAACAGATAAGTTTTAAAACTGCCTGCTGTCGTTTACCCCTGGCTGTGCTGAAGTTGGTGGTGAAGGTGTTATGCTGACCGGATGAGGAGCCGGTAGAGGATGAGGAAGCGTGGTATGAGGAAGAAGCAACAGAAGGCAAACTGAAGCGCCCTGCAATCCTCAGTGGTGGAAGGACTGCTATCCGCCTCAGGCCCAGCCACCACTGCATTTACCCATTGTGCTGTTATGGAGATATAAAGTCCCTGACCGTGCTTACGGGTCCACGTATCCGTAGTGAGGTGCACCTTACCACAGATGGCATTGCGCAGTGCGCACCTGATTTTGTCCCTCACTTGGTTGTGCAGGGAAGGGATGGCTCGCATGGAAAAGTAGTGGCGGCTGGGCACGACGTACTGTGGGACAGCCACCGCCATAAGGCCTTTAAAACTATCCATCTCCACCAGATGGAATGACAGCATTTCAAAGGCCAGTAATTTAAAAATGCTGGCATGCAGGGCTAAGGATCGCGGGTGGGTAGGGGGTTACTTCCTCTTACTCTCCAGTGTTTGGGAGATGATGGAGAGTTGAATGCTTCCGTGGGACATTGTGGGGATGCTTAGTGACCCAGTTGGTGGTGTTGCTGGCAGATCCTGTTTGCGGGGTGGCAGGTGGCACTGTCACTCCAGAGGTGGATGAAGAGGCCGAGACTGCAGCAGAAAAGGAAGCAGGAGGAGCCAGAGACCTTTCTTGGTTTTTGAGGTGTCTACTCCACTGCAGCTCGTGCTTTGCACTTAAATGCCTGGTCATGCAGGTTGTGCTCAGGTTGAGAACGTTTATGCCTCGCTTCAGGCTCTGATTGCACAGCGTGCAAACCACTCGTGTCTTGTCATTAGCACATTGTCTGAAGAACTGCCACGCCAGGGAACTCCTTGGAGCTGGCTTTGGTGTGCTCGGTCCCTTGCTGCGTTGGGCAGTAGCAGGCGTACTGTCTAGGGGACGGCCGCTCCGCTTTTGCACCCTGCTCACTCTTCTGCTGTGCTTTTGGCTCTGTGCGACCACCGCCTCTTCCTCTGAATTACATAGGTCACTCGCATGACCTTGATTCCATGTGGGGTTGAGGACCTCATCATCCTCCACATCATCTTCCACCCAGTCTTCACCCCTGCCCTCCTTGTCGGTCTGCACACTTTCATCATCCGAGACGTGCTGCGATGGTCCTCCCATGTACTCATCTTGAAACATAAGTGGTTAGGCATCGGTGCACTCAATCTCTTCCACTTCTGGGGCAAGGATATGTGGATGGCCCTGGGAAACCCTGCTAACAGAGTCATCAAAAAGCAGAAGAGACTGCTGCATGACTTGGGGCTCAGACTGCTTGGCTGATTTGCAAGGGGGTAAGATGAAAGACTGATGGACATCGGCTGCAGGTGCCAACTCTGATCTTTCAGCAGGAGACTGGGTGGGAGACAATGTGAAGGAACTGGAGGCACTGTCAGCAACCCAATCTCCTATCGCCTGTATTTGTTCAGGCCTCACCATTCGTACAGCGCATTAGGCCCGACCAAATACCGCAGTAGGTTCTGTCGCCTAGTTCACCTGAGGAAGGATTTTCACTTGTGCGTGTAGCTGGCACAGATCGACCACGTCCTCTCCCTGCAACAGGAGCTTCACCAGTAGCACCGCGACCGGGGCCACGTCCCTTATTAAACGCTCTCCTCATATTTCTCAAATTTAGGATCTTGCCCTAAATGGGTGTTAAATTAAATAGCAGACTAGAACGACATTATATAAAGGTTGGATCTCACACGTACAGATGCAGACTAGTCCGCAATTAAAGTTTTTTGCCCAAAATGGATGTTTGTTTAATAACTGAATAGAACCACAGTATGTAAAGGGTGTATCTCACATGCCCTGATCCAGACTAGGCCGCAATTAAAGATTTGTGCCCAAAATGGCTGCATTTCAAATAACTGAATAGAACCACAGTATGTAAAAGGTGTATCTCACAATGACATATGCAGCAAAGGCTGCCAAATAAACTTTTTTGCCCAAAAAAGTTTGTTTGTTTAATAACTGAATATGACAGCAGTATATAACCCTTGAATTTCACACGTGATGCTGCTGCAAGGGCTGTAAAATTGTGTATTTTGCCAAAAAAGGTGTTTTTAAAAACCCAGAAAATGTCTGTATTTCTAGCTTAAATTGCACACTGACTAATCCTGCAAATGCACCAGATGTTGTATATTGCCAAAAAAGGGTGATTTTTTAACACCAGATTATTAGTGCAGTATTTCAAGCTTGGATTTGAATGTCACAAAAACTCAGATGCAGTGCTGGTGCACTGAGCTTGCATAAAATGGCCGCCGCCGCCCACCTAACTAACAGACGGATAAAAGTAATTTTTTTCTGTCACTGGGCTCAGGGCAGGGTAAAAAGATTGTGCACTGCGCCCACACAACTAAATGTATGTAGATCGCTGAGTTAGATTCAAGTTCTGATCACAGATTCTCTCCTATCATCTTCCTGAAATCACCAGCACCATCCTCTCCCTACACTAGTAACAGCGCTGCACGTCACTCTGCTATGTGACTCAAGCTTATATAGAGGCTGGGTCACATGCTGCACTGGCCAATCACAGCCATGCCATTAGTAGGCATGGCTGTGATGGCTTCTAAGGTCAGACAGTTAAAGGGAACCTGTCACCGGGATTTTGTGTATAGAGCTGAGGACATGGGTTGCTAGATGGCCGCTAGGACGTCCGCAATATCCAGTCCCCATAGCTCTGTGTGCTTTTATTGTGTAAAAAAAAACGATTTGATACATATGCAAATTAACCTGAGATGAGTCCTGTCCCTGATCTCACATACAGGACTCATCTCCGGTTAATTTGCATATGTATCAAATCGTTTTTTTTACACAATAAAAGCACACAGAGCTATGGGGACTGGGTATTGCGGATGTGCTAGCGGCCATCTAGCAACCCATGTCCTCTACTCTATACCCAAAATCCTGGTGACAGGTTCCCTTTAAACGCTTGTTGATTGGCTGCTCTGCAGCCTTTCAAAAAGCGCCAAGAAATCGACGAACACCGAACCCGAACTTTTACTGAAATGTTTGGGTCCAAAAATCCTAAAGTTCGGTACAAACCCGTTCGCTCAACCCTACTCTCAGCCCTTTAGCATGGCACAAATTCACAGGTCCCAAAACAGAGTCTCCCCAGCTTCTCTTTCAGATGGAGGATAAACCACAACCAGCTGAGACTGCTGGCTGGGTTTTGTATAGGCCAACAAAGACCTGGCCTGGAGCGTGGGGAGAAGCCACACAGCCAGTACTTTGGCTACTCCCAGTAAGAGACGTTCCGGATCGGCTTTACAGCCATACTAACAACAAACAGTATCAGCACTAGCTGCCGCTGACACTTAAAACTATCGGCTCATACCTCATTGAGGCCAGGAATCTCGGTGACACATACCTTACATCAATGACTGCTCCTTGTGCCTTCCTACATACCTCCCCCCCTTTGTTCATCCCTGAGGGTACCCAGGACAGGGTATCTGCGTTTCACTGTAACTTGCCTGCCCTATGTTCCACGAAAAATGTAAAGTTTTACGACAAGAACCACCTGGTGACCCGAGTATTCCTCTCTTTGGCCTGGCTCATCCACTTGAGAGGGGAGTAGTCAGTCACCAGACAGAACTTTCTCCCCAACAAGTAATAGCAGAGAGACTCGAGTGCCCATTTGATGGCCAGGCACTCTCTCTCCACTATACTGTACCTAGTCTCGGTTGGGGTAAGCTTTCAGCTCAGGAAAACAACAGTATCTGCCAGTACCCTTTGGTGAGGTCCAACACAGAAAAATACTGGGCTTGGCCCAACTTCATAATAAGCTCATCCACTCAGGGCATGGGATATGCGTCAAACTTGGACACCTCATTCAGTTTGCGGAAGTCGTTACAGAACCGCAATGTCCCGTCCGGCTTGGGTATTAAGACTATCGGACTGGCCCATTCACCTTTTGACTCCTCGATGACACCTAGCTGTACTTCCTGAGCCTGTTTAGAGGAGAGGCTGTCAGCAATTTTCACAGTGGCAGCCGCTTCCCTTGCTTTAGACAGAGGTGCCGAAACCGCTTCCCCTAGGAACCCTGGTCGTGGGCTGTCTTCCATACAGGTTTCCCTATCTTTCCAGGGTTTGAGCAGATTCACATGGTACACCTGCTCTGGCTTTCGCCTCCCTGGCTGGTGTACCTTGTAATCTACCTCTCCAATTTTTTCAAGCACCTCGTAGGGCCCCTGCCACCTAGCTAGGAATTTATTGTCTACAGTTGGTACCAGAACCAATACCCGATCACCTGGGTTAAAGGTCCGGACCAGTGCCTGCCGATTATAGATCCTACTCTGGGTTCGCTGTGCTGCCTCCATATGCTCCCTAACCAGAGGTAAAACTGTATCCATCTGTCCTTGCATCTGGGTGACATACTCAACAACACTTCTGTGCGGTGTGGGTTGTTGTTCCCACGCCTCTTTGGCCACATCCAACAGACCGTAAGGGTGTCTGCCGTATAGAAGTTTTAAGGGCGAGAACCCAGTAGAGGCCTGGGGCACCTCTAGCACTGCGAACATGAGATAGGGCAGAAGAAGGTCCCAGTCCCTCCCATCCTTAGAGACCACTCTTTTTAGCATATTTTTTCATGTTTGATTAAACCTCTCTACCAGGCCATCCGTTAACGGATGATACATGGACATCCCTAGCTGTTTTATGTGGAGCAACTTACAGAGTTCCCTCATGACCTTGGACATAAACAGGGTCCCTTGGTTAGTCCGAACCTCCTTAGGCAGACCCACCCGAGAAAACATCTCCATTAACTCCTTAGCTATGAATTTAGCTGATGTATGCCGCAGTGGCACCGCCTCCGGGTACAGAGTGGCGTAATCGAGGACAACCATGGTGTGTTGGTGTCCTCTGAGATCCATAGCGTTTCGCTCGACCGGGACCTCGATAATCAGGAGGGGTACCAGGGGACTACGGAAATGTGGCTAGGGGCTCGTTATCTGGCAGGTTGGGCAAGCCTTACAATATTCTTCTACCTCTCTGAACACACTGGGCCAGTGAAACCACAGTAGAATACGGTACTGCGTTTTTTGCATTTCCAGATTTCCCCCGAGAACATGCTGGTGGGCTAACTCTAGCATCTTGGGTCCCGATGTTGTGCATAACAAAAATTATCCCCGGAGACATTGAGATCCACTAGCTCGAGACCTGGTGGCAAGTCCTCCAGGTCTCCTACCATCACACTTAGCGGGGTTGTTTCCCCCTCTTCCACAGAAGTGGCTGTCACCCCTACCGCTGGCCCTTTGGACTCAGGTTCCCAGGGTTCTGGTCTCCCCCCTGAGCCGGGCCACTCTGCTAGGGTCACATCTGTCTCACGGGTATCGGTAACTTTTGTGTCCGGCCATAGTATTATAAGTTCATATGGTAATTTTGTGGCAACGGTCCACCTGCCGGCCACCATTGCTATAGAGACCATGGAGGTGGGATAGTTCTTTAAGTCCCCATGAATGCGCACAACGCCGACCCTTCGGCCAGTATACTCGACAGGGCGCACCAGTGCAGCTCTTACCAGGGACACCAGGCTCCCTGAATCCAGCAGTGCCACCGCCAGAGTGTCCCCCACTTCCACCTGAGACAGGTGGCTATTGTCTACAGTCTCGGAGGTACCAGTGGCACACAGCTTCCTGGCATACAATGAGTGGCGGTAGCCATAGTGTCACAACCAGACAGCTGAGAAGCTCTGACAGAGGCCTTTTCAGAACCTCCTCCTTGAGTTTCTGTGTTGTGGTATTCAGCTCCTCCTCTCGTCAGCCTCTCTCAGCTGTCATGTGTTGGACTAATTGCTTCCCTTTAAATTCTTCCCCAGAAGGCTTTTCTGGGCGGCTTATACTACTTCCTGGAGTGTGTGTGCACGCTGACTCTGTCCTCCTGTTTGCTTCAAAGCTAAGTGTTGTACCTTTATCTGTTATTATCTGTTTGCTGGATCCCAGGTGACCCTGACTCCCTCCGTATCTTGTGTAGGGAGCCGGTGGTCGTGTCCCCTCACTATTGTAGGGTGCTCAGGGCTTTAATAGTCAAGGTTCGTGGATATGCAAACCTCCACCATTCGGATCTTTGCATAGGCTGAGCAGCCAGGGAAAGTGCCAGGTCTTCTGCAGGGGTCTCCCTTGGTTCCTTAGTTTTTGGATCCAGCGAGTCGTTTATACATGTTGCTTTGCCTTGTTTCCTGTACACCGTCCGTGACATTATAAGCCGCCATAACCGTCTCAAGCATGGATCCGGTTTCACTTTTGGCTGAACGCCTTCAGGGTCTTTCATTGGAGGTAGCTGATCTCCGCAGGACTTTTTCTCAGCTTCAAGTGACCGGTTCAGCTGGTGTTCATGGAGTTTGTTCTGAGCCTAAGATCTCGCTCCCGGATACGTTTTCCGGGGGTAGTGAGAATTTTGTGCGTTTTAGAGAGGCTTGCAAACTCCATTTTCGCCTTCTTCCCCATTCTTCTGGTGATGAGGAACGGAGGGTGGGGATCATTATATCGCTGCTCAGAGGTAACGCTCAGTCCTGGGCCTTTTCGCTGCCGGAGGGGGCACGGCCTCTCCGTTCAGTGGATGAATTCTTTTTAGCCCTGGGTCAGATATATGATGATCCGGATCGTATTGCTCTGGCTGAGTCTAAACTACGTCTATTATGCCAGGGTAAACAATCCACAGAAATATACTGCTCAGAATTTCGGAGATGGGCAGTTGATACTGGTTGGAATGATACTGCCCTCCGAAGTCAATTTTGCCATGGTCTTTCAGAGGGATTGAAAGATGCATTTGCCTTTCATGAGAGGCCTATTTCTTTGGACTCTGCTATGTCTCAGGCCGTTCGTATTGACAGGCGTCTTAGAGAGAGAGGAGAGATGGCTCCTTCCTGTCATACGCAGTCCCAGGACAGTGCAGCGGCCCCGCTCTGTGCGCAGGGGTCTCAGTCGCCGTCAGCCCCTTCTGAGCATGAGCCCTTGCAGCTAGGGTTGATTGCTTCTGACAATAGAAGATTCAGCTCGCATGGGAGGGTTTGTTTTTGTTGTGGAGGTATAAATCATTTGGCAAATATTTGTCCCTCTAGGAGATTCAGGCAGTTTTCTGGGAGTAATAAAGAAACAAACAGGAAAAAATCTTTTAAAAATGTTCCGTCTGTTACTATTGGCAGGGTTGAGGCGGAAATTGAAGGTTTTCCATTTGCTTGTAGTTCCCGTTTTGTCCTGGTGGCGCTAGAGAGCAAGAACATTTTTTGTGAGATTTTTGTGGATAGTGGAGCAGTGGTTAATCTCATTGATAATCAATTTGCGATAACTCATGGTTTCCAGGTGCGCACTTTGGGAAAGGATATTCCTGTTTTTGCTATCGATTCCGCTCCACTTTCTCAAAAATCATTAAAGGGCATAGTTCACAATATCCGTTTAATTGTGAGTGATGCTCATGGTGAGGATGTGTCATGTTTCGCCTTAGCGGTTTACCCACCCCTCTGGTGTTGGGGCTGCCCTGGCTCACTAAGCATAACCCCACCATTGATTGGCAAGCGAGGCAAATAAATGGTTGGAGTGACTTTTGCAGAGAGAATTGCCTCATGACATCTGTTTCTGAGGTTGCTACTAAGACTGTACCATCTTTTCTCTCGGAATTTTCGGATGTCTTCTCTGAGAGTGGAGTTCAGGATTTGCCCCCGCACAGGGAGTACGATTGCCCTATTAATCTCATCCCAGACGCCAAGCTGCCTAAATCTCGTTTATACAATCTTTCCCAACCTGAGAGGATCGCTATGCGTGCTTATATCTCTGAGTCTGAGAAAAGGACACATACGACCCTCGAAGTCACCTGTTGCCGCTGGTTTTTTCTTTGTTAAGAAAAAAGATGGTTCTTTAAGACCTTGTCTGGATTTCAGGGAGCTGAACAATATCACAATTCGTGACCCTTATCCGCTTCCTCTGATCCCGGACCTATTTAACCAGGTTGTTGGGGCTAAAGTCTTTTCCAAATTAGATTTAAGAGGGGCATACAACCTGGTCAGGGTCAGAGAAGGGGACGAATGGAAGACGGCCTTCAACACCCCTGAGGGCCATTTTGAAAATGTGGTTATGCCTTTTGGTTTGATGAATGCCCCAGCCGTTTTTCAGCATTTCGTGAACAGCATTTTTTATCATTTGATGGGAAAATTTGTATTGGTGTATTTGGATGACATTTTGATTTTTTTCTCCCGATTTCAAAACTCATAAGGAACATTTACGTCAGGTCTTGCTCATCCTGCGGGAGAATAAATTATATGCGAAACTGGAAAAATGTGTGTTTGCGGTTCCAGAAATTCAATTTCTGGGGTTTCTTCTCTCCGCTTCTGGTTTTCGCATGGACCCCAAGAAGGTCCGCGCTGTGCTTGAGTGGGAGCTTCCTGAGAATCAAAAGGCACTGATGCGTTTTTTGGGCTTTGCCAATTATTACAGGAAGTTCATTTTGAATTATTCTTCTATTGTTAAACCACTCACTGATATGACCAGAAAGGGGGTAGATTTTTCTTCTTGGTCAGTAGAGGCGCGTAAGGCTTTTTCTGATATCAAGGAGAGTTTTGCTTCCGCTCCCATCTTGGTGCAACCTGATGTTTCTTTGCCCTTCATAGTTGAGGTTGATGCTTCTGAGGTGGGTGTGGGGGCGGTCTTGTCTCAGGGTTCCTCTCCTGCCAAATGGCGACCGTGTGCCTTTTTCTCAAGAAAACTCTCCTCCGCAGAGAGAAATTACGATGTGGGAGATAGGGAATTGTTGGCCATCAAGTTGGCTTTTGAGGAATGGCGCCATTGGCTAGAGGGAGCCAGACACCCTATTACCGTATTTACTGATCATAAAAATCTGGCCTACTTGGAGTCAGCCAAGCGTCTGAACCCGAGACAGGCCAGATGGTCTTTGTTCTTTTCTAGGTTTAATTTTGTTGTCACATTCCGCCCTGGAGTTAAGAATGTGAAGGCAGATGCCCTGTCACGTTGTTTTCCGGGAGGCGGGAATTTTGAAGACCCGGGTCCCATTTTGGCTGAAGGTGTGGTGGTCTCTGCTCTTTTTCCTGAATTGGAGGCAGAGGTGCAGGCAGCCCAGTCAGAGGCTCCTGATCTTTGTCCTCCTGGGAGGTTGTTTGTGCCTCTCGCTTTAAGACACAAGATTTTTAAAGAACACCACGATACGGTCCTTGCTGGGCACCCGGGGGTAAGAGCCACACTGGATCTCATCGCTCGGAGATTCTGGTGGCCTGCGCTTCGTAAGTCGGTTGAGGGTTGCGCTCGTGCCAAAGTCCCTCATTCACGGCCATCAGGTCCTCTCCTTCCCTTACCCATTCCTTCCCGTCCTTGGACACATCTGTCCATGGACTTCATAACGGACCTGCCTCGTTCCTCGGGGAAGACTGTGATTCTGGTGGTGGTGGACCGTTTTAGCAAAATGGTGCATTTCATCCCTTTTCCTGGTTTGCCCAATGCTAAGACGCTGGCGCAGGCATTTGTTGATCACATTGTCAAATTGCACGGTATTCCTTCAGACATAGTCTCTGATAGGGGCACGCAGTTTGTTTCCAGATTCTGGAAGGCTTTCTGTTCTCGCTTGGTTGTCATTCTCTTCTGCTTTCCACCCGCAGTCGAATGGCCAGACAGAGCGCGTCAATCAGAATCTGGAGACATATCTGCGTTGTTTTGTGGCGGAGAATCAAGAGGATTGGTGTTCTTTTTTGTCCCTTGCTGAGTTTGCTTTAAATAACCGTCGTCAGGAGTCCTCTGATAAGTCACCATTTTTTGGTGCATATGGGTTTCATCCACAGTTTGGGACTTTCTCGGGAGAGGGGTCTTCTGGTTTACCTGATGAGGACAGATTCTCCTCGTCTTTGTCATCTATTTGGCAAAAGATTCAAGATAATCTAAAGAGCATGAGTGAGAGATATAAGCGTGTGGCTGATAAGAGACAAGTGCTTGGTCCGGACCTGAATGTTGGTGATCTGGTGTGGTTGTCTACCAAGAATATCAAATTGAAGGTTCCCTCCTGGAAGTTGGGTCCTAGGTTTATTGGGCCTTACAAAATCCTGTCTGTCATCAATCCTGTTGCATACCGTCTTGATCTTCCTCAGACTTGGAAGATCCATAATGTTTTTCATAAGTCCTTATTGAAACCTTATGTTCAACCCATTGTACCCTCGCCTTTGCCTCCTCCTCCGATTATGGTTGATGGGAATCTTGAATTTCAGGTCTCTAGGATTGTGGATTCTCGTCTTGTCCGCGGTTCTCTTCAGTACCTTGTTCAGTGGGAGGGGTATGGTCCTGAGGAGAGGATGTGGGTCCCAGTGACGGACATTAAGGCCTCTCGTCTCATTAGGGCTTTCCATAGGTCCCATCCTGAGAAGGTGGGTTCTGAGTGTCCGGAGTCCACTCGTAGAGGGAGGGGTACTGTCACAACCAGACAGCTGAGAAGCTCTGACAGAGGCCTTTCAGAACCTCCTCCTTGAGTTTCTGTGTTGTGGTATTCAGCTCCTCCTCTCGTCAGCCTCTCTCAGCTGTCATGTGTTGGACTAATTGCTTCCCTTTAAATTCTTCCCCAGAAGGCTTTTCTGGGCGGCTTATACTACTTCCTGGAGTGTGTGTGCACGCTGACTCTGTCCTCCTGTTTGCTTCAAAGCTAAGTGTTGTACCTTTATCTGTTATTATCTGTTTGCTGGATCCCAGGTGACCCTGACTCCCTCCGTATCTTGTGTAGGGAGCCGGTGGTCGTCTCCCCTCACTATTGTAGGGTGCTCAGGGCTTTAATAGTCAAGGTTCGTGGATATGCAAACCTCCACCATTCGGATCTTTGCATAGGCTGAGCAGCCAGGGAAAGTGCCAGGTCTTCTGCAGGGGTCTCCCTTGGTTCCTTAGTTTTTGGATCCAGCGAGTCGTTTATACATGTTGCTTTGCCTTGTTTCCTGTACACCGTCTGTGACACATAGTTGGTATCCATGGGTTCACCCCGATGGGGACAGTTGGCCCTTATGTGTCCAGACTCGTGACACTGCCAGCAAATCATCCCCTGCAGACCCAGCCCCGGTATGTCCCGGGCAGGTTTAGCCGGCACCAGCCGCCGGGTCTGCGGTGGAGATTTCCAGGGTTTGACTAGTCCCCTCCCAAAAGAACCCCCCTGAAGATTTCTGGTGGCCTCGTAGCCCTCCACCAGGTCGACCCTCTCTATGGCATTACCAGGAGACACCTGGCCGATCCAGTGCTGGAGAGGGTACGGCAAAACACATCCGCCAACAGACGATCCAGCATAGCAGTGGGAGCAGGGCCGGTGTAAGGATTTTCGCCAACATAAGCAAAGCTACATTTTGGCGCCCCCACTCCTCGCAGCTCACCTGGCCCTGGTCCTGTCTGCAGCAGCTGGCTTATCCTTTGTGTGGTCCTGGTATCTTCTCTCTGCTTCAGACAATCGCTGGTTTGAGGACCGTATTTTTTGCCCTCTAAGACGCACTGGCCCAAAAGACACACCTAGGATTTAGAGGAGGATTATAGGAAATAAATATTTCCATTGCACCTCAGGTCAGACCAGCAATCAGACCTCATATCAGACCCCCATGTAAGCCATCAGCCCCATGTCAGTCATCATGCCCCCCCCATGTCAGTCATCATGCCCTGTCAGTCATCATGCCCCCCCCATGTCAGTCATCATGCCCCCCCCATGTCAGTCATCATGCCCCCCCCATGTCAGTCATCATGCCCCCCCCATGTCAGTCATCATGCCCCCCCCATGTCAGTCATCATGCCCCCCCCCATGTCAGTCATCATGCCCCCCCCATGTCAGTCATCATGCCCCCCCCATGTCAGTCATCATGCCCCCCCCATGTCAGTCATCATGCCCCCCCCCATGTCAGTCATCATGCCCCCCCCATGTCAGTCATCATGCCCCCCCCATGTCAGTCATCAGCACAAATAAAAAATAAATAAATAATAACTTACCTCTCATGCTACTGGACGCCACCACTTCTCACCACCAGATTCTCGGCTGTCAGCTGTGAAGGCTGCGCACAGTGAGGTCACATGGTGCGCAGCCATTTATAGCAGACAGCCGAGCGGAGGACCAGGAAGCTGTGAGTACAGATCCAAAATGGAAGCGCTTCATTAGTATTCGCCCCATAAGACCCAGGGGCGAAAAATGCAGGGTATTTAAAAAAAAAAAAAAAAAAAAAAAAAGTTTAATTTTTCCACCCCCCCGTGTCTGCGCCTTAAGGCAGCCGCTTGGTATGCCTTATTATGGCACCGGCCCTGAGTGGGAGTCAATATGTCAGGCTGCAGCCATTTCTGCAACCGGTGTAGCAGGTCATAATATTATGGTCTGGCGGGTTCAGCCAAGTTAAATTCCCACTGGTGCACCCGCTGACCAATACATTCACCCCCAGTCTCGCCAGCATCTAACCTTTCAGTCAGGTAGTCGGCCGCTTGATCATCGGGGAGATCAAAAAACACTTGCTGGGGTCCAGACGCCAGGAACGGAGCGACAACCTCAGTCCACTGGTCTCTGGGTAACTTTTCCCTCAAGGCCACCTTTTCGAACATCGCCAGATAGGTCTCGACGTCATCTGAAGGCGACATCTTAGGGATGTCGCTATGGGCAACTATGCCCGTTTTCCTTTGCACTAGTTTTGGTAAATCTCCTCCACTGTGTACTTCTATGTTTACATAGCATTGTGTATCGTCACACACAGGGCTGGCCTTAGGTGTTCAGGCGTCCTGTGCGAGCTAATCTTGTGACCCCCTTCAGCCCCATCATGTAATATACAACCTTCCCCCTGCCTTCAGCCCCTCCAGCATACAGTCCCATGTAAGACACATCACTTCCCTGCCTTTAGCCCCTCCAGTATACAGTCCCATGTAAGGTAGATCCCTCTCCTGCCTTCAGCCCCTCCAGCATACAGTCTCATGTAAAATACATCACTTCCCGACTTCAGCCCCTCCAACATACAGTTCTACGTAAATAATATCACACTCCCTCTCTTTGCCGTCTGCCTTCAACACCTCCAGCATACAGTCCCATGTAAGATACATCACACCCCTGCCTTCCAGCCCTTCTTGCACAGTCCCATGTAAAATGCATCACTCCCCCTGCCTTCAGCCCCTGCAGCATACAGTCCTATGTAAAATACATCACTCCCCCTGCCTTCAGCCCCTCCAGCACAGTCCAATGTAAAATACTGTACATCACTCCCCCTGCCTTCAGCTCCTCCAGCATACAGTCCCATGTAAGATACAACCCCCCCGCCTTCAGCCCCTCCAGCATACAGTCCCATGTAAGACACATCACTTCCCTGCCTTAGCCCCTCCAGAATACAGTCCCATGTAAAATATCACCCCCCTGTCTTGAGTCTCTCCAGCATACAGTCCCATGTAAATAATATCACCCCCACTACCCTCTCTTCAGACCCCTCAAACATAGTCTCCAGTACAAAGATGATTCCTTCTCCCTTCAGCCCCTGCAAACCCCCCCCCCCCCAAGTAAAAATAACAGTCACTATTCTCCTCCTAATACTTACCTGCAGACTCTGCTCCTGCTCTGTAGAATCTCCCGCATATCTTTATCTTTAGGCCCTGCCCCCTGGATAACGAGACTCCGCTTCTTCCCCTGACATCATACCTCCCAGGATCAACTACATTCTAGACACTACGCTCGCTCTACTGCCTCATAGGCTTCAGGCCACTAGCCTGAAGCCTATGAGGAAGAATGGAGGGGACAAGAGCCATAGGCTCCCATGACCCTCATTGAAGTGTTTGTTGCCTGGCGCCCCCTGCAATTTTGAACCTGGGGCAAGGGCCCTCCCCCATGCTATGCCCCTGCCGCTCACATAATCTCGGCTCGGGTTGGGCTGGCCGGCTGCTGTAGCCTGTATAGACCAACTGCGAGCTGTGTCGGCCCCCAGGCGCCCCACAGCTCGCACACCCCAAAGGCCGGCCCTGGTCACACTATACTAATCTGTGTGAATAAAGTGACCGCTCACTGTGCAGACTACACACAATACTGTATTCAGAAGAGAGCGTCAGTAATGAGATCTATATCAGGCTTATAATACCATGGTTCTGAATGTAGATCGCTGCACTAATGTTATCAGCAGAAATATTTATTGTGTCTACAAAAAAATTGACTTTCTACAGAATGGAAAGTGAGAAACAGATCTGCTGATTACAGGTTGCAGCATACTGTAAGGCTCACCATGTTGTGGATTGGAATGAAATCTTACTACCAAGTTACTTGCAAGTTCCAGCAGCCTATATGTAAGTGGCTGCTAGCTGTGCTGTGTAACAGGATGTGGGGGCTGCGCAGCAGAGTTTGTGCCGGTGCATGTGAAATCCACAGGAATAACCATAGATTCTTAAAGCAGATGAGAAGACTGAGTTAAACTCGTATAAGAGCATTTCTGAGGGCATGTGAAGCAAAGCTTATACCAGAAAACAAACAAGTGCAATTTTATTATGTGCTGCATTACGGTAAGATATGGAGTTATTGATTTTTATGGCACAAAGGTGTCCATAGCCTTTAAAGTGTAACTGTCATTATTATTTTTTATTTCTGTAATGTTTAAGGGCAGTGATACTGACCATTTTTGTAATATACTTTCTTTACTGAAATCGCACATTTCTATTAGAAAAATAGCTCTAAAGTGTCCCATTTTGAGCGTTAGCAACACTCAAATGGGCCACTTTAGAGCTATTTTTCTAATAGAAATGTGTGATTTCAGCAATTAAAGTATATTACAAAAATGGCCAGTATCACTGCCCCTATACATTACAAAAATAAAAAAAAATTGGTAGTGTAGTAATTTTTTATTTAGTAATAGTCAAAATGTGAACTAGCAATAGAAGACTCTTCTTTGTTTTATTTATTTGTTTACAGCATTCACCATACATAATTAATTACATGATAATTGTGTAGTGAGGGCCCTCCAAATATGTATCACTCAGGGGCGGATTAAGTGCATGATAGGCCCAGGGGCTGTCTAACCAACTTGCCCCCCCCCCCCCCCTCCATTTTAGTTTAGTTTTTTTTTTGTATGAAGAGGCTGCGGTGCTTCATGAGTGGCACAGTCTCTTCTTAGGCCATATGACATCTTCAGACAACAAAGAAAATACCCCAAATTGGGTCCTAAACTGAAAGATGTGGTTGCCAAATTTAAAATACATATAATTATAATAAAAAAGACATGGAGGAAAATACAGCACCACATACCTCTTACATCCAGTGACATCTCCTGTCATGTAGACCTTCTCTTTCCTCTTCTCCTCCGTTTGACCCAGACCACCATGGCAAATTCTTTCAGCCGCATCTCGTCTCTACAGTTTGTAACACAGACACGTTAGATTTCTCAATTTTTCCATCAACCTTCTCATCCTAGTGTCCCCACAGTGTCATCCTGCTGCCACTCCCAATACTGTGCCCGTTTTGCTCCCCAATGTTCAAGGTACTACAGTATACTGCTGAAAAAATTGTGACCCTAATAGACATAATTGGAGTCATTTACCAAACTGGTGTAAAGTAGAACTGGATTTCCAAAAGAGCTGTCAAATATGAAAGGTGGAATCTAATTGGCTGCTATGGGCAACTAAGCCAGTTCTACTTTACACCAGTTTGATAAATTACCCTAAATGCTCCTATAGTGTCCACAGCAGCTAAAATGTCCCCTAGAGTGCCCCGAGTAATAATACCACCCTCTATTGTGCTTCAGGCAATAATCCCTGTATAGTGTCCCCAAAAATAATAGAATTGCCCCTACAGTGCCTCCCCAATAGCAACACCCCCATATAGTAATTTCCACCACACTGCCCCCACATAGTAATCCCCCCATAGTAATTTGCCCTCACACAGTAATTTCCTCCAAACTGCCCCCATATAGTAGTTTGCCCCCACACAGTAATTTCCCCTACATAGTAATTTCCCCCACACTGCCCCCACATAGTAATTTCCCCACATAGTAATTAGCAGGCTAAATCGCAAACATGATTTAATCCTGCATTACTGATCTTTGCTCAGATATACTTTTAAAACAGTTTGTGTTTTTTGACATATACAACTTTTTATTTCAATATGTATCTTTGCCCTTACACTCACATGGCATTTGGATAGTAGGCGGAACCCAATTTGTGTGTCCACTCCTGCTAATCCAAACCATCTGCGAGTGCTAGGAAGTTCAGCATTTAAGTATGTAGCCTTTCAGCAACCAATGTGTCATGAATAAGGATCAGTATTAGAGCATCCGAAACATGTAGACCTGCCGTGTTGGATTGTTTTTTTATCCTGTGTCATTTTGGAATAAAGAACAACTTCTTTTTTGGAAAGCTGGACATCCCGTCTTATTTTTATATAATTTCCCCACACTGCCCCCACATAGCAATTTCCCCACACTGCCCCCACATAGCAATTTCCCCACACTGTGCCCACATAGCAATTACCCCACACTGTCCCCACATAGCAATTTCCCCCACACAATAGTTTCCCCCACACTGCCCCTATATAGTAATTTGCCCCCACATAGTAGTCCCTCCCATAATAATTTGGCCCCACACAGCCCCATATAGTAGTTTGCCCCCACATAGTAGTCCCTCCCATAATAATTTGCCCCCACACTGCCCCCACATAATAATTTGCCCCCACACTGCCCCATATAT
The DNA here is from genome assembly GCF_014858855.1 of Bufo gargarizans. NCBI lineage: Eukaryota > Metazoa > Chordata > Amphibia > Anura > Bufonidae > Bufo > Bufo gargarizans. Next base: position 689,630,225 of record NC_058080.1, on the reverse strand, counting down.
TAATTTGCCCCCACATAGTAGTCCCTCCCATAATAATTTGCCCCCACATAGTAGTCCCTCCCATAATAATTTAGCCCCACACAGCCCCCACATTCCCCCCCCCCCCATGTATTCAAGGTCTCTTCCCTAATATGTCCTCCTCTGTGTGTCGTCCCCCACATGTCCCCCAAAGTAGGCACATGAAATAAATAAAAAATAATAAATAAATAAAAATGAAAAGCTAAATACTCACCATCCAGGGCCAGGCACTTGCTCGCAGACGAAGGTGGGATGAGGCAGGCGTGCACATGTCAATGTGCTGTGTGCCGGCACAGGCGCGTGATGACGTCATCACGCACGCCTGCACCGGGGATTCACTACCGCATAGGCCTCAGGCCTACTAGGCCTGAAGCCTATGGCGGTGATAGGCGACGCGACAGGGAGCTATGCGCTCCCGTGCCCCGCCGCAGTATGTGGGCGTTCGGGTCGGCGTTGGGGCCCCCCAGCGGTGTTGGGCCCGGGGCTGCCGACCCGAACGTCCCTATTGTAATCCGCCACTGGTATCACTCTCTGGTGTTAAGTAGAACAAATATAGGTGATCCAATCCTTTAACTTTAAATCTACATATACAGTTTAAAGGGCATCTGTCATCAGTTTTATGCTGCACTAACCACGGGCAGCATAACCTAGTCACAGAGACCCTTAAAGGCTATGAACACCTTTGGTGGCAATTTGTTTAGAGGATGTGGACCAGAGGACCACGGAAGAAACTATGACTTTTTTCAACAAGTACAAGGGCCTCCAATGAAAAGTAAAAAAAAATCCAAAAAGCTGGACGACCCCTTTAAGCTCAGTGAATACCCTGTAAACATCTTGGGGGGGAATTTATCATGAGGGGAAAATTTGGAGTACTTTATGCCACATTTATTAAATGTCTCATGTTACTTGATAAATTTGTATTATTCTTAGGCCTCATGCACACGGCCGTTGCCTGGTCGTAGCCCATATTGCAGCCCGCAAACAGTGTGCTCCCCGCATCACGGATGCAGACCCATTCACATGTTCTTATTTTTTTGCGGTGCTGATGTATCATGGACCCATTCAAGTTGAATTAGTCTCGATCCGTTCCAGCCGCCGGACGGACATTGCCTGTGCATTGGGGACTGCAAATTGCGGTCCCCAATGCAGGGAACGGACGCACAATGGCCGTGTGCATGAGGCCTTAAACCCTTTTGTCTAGAGAGACTACTCTAGTTTTCCTACTCCACATTTTTGTGACTTAAAAAAAATTAAATTAAAAATTCTCAAAGATAAATCTGGAGTGAATCTCATTAACATAACTAACCACACCCACCCACATTACAAAACTGGAGTGAGTGGTGTAAAAATGCAAAAAGTGGCAAAACTTTGTGCAAGCGAGTGCAAAAAGTCACAAATGCCCTAATTTTGTGACTTTTTGACGCCAGAATTCTGGAGTGAAGGTATGATAATTCAGGGCCATTGGGCCTATCCATTAGTTTTGGTTTAAAAACAAGGTCAGCTAAATATGCAAATTAACATCAGTACAAATTAGACAAACTTCATAAAGGTCACACAGTGTAAGATTTAAACAAAGCAAATGTACAAGTCCTCGAAAAAGTATTTCTCAAGAGCGTTAAAATAAACAAGCAAGAGCAAAAATGGAAAAGCAAGCAGTAGCATTTCAGTTTTGGACATAAAAGTCAAACTGGTTTACATTACAGATAAAGTATGACTTTTTGAAATCTTCATAAAAAATTTTGCCAAAAATAAAATGCAGTATACACATTTCTAATCTCTGTAAATTATACATTGCTTTCCAAGTCAAGAAAAGTACTTTTTCAAAGAGCAGGAGAGAATTTAACAGAAACAAAGTTGAAATGAGTGCAATAACTTTGGAAATCTTGAAATTATGTAATACTGATCTCTTTGTTTTTGGATCGACTTTTTTTGTATAGAAAAGAGTACAGGACTAGTACACTACGTGCAGAATTATTAGGCAAATGAGTATTTTGACCACATCATCCTCTTTATGCATGTTGTCTTACTCCAAGCTGTATAGGCTCGAAAGCCTACTACCAATTAAGCATATTAGGTGATGTGCATCTCTGTAATGAGAAGGGGTGTGGTCTAATGACATCAACACCCTATATCAGGTGTGCATAATTATAAGGCAACTTCCTTTCCTTTGGCAAAATGGGTCAAAAGAAGGACTTGACAGGCTCAGAAAGTCAAAAATAGTGAGCTATCTTGCAGAGGGATGCAGCACTCTTAAAATTGCAAAGCTTCTGAAGCGTGATCATCGAACAATCAAGCGTTTCATTCAAAATAGTCAACAGGGTCGCAAGAAGCGTGTGGAAAAACCAAGGCGCAAAATAACTGCCCATGAACTGAGAAAAGTCAAGCGTGCAGCTGCCAAGATGCCACTTTCCACCAGTTTTTTGCCATATTTCAGAGCTGCAACATCACTGGAGTGCCCAAAAGCACAAGGTGTGCAATACTCAGAGACATGGCCAAGGTAAGAAAGGCTGAAAGACGACCACCACTGAACAAGACACACAAGCTGAAACGTCAAGACTGGGCCAAGAAATATCTCAAGACTGATTTTTCTAAGGTTTTATGGACTGATGAAATGAGAGTGAGTCTTGATGGGCCAGATGGCTGGATTGGTAAAGGGCAGAGAGCTCCAGTCCGACTCAGACACCAGCAAGGTGGAGGTGGAGTACTGGTTTGGGCTGGTATCATCAAAGATGAGCTTGTGGGGCCTTTTTGGGTTGAGGATGGAGTCAAGCTCAACTCCCAGTCCTACTGCCAGTTTCTGGAAGACACCTTCAAGCAGTGGTACAGGAAGAAGTCTGCAAGGTAAGAAAAACATGATTTTCATGCAGGACAATGCTCTATCACACGCGTCCAAGTACTCCACAACGTGGCTGGCAAGAAAGGGTATAAAAGAAGAAAATCTAATGACATGGCCTCCTTGTTCACCTGATCTGAACCCCATTGAGAACCTGTGGTCCATCATCAAATGTGAGATTTACAAGGAGGGAAAACAGTACACCTCTCTGAACAGTGTCTGGGAGGCTGTGGTTGCTGCTGCACGCAATGTTGATGGTGAACAGATCAAAACACTGACATAATCCATGGATGGCAGGCTTTTGAGTGTCCTTGCAAAGAAAGGTGGCTATATTGGTCACTGATTTGTTTTTGTTTTGTTTTTGAATGTCAGAAATGTATATTTGTGAATGTTGAGATGTTATATTGGTTTCACTGGTAAAAATAAATAATTGAAATGGGTATATATTTGTTTTTTGTTAAGTTGCCTAATAATTATGCACAGTAATAGTCACCTGCACACACAGATATCCCCCTAAAATAGCTAAAACTAAAAACTACTTCCAAAAATATTCAGCTTTGATATTAATGAGTTTTTTGGGTTCATTGAGAACATGGTTGTTGTTCAATAATAAAATTAATCCTCAAAAATACAACTTGCCTAATAATTCTGCACTCCCTGTAGTATTAGAAAAGATCAAAATGGGACCATTACTATGGTACAAGGGTTTGAGGCATTTAGAGATTACACTCTTGCCAGCAAAGAGGACTGCACTACAAATGTCCATCAGATTTTTTAGCCACAACTTTTCAAACCGCTTACCATTCATCAGTGTATAAAGGAGCCTTAAAAGGAATGTTCTGCCAGAAAATTCACTGTTAAAGTAGGCACAATGCCTTGTAGGACTAGCTCAGCTGAATGTAGTGATACCTTTCACGTAGTGCTGCATTGCTTCATTCTGGAAAAGAAAAATAACCTTTCATTCATATGCAAATAATCAGTTAAGTGCCTTACAGGTGGCGCCCAAGCCACTCTGTGCTCCTTTGCTTTTCCTTCATCCTCTGCCCAACCCCCTTCCTGCTTGACAGAACCAGGTTTCTGAATAGTCATTTTGCCTGGCCCTGTCAATTAAGAAAATGGAGGGGCTGGCAGAGGAAACAGAAGGAGCAGGATGCACTGTGTGGCTTACACTTTTCTAGTGTAACTGGGACATCCTAGTTACAGGCAAAAATAAATCCCCTATGTGGTGAGTTTACACAAGCAGAGCTGATCTGGGTCTGCTAAGATCCAGCAGCACTGCTGTGCCTGGTAGAACATCTGGCGATCATGTGATCATTAAGGCCATATTGACATAAGTCCATATTTTGGCTTCCTCTATTCATTGCAATGCACTCATTTAGTGGTATGTATCCAGTACAAGAGAAGGCAGAAAGTGGCAGTAAACCACTTCTGCCTACTTCTCATGGCCCCTGGCTGTGTCTGACTAGATTGCAGCAGCAGGGGCTTTAACCTCTTCCTAACCACCGCTGTAAATGTATGGCGGAAGTTGGGTCTTTAAAGATGGTACCTTTTTGTGAGTGCAGAGGGTGCCATTAGCCTCTGGATTTCCGGTGTCTGCAACCGACCCAAAAAAATGTTGGTCGCAGACATTTAACCCTTCAGATGCTGTGGTAAATTTTGACCACAACATCTGAGAGCAGAAAACCGTGGAGCACTCTGAAAGCCCTGATCTCTCTGAAGAAACCAGGGCTTTTAGAGCTGTAGTTCCTATGGAGTTGGTGGCAGGGCTCCATAAGTAGTGTAGCTACAGGGCCATCTTTAAAGAGGGGCAAAAGAGCCAGTTTCCCCAGGCCCAGTTGCTCCTGGCGGGCCCAAAGCAGTTGCCTCTTGACCTCTGCTAGCCACTGGTGACATGGGGGGCGGCAGCATGGCACAGGGAGATGAACGCTTCCATTGTGGAAGTGCTCATATCCATACTCATCTGTATCGCCATCCCCAGGACAGCGATACAGATGGAAGTGCTGCGGCCGGGCAGGGGAGGGAGAGGCGTCTCCCTTCTCTGTTCCTCTGATAGGCTGCAGGCCTAGTGCCATCAGAGGCCAGTGCAGGCGGCGCGATGACGTCTGCATCGCATTGCTGACAGCCTGATGGAGGTAAGTATAAGTGTTAATATTTTTTTTATATGGTACTACTACTGGTACATGATTGGGGGGCATCTATGGGGAACCTGTTACTGGCACATGATTAGGGGGCATCTATGGGGGCACCTGTTACTGATGCATGATTGGGGGCATGTATGAGGCACCTGTTACTGGCACATGATTGGGGGGCATCTATGGGGGCACTTGTTACTGGCACATGATTGGGCGCATCTATTTGGGCACTTTTTACTGGCATATGATTGGGGGGCATCTATGTGGGCACTTCTAATTGGCACATGATTGGGGGGCATCGATAGGGGAACTTGTTACTGGCACATGATTGGGGGGCATCTATGGGGACACTTGTTACTGGCACATTATTGGGGGCATCTATGGGGGCACATCTTACTGGCACATTATTGGGGGAACTGTGGGGGCATCTATGGGGGCACTTCATACTGGCACATTATTGGTGGAACTATGGGGGCATCTATGGGGGCACTTCTTACTGGCACATTATTGGGGACACATGGGGGCATCTACTAAGGCCACAAACAAGGGGTATTTTATATGAGGGAAGGGGGGAGAGGATCACTATGGGGCTTCTACTGAGGCCACAAAGAAGGGGTATTTTATATGGGGGGCTCTGTATAGGGGTATTTTATACTGGGGCACATGATGGTGGGTACTATGGGGAAGGGAAGAGAGGAGTACTATGGGCTCATCTATGGGGTGCACTAAGAAGGGGTATTTTATACTTGCAAATTATGGGGGACACTGAGGGCATCTACTGGGGCACTATATATGGGACATTTTATACTGGTACATTATGGGGGGCACTAGAAAGAAGGGGGGAGAGGACCACTATGGGACATTTACTGGGGGCACTATATAGGGGTATTTTATACTGGCACATTATGGGGGCATTAGCTCAACTGGGGGCATTAAAGAGGGTATTTTTTGCACTGGCACATTGTGAGGAGAATTATTACTACTGGGGGCATAATGATCAGCTTTATTAATACTAGGGGTCTATGGGGAACATGATTACTAGTATGGGCACAATGGGAGCATTATTACTTCTGGGGCACAGTGGGGACATGTTGGGGGCACTATTACTAACATGTGTACGCTAGCACAGTGTTTCCCAACCAGTGTGCCTCCAGGTGTTGCAAAACTACAACTCCCAGCATGCCTGCACAGCCAAAGGCTGTCCGGGCATGCTGGGAGTTGTAGTTTTGCAACAGCTGGAGGCACGCTGGTTGGGAAACACTGCTCTAGCAGACAATTATTCCTATTGGTGGGACTTTTGGGAGCACTATTACTGTGGGGGCACCTTGGCATAGTATCAGCTTACCACAATTATTTTTGGGGGACGTTATGCTCACACTATTAGTGTCAGGGGGACTATTTGCTGTAAACAGTTATTTTAGGGCACTGTGTGCCAATAATTATTGAAGGGTACTACTATTATCAGGGGGTTCATCTGTTTCTGCAGTATAGTATTGGGGAGAACAGTGGCACAGTATTGGGGGTTGTAGGTAGTGATGGCCTTGCGGTTCGCCCGGTGATCGGTTTGTGGCAAAATTTTCGCATTCACGATCCGCCGAACATATGGCAATGCCCGCGTGCCATATTCTTTTGCATTGCGCCGAACTTTGACCCATGACACATCCATCAGGTGGGACAGGACAGCCAATTGAGATGTTTCAGCACATGGACACACTCCCAACCCTATAACAAGACCCGATCTGGCAGTCATTTTTATATTATGTGTTTTGCAAGTGTTGGGAGAGGTTGCATTTTGGAGTAGAGAATGGCTGTTAGGAACTTAGGGACACCAATCGCTAGCTAATAGGGCCACAAAAGTCCTTTTAAGGACTGGTATAGGTGTGCTATTGATAGGTGTGATCCACAGAGGGGTGTGATATAACATAGAAAGTATATTATAGTGCATTTGTATGCTTCCAGAAAATACTGATTGAGGGCTGCGATCTATCAGCTTCCACAAAATAGTGATGGAGGTTTTCCAGATACGTGCATCCACAAAATTACTGCTTGAGGGTGATATACCAGCTTCAACTAAGAACTGATTGAGACCTGCCATATATCAGCTTCCACAAAATAGTGATAGAGGTTTTCCATATATCTGCATCCACAAAATTACTGCTTGAGGGTGATAAACCAGCTTCAACTAATAACTGATTGATGTATTCCAAATACATCATGGCTACTGAGGAAGAGGTCTGCGAACCTTTAAACGCGTTTAGCTGATATATTGGAATACCTACTCGAATATTTTAAACAGCGATGCAAGATTTCGGATACAACTAACAGCGATACGACTTGTCAAGAACAAGCAAATATCTGTTGAAAAGCAACATTACAGCAATACCTGAATCCCGCGGGACTTCGAGCGGGAACTGCAGTCATCACGTGAGACGCGGAGCTGAAGCAGCCGCGAACACAAGTGCGTGTTCGAACGCAGAAACGAAGTGACAGCGTGGACACTGAGATCAAGGGGGGTGAGTACACTGAACATCGAGTGGGACGCCACCATAACCAGTGTAACCCAATAGAACAACAAATAGTGAGTACTGTTAAGGGGGAATATTAATCACCAATATTTATGCAAATATCGATAATTAGTATTCATAAATAGGAGGAACCGTCTAGTGATGACTCCGCCTATTTATACCTTTATATAGTAATAATACAATACTTTCACTTTACCTTACGCTAATCACTAAGCTAGCTGCATGCGCCTTACTAAACTAACTATTGCTAATAACCACACATTACACAGATAGTTATAAGTAAAACAAGATATTTATTAATACCTAGTACACTACAGACGCAATACAGCACTAAATATACAGTACTAAAACTACACTGCACAATCCCAAGTTCCACCCACAAACTAACTATACAATACACTCATACAAATATTAGCAGCCCACCCCACCTGACTAATTCTATCCCTAAGAGAACGACGAAGGGTTAACGGTGGCACTGCAGGGGTGAATGCAGGCCACAGACATTACGGGGCTACAGTATAGAGAGCAGGGATGCTCCTGTAGGGTTAGGGTATAGGACAGCACTGCAAGGGTTAATATAGATGTCTGCAGGGGTGGTATGGGGATGATGGGAGTAGGGATACGTTGGTGGGATAGATGGGGGTTGTGTAGGGGATATGGGAGGAGGTGTAGGGATAGGGAATGTGGGCAAAACGTTGGTGGGATAAGGGATATGGGAAAATAGGGGTTAATCATTGGTGGGATAGGGGATATGGGCAAATAGGGGTTAATAGGGCATTGGTGGGGTAGCGGTATAAGAAGGGGGGGATACTCAGATTGCTCGTTCATCCAAGGGTTGATCCTCATCCATCGGGTGGGGGGGGGCTCCGTTCTTCTTAAGCGCCGGCTCCGCTCTCCTTCAGGGGGCCGGTCGGGCTTCTCGTGGGGGCGGCACGGCTCTCCCCCTCAGTGCAGGGACCGCCGGATATTTATGTCCGGCGGCCCGCACTGCTGCACCGCCCACACGGTGGCGCGCGCTACCATCAGGGACACATGGGCCGGCGCAGTGATATGACGTCACTGCGCCAGCCCCACACATATCCGCCACTACCCAGAACAAAGAATGGTCCTTGCCTTATGTATATACAGCAGTGAATGCCTATTGCCTAATTTTTGGGGCCTGTACTGGCTGACAGTTACATATTTATCCTGTGACCGCCTAATTTACCTCCAGCCACAGAATCCAAAGTTCTTTGCTGTCGGTGAATGCCTATTGCCTAATTTTTGGGGCATATACTGGCCGACAGTTACATATTTATCCTGTGACCGCCTAATGTACCTCCAGCCACAGAATCCAAAGTTCTTTGCTGTCAGGTGAATGCCTATTGCCTAATTTTTAAGGTCCTGTACTGGCCGACAGTTAATTTTTTTATCTCTAGCCACATAATCACACCCTTGTCTCTCTCCTATGCCTCTAATTATGGTGGCGTATGAACCGCATTCACCATAAGGACCTTCTAATGTCACAGGGTCATGTGACTGTGCCCCCCACTCCGTACTGTGCCCCCCTATACCCTGCATTGTGCCCTCTTACCACACCTTGTGCAGTGCCCTTAGTCATTCCTAGTACTGTGCCCTCTTATACCCTTTTTTTCCGGTCACAGTATGGCAGTGTTATCCGGTCACTGTACAGAGGTGTTATCCGGTCAATGTATGGCGGTGGTATCCAATAGCTGGATGGCCATAACTATATCCCTTTCCCTTACCATGCCATTCTTTTTTTAGACCTGGCATGAGCGAGAAATATATATGCAGATTGCGGTGCTAAGGACCTTTGCGCCACAATCTGTGTCAGAAATACGCCTAACATAGACATATTTCTTTATAATAAATGACCACCTAATTGTATTATTATTCGGGGGTAGGGCAAATATCTTTATATTATATAGATTCTAGTGTATTATACTGTGCCCTGTATTTCCCAGTAGAAAATGATCCTTGGGAAACACAGTCCTCATCCCTGACCACCAGGACCAGTTAGCACTCTGTCAGTACATGGCGGCCTCCCCACTCCGCCACGCTGCTCCGATGTGTACTGGTGATTATTCTGACACTAGGGCTAGGTTCATATCCTATTTTTTCCATCCATTTAATGCATACCAAAAATGTATGCGTTAACAGATGCTTTAGACTGATGCCGTACAGTGGCGTCTGTTCACCATACAGTTCCATGGTAGAATTTATTTTTACTGTACGTTAACGTATGCATTTTTTTAATGGACTCTGCAGGATACAAAAACGTGGAGTGCTGCACATTTGTATATATCAAACCGATAGGAAATAAAAAATTTCTAGGCCCTAGCAGGGCACATCTTTGAGAGTTTCCCTTTAAGACGCATAAAAATGTCCCCTGATTAAAATACATATATTTTGTGGGAATTTTTTGCTAATGATCCCCCTCTGGTATATCACTGTCCATGTTGTGGGACTATTTGTGTACTTCTAGTAACTGTTTGCTGGCTGCAAATATGACCTGAAAGTTTTTCAGGATCGCCTGCCATTAAAGTGAATGGGGCCCGCCATGAACGCGTGGTTCGAGAACATTTGATCGCTAATGCGCGTTCGCGAATCGTCCCGGCCGATGTTCGTCCATCACTAGTGGTAGGATGATTTGTCCAGAAGATGGGAGGATGATGGAAAACTAGTAAACTAAGATTTTGTTTGTCAAACTGCAGAGACGAGAAATGGCAGAAAAATGGTGGTCTGGCCTGAAGGTCTGAAAGGAGAAGATGAGGAAAGAGAACATCTACATCAAGAGATGTCACTGGATATAAGAAGTATGTGGCGCTGTATTAGGGCTCGTTCACACAACTGTATGTCTTTTTCAGTGTTTTCGGGCCATTGTTCCTGGGTCCGTTTTTTCCTTTTTTTTTTTTTTTCCTTCAGTAGTGTTTCCGGTTCCGTTCTGTTTTTCCGTTCTGTTTTTCCGTATGGCATATACAGTATACAGTAATCACATAGAAAAAATTGGTCTGGGCATAACATTTTTAATAGATGGTTCAGCAAAAACGGAACGGATACGGAAGACATACGGAGTACATTCCAAATATTTTTTTTTGCGGAACCATTGATTTCAATGGAGCCACGGAACGTGATTTGCAGGCAATAATAGGACATGTTCTATCCTTCAACGGAACGTAAAAACGGAAATACGGAAACGGAATGCATACGGAGTACATTCAGTTTTTTTTGCGGAACGATTGAAATGAATGGTTCCGTATACGGACCGTATACAGAACGCAAAAAATGGCCCGTATATGGAACCCAAAAAACGTTTGTGTGAATGAGCCCTTACCCTGTATGTAGGGGTGGATGGAGGGGTTAGTAGTACAGTACTATCTGCACATTGTAAAAAAAAAAAAAATGTAATCTGTAAAATACTATATATTTTTAGAATCCATTTTATTGGATACTTTTGTGTTTATTCTTTTTTTTTTTTTCTATATTTTAGGGGACACTATAGTCACCAGACCCACAACAGCTAAACGTAGTAGTTCTGGTGTCTATAGCATGTCTCTGCAAGCTTTTTTATGTAAACACTGCCTTTTCAGAAAAAAAGGCAGTATCTACATTACCGCCAAGGGACACCTCTAGTGGCCACTCATCATTATTAAAGTTTACTACTCTACGAGGTGTGTGGATTATTTTTTGTGTGTAGTGGTGGGCATGTTTGCATGCTAGGGTGTGGGAAGGTGGGATCCATGGGGCCCAAGTAAATTCTTGCCCAGGGTCCAATCAATATTAAAGACGGCCCTGTATAACTAGCAAGTAGCATAACTAGCAATTCAATGAAATGGACTGTAGAAGCAATCTAATGATGGAGTATTATAGTGTGCCTGAACCAATAAAATATATATGTATTCATCCCATACGGTGAATGGTCTAACGGGGAAAAAATCAAAATAGTCAATTCACAATTTTTTGGGGCTTTCACCTTCCTCCAAATTTTTTTATAAAAAGTTATCAAAAAGTCTAACACATTCCAAAGTGGTGTCATTTAAAACTACAGATCGGCTTGCAAGAAATGAGCCCTCACACAGCTCTGTGGACATAACTATAAAAAAGTTATGGGTGTCAAAATATGGAGGACACCCGACCATGTCGGGAGGGTGTACAGGGACTGGGGGTCCCCCTTCCCCCTCCCCAGGTCCCCTATCCTCGTTTTGTATGGCCCTATGGTATTGGTTCAAGGTTTTGGTGCCTGGGGGGTTAATGGTTGCATCCTTCAGCGCAGGAAGGGGCGTGCTGCATAGGGGCCCCTTTATAAGACCCTGTGTCTCCTCCTGTCTTCCTCTTTGGCAGAAGCGCTGTGTCCCTCCCTCCCTCCCTGATATATAGGCACGAAGGTTATTTATCGGTTTGTGTTTTTTTTATGGTTCTAAAGGTTTTGCGAGTTATGGGCTGATGTCTCGTGTTTAAGGGAGGCATCCTATTAAGTCACAGCTGGTGGCAGGTAAAGAGGAATAATACTTCACTTTTATTGTTTATTCATTAAAAAGTGTCACTGGTGTGTGTGATTCACATGTGATGGGACACAGACAAACAAACAGAATAACCTTCTAAAGTGTTAAAAACAGTCATACAACCCACTGTGAGAGATGGCGGATATAGCCGGTTGGAGGCGATACGCTTATTCGCTTACTCCAATAGACGTGAGAACAACATATTGTGCCGCCACGTCCCGCAAATGTTGTACCAATTAATTCCAGCTGGAGTTTTCAATCCAAAATCAATAGTGAGAGAGTGATACCTCCATCCCACTATATGGATTGAAAAACTGTTAAGCCCAACCCCTGTTTATTACTACCAGGGTATATTGCCACGTCTGTAGCTACTAGTGCCTGCTCAAACTGTACAAGTTGTTGCCCTTTATTTGTAAGGAGGGGGGGATTTGTTTCATCACCCCTCTACACAACTGGGAATGCTATTTGGCAACTAGCACTTGGATACAGACGATGGCTGCACTGTTATCCACCTAAATGTGGTGGTGCATTCAGGGCTATCAACACTACTATCCTCCTAAATGGTACAGCCTGCTTGTGGTGCCAGGCACGTACCGGTGGTACAAGCGGGACTGGTAACGCTGCTGTCCTACTAAATGAGCAGCCTGCTGGTGATGCCAGACAGGTTACAGTATATCAACTGGACTTCTGACACTCTCTAACAGTGGGAAACATGGCTGCTAATTAAAACTTAAATCTGCCCCCCGACATGTTTCGCCAGTATCTCTGGCTTCCTCAGGGGTTCGGGCAGCGATGGATGGAATACGATACCGGAAGTGAATATAGTGTTCCGGTGATTGACAAGTGCAAATGCCCTATCCATGACAGGGACGGAACCTGCCCCCAACCAATTGCCGCGACAGAGGAGGCTGACATCACTCTGTGCCAGCCCTCTCTGTCGCCTCCCGATTGACGTCATCGCGGCGTCATCTGCCCTCAGTGCGCATGTGCCAACACTCCAACATCGGCCCTCTAACAGGGCACCTCATTGCGCATGCGCTGCGCCGTAAATAGCTGCACACCAACTCTGAACAAAACAGATAGCACCGGAAAACCCGAAAACCAGGTTTGATCTCACACCTAAATGAGAGGGGAGAGATGAATGGCTGTCATTATGGGAGGGTTCAATTTGATAATAGATGTCATTGTGGCTACTAGAAATTCACATGAAGCCATACTGGTAGTTAAAAATGCAATTTAAGATCCAGGAAAGTGATAGTGCTGGCATTGATCTCTGAAGTGAATCAATGACAGCACTATCACTTTCACTTTCCTGGATCTTAAATTGTCCTTGGACCCTGATGGCCACATCCGGTCAGAAGTTTACCGTAAACCTACAGCGACGAACAGCTTACTGGAATGGAATAGTTTCCATCCCAGACCCCTTAAGAAAGGAATACCTATAGGGCAATACATCAGGGCCCGTAGAAATCTAAAGGATGTATTAGTCCATAGTTTTTTTTCGTCCGGAACCACCAAAAACAACTTGGTTGAAATCAAATGTAGTGGGTACTTACCCGTGTGGAAATTGTGTTTACTGTCCACTTGTGAAGAAATGTCGGTCTTTTATTAATTCTGTTGACAAAAAAGAATACCAGATTAGGCAATATATCAATTGCAAGACCAAAGGTATAGTTTATGCCATTGAATGTCCTTGTCTCAAGATTTATGTTGGTAAGACATCCCAAGAATTTAGGAGAAGGATTTGCCAACACATTAGCAGTATTAACACTCTTGCAGACACATCCATCTCCAGACATGTCAGAAGTCATTCATGGGGGAGACCATAGGGTGTTGAAATTCTGGGGCATTTGCAAAAAGACTTTAGGGGCAAGAAAAGGCGACCTGGATGTCATTCTTCTACAAGAAGAAACCAGGTGGATATACCGCCTTGACAGTCTAAACCCAAAGGGACTTAATGAAGGGTTTGCCTTCACTGCTTTTTTATAATTTGGGAGGTATTCTTTGGAATGGATTAGTCATTTGAATTTTTCATCCACCCACTCTAGTAGTGGTTGGAGTGTCAGTAGAATCTATACTCATACACAGACACAGTGTCAGAATAGATTTTGGATTCTCTTTACCGGATTAAATGACCTGTATTAAAATAATATAAAATATATAATATGTATTATTATTCCATACATGTAGAATGTTTTATTATTAAAACAAAGAATCACATTAGGTTCTTGATTGATAAGATGCATGCACTGTCCAACCATAAACAACTGCCATGCCATTTGATAAATATATACATTAACCAGTGAGCGTATGCATTGTCAATGCGGAGGGCCCCCCCTCCCCCCCTTTTTTTGCCCTGTTTCATAATGCAGTAATATCCTAAGAAATAATTTTTCTTGACCAATAGGGTGTCATCATTTTTAACTACCAGTATGGCTTTATGTGAATTTCTAGTAGCCACAATGACATCTATTATCAAACTGAACCCTCCCATAATGACAGCCATTCATCTCTCCCCTCTCATTTAGGTGTGAGATCAAACCTGGTTTTCGGGTTTTCCGGTGCTATCTGTTTTGTTCAGAGTTGGTGCGCAGCTATTTACGGCGCAGCGCATGCGCAATGAGGTGCCCTGTTAGAGGGCCGATGTCGGAGTGTTGGCGCATGCGCACTGAGGGCAGATGACGCCACGATGACGTCAATCGGTAGGCGACAGAGAGGGCTGGCACAGAGTGATGATGTCAGCCTCCTCTGTCGTGGCAATTGGTTGGGGGCAGGTTCCGTCCCTGTCATGGATAGGGCGTTTGCACTTGTCAATCACCGGAACACTATATTCACTTCCGGTATCGTATTCCATCCATCGCTGCCCGAACCCCTGAGGAAGCCAGAGATACTGGCGAAACATGTCGGGGGGCAGATTTAAGTTTTAATTAGCAGCCATGTTTCCCACTGTTAGAGTGTCAGAAGTCCAGTTGATATACTGTAACCTGTCTGGCATCACCAGCAGGCTGCTCATTTAGTAGGACAGCAGCGTTACCAGTCCCGCTTGTACCACCGGTACGTGCCTGGCACCACAAGCAGGCTGTACCATTTAGGAGGATAGTAGTGTTGATAGCCCTGAATGCACCACCACATTTAGGTGGATAACAGTGCAGCCATCGTCTGTATCCAAGTGCTAGTTGCTAAATAGCATTCCCAGTTGTGTAGAGGGGTGATGAAACAAATCCCCCCCTCCTTTCAAATAAAGGGCAACAACTTGTACAGTTTGAGCAGGCACTAGTAGCTACAAACGTGGCAATATACCCTGGTAGTAATAAACAGGGGTTGGGCTTAACAGTTTTTCAATCCATATAGTGGGATGGAGGTATCACTCTCCCACTATTGATTTTGGATTGAAAATTCCAGCTGGAATTAATTGGTACAACATTTGCGGGACGTGGCGGCACAATATGTTGTTCTCACGTCTATTGGAGTAAGCGATTAAGCGTATCGCCTCCAACCGGCTATATCCACCATCTCTCACAGTGGGTTGTATGACTGTGTTTTTAACACTTTAGAAGGTTATTCTGTTTGTTTGTCTGTGTCCCATCACATGTGAATCACACACACCAGTGACACTTTTTAATGAATAATATAATAAAAGTGAAGTATTATTTTGCACTTGGGCCAAGATAGGTTTCTATTGCCCTTATAGGCATTTGTAAATACAGTTGTTATTAACCTTGCCCAGGTCAGGTCCTAAATCTATGGATTAGGTAAAGAGGAATAGGATGCTGAGCAAGTAAACTGGCGTAATTGCCCTCTGGGAGTCCAGCGGCCGGCAGATCTAGAATTAGCTGTGGCCGACTACCACCTAACAATGGCAATAAAAGTTATGAAAACAGCTTGGTTGTCAGTGTCGTTTGTGGCGGGTTAACATGGTGGGGCCAGAAGTGTAAGGGGTTACCCCTTTGCCTCCTCCTTTCCTAAAAGTGACTACTTCAACAGTCTAATGATGAAAACAAAAATATAAATTTTTTAAAAACCTTTTTTATAGTATTAAGGCCCCTTTCACACGGGCGAGATTTCCGTGCGGGTGCGATGCGTGAGTTGAACGCATTGCACCCGCACTGAATCCTGACCCATTCATTTCTATGGGGCTGTGCACATGAGCGGTGATTTTCACGCATCACTTATGCGTTGCGTGAAAATCGCAGCATGTTCTATATTCTGCGTTTTTCACGTAACGCAGGCCCCATAGAAATGAATGGGGTTGCGTGAAAATCGCAAGCATCCGCAAGCAAGGGCGGATGCGGTGCTATTTTCACGCATGGGTTCTAGGTGACAGTCTATTCACTGTATTATTTTCCCTTATAACATGGTTATAAGGGAAAATAATAGCATTCTGACTACAGAATGCAGAGTATAATAGGGCTGGGAGGGTTAAAAAAAATAAAAAAGTTAACTCACCTTATCCCCATGATCGCCTAGTTCCCGGTCGGTCTCTTCTTTAGCTGTGACTAAAGGACCTGTGGTGACGTCAGATCACATGCTCCATCACCACGGTGATGGACCATGTGATTGGAGCATGTGATCTGACATCACCAAAGGTCATTCAGCCCAAGCCCACAGCTAAAGAAGAGACCGACCGGGAACTACACGATAATGGGGATAAGGTGAGTTAACTTTTTTTATTTTTTTTTAACCCTTCCAGCACTATTATACTATGCATTCTGTAGTCAGAATGCTATTATTTTCCCTTATAACCATGTTATAAGGGAAAATAATAGAATCTTCAGAACATCAATCCCAAGCCCGAACTTCTGTGAAGAAGTTCGGGTTTGGGTACCAAACATGCGCGATTTTTCTCACGCGAGTGCAAAACGCATTACAATGTTTTGCACTCGCGCGGAAAAATCGCGGGTGTTTCCGCAACGCACCCGCACATTTTTCCGCAACGCCCGTGTGAAACCAGCCTAAAACACAGGAAAAACTATATAAATATGGTAATATTGTAATTTTACTGATTCAGAGAATGACAGTAACAGGTCATTTTGACTGCATAGGGAACACTGTAAAAACAAAACCCATAAAACTGTGGCAGGATTGCGTTTTTTTCCAATCCCGCCACATTTGGAATTTTTTTCCAGCTTCCCACTACATTGTATGTTGCTATTAGAAAGTACAACTTGTCCCACAAAAACAAGCCTTCTTCTGGCTATGTGAATGGAAAAATAAAAGTTATGGATCCAGGAAGGCAGGGAGTAAAAAATGGAAATTCAACAATGAAAAATACCCATGGGCGGATAGGATTAAACCCGCGGCATATCTGTGTGGTGCTTGGCTGTTTTCAGGTTGCAGTAAAGGCTCACTTTTTCAATCCAAAACTGTGTGTTGATGAAATTTCTATATCTTAAAGGGGTTGTCTCATCATGGACAATGGGTGCAGATCGCTAGGATATGCCTTCATTGTCTTATAGGTGCGATATAGGTCCACCACTTGGACCCGCACCTATATCGAGAACGGTGCCCCGCAAGTGAAGGAGGGAACACTGCGCATGCGCAGCCACCCTCCATTAGTTTTCTATGGGGCCGGCGAAAATAGCCGAGCGCTGGCTCGGCTACTTCCATCAGCCCCCTACAAATCATTGGGAGTCCTTCAGCCACCACCATGCGGGGCTCCATTCTCGATATAGGTGCAGGTCCGAGCGGTGGGACCCCCACCTAAAGGACAATGGGGGCATATCCTAGTGATATGCCTCCATTGTGTATGATGAGACAACCCCTTTAATAGCAGTCTAAACTTTAAATCCTCTGTAAAGACACAGATCCACCAAGATCAGCATTTCATACACTAGTATGTGAAGGATTGTTAAAGTGAATAGTGCCAACTGTATTAAAGGCAAATGCTTCCCAATACATTTTCAGCATTTTTGACTTTCTGAAATGACTGACTTACTTAGTAATAAATTGGTGTACAAATTGGAAACCGTGCCCACTCCCTTCAAACCACGCCTACTACTCTTGGCATTTCTTCGTTTTTTTTTTTTTTTTTTATTTTAAAGCACACTGTGCATTTGTGACTTTTCGATGGACAAGCCAAAGCTTAGTACATGTGGGCAATAGCAATAATATTTTGTCTTCTGGCAACTGATAATAGAGGGAGCAAATAATTTTGAAGCTATTTCAATATTTTTTTTTTAAAGGGTTGGTTTTAAAGTAGATATATCATGAAGACAACTCCTTTAAAAAAACAAAGCTGACAAGGCAAACATCTGTTACAGCCGGGGAAAGTCACGGCCAGGCGGCTGCTGTAGCGGAAATACTGCAAAGCAGATAAATAGTAATGGGGTCTGTCAAAGCTGCCCCGAGGTCTTTCAGCACCGCTCCACATTCTAAAACTCTTTGCCATACTAAAGGCCCCTTTTTGCTGTCTGGTGTTTGGACAGATTACCCCTATTCAGCATTTATATGAATGCTCATTAGCGACAATCGGCTGGTGTAAAGGTGCTGTCGATTACCTGATGAACGTGCAATTTGCAGTCACCTAAATCATCGTTTGCTGGCAGCATATCGTCTGAACCAGTGTTCTTCAACTCCAGTCTTCAGGGCCCAGCTGCTGGTCATGTTTTCAGGATTTCCTTAGTATTGAGCAGGTGATATAATTAGTGTCAGTGCATCAGGTACTCATTCTGTGGGATATTCTCAAATCATGACCGGCAGGTGGGCCCTGAAGACTGGAGATGAGGAACACTAATCTAAACAACCTCTGCTGCCAACAAAAAAAATAGTTCTGTATGGGGACAAGCAATGGTATTAACAATTGTTACTCCTCATACTGTGGAGGGGATCACTGCATGTAAATGCAGCGGTCACCTCTACTGACGAGTAGGCGATTGTTGAGAAGAAACGCTCCCTTCCTGACAATTGACTTCTCCCTTGATCAGCGTAAAGGGGTCTTTAGACATCCAAAGCACTAAATTGATTTGCTACAGTCATAATAAGTTATCACCCCAAATCCAAATGTAAACCCAATAATAATTATATGCAGTACCAAATAAATAAGAATTATGACTTATGCTGTATGTAATTATATACTACAGTTATGCTTATAGTTTTTTTATTCCTTTATTTCATTACTGATATTTCTAGTTTTTATTGCAATGTTATTTGCACACGGGAAAGAATTTCCTAGCAGCTAGAAGTGTCGTCGGTGGGGATTGTCGTATCTCATGCTTTAAGAATGCCGAGAGTACTGTGATTGCACCATTTTTATGTTTTTCTGACAGATTTATTAGGAGGTTCTCCTCGTTATGAGATGTACTGTAAAAAATGTTGAACTGTCTTCACAAATTAGGATGTAAGCTTCATCAGAAATATTTAAAATTCCTTTTTTCTGCTATTTTATTTGTACTAATCAACCAATCTCCTGTCTTTTCCACAATCATGCCTCCCACATCACATGCAATCTGTAGCAAATGTAGTTTCTTATCAGTGAATCTGTAACCATCTGGAATTTATCAGTTGGGCTCATAACCCTTCTGACCCCAGGAGAAGCTGTCCTTGGTTTTAGTCTAGGCCTCGCCTAGAGTGGTTGTCTGATGACAAAAGGTTTTAGCCCCAATAAATACAGACCTATTAAGAAGAGCCTTCACAGCAAGGCCTCTTGCACACGACCGCAAAAAACGGTGCAGCAAAAATATTGGATCACATCCGTGTGCATTCCGTATTTTGCGGAAAGGAACAGCTGGCCCTTCATAGAACAGTACTATCTTGTCCGTAATGCGGGCAATAATAGGACATGTTCTATTTTTTTTCGGAACGGAAATACAGACATATGGAAACGGAATGCATACGGAGTACCTTCCGTTTTTTTTTTTGCGTACCCATTGAAATGAATGGTTCTGCATACGGTCCGCCCAAAAAATTAAAAATGGAACGGACACGGAAAGAAAAAAAATACGGTCGTGTGCAAGAGGCCTAATGGAAATGTTCAGTGAGCGAGCTGAACATGCATCGTATGTAATGAGAATCGGGAGGGTTTTCCAAAAATGCGCAACTTCTGTCATTTTTTTCTGTTCCACGGTGTGCATCCGCTCTACGGCATCCCCAGTACCTTACCAGGACCTGCCATGCTCTGCTTCTGCATAAGCAACTGATGGCATTGACTTTGAGCTATTCAGAATGCTTTTAGGCATGGACCTAGAGGTGTAATTTGTAGCCCCTTAGGCACAAGAAAAAAATCTGCAATAGGGTCCCCACCTACCATGTGTTTTTATAGTACTAATATAGCACAGGAGTATGTGGGACCACCCAGGCATCATGGCCTGGGTGCAACTACTACCTCTGCACCCCCTATATCTATTGATGTGTCCACCCATAACATATATTGAATTGCATTAAGCTATACAATATGCCATGACGCCCATTCAATACAAACTTGCTCCAGTCAGTAAAAAAAAGTATATGGTAAATGTATCCTTTTTTTTTAACATGGGAGTCTATGGGTGACAGATGGCTGATGGATGGCATTCATTAGACCATTCCTCAAAGCCATCCAATGAAAAACGGTATAAATGTATATGTTTTATAATAAAGGAGCCTATGGGCAACAGATGGCTGACAGATATCATCCATCAGGTATATACATTGTTGTAATGTTTGTTTAACATCTCACACCATAAACCTATGATGGATGTTAGAGAAGGACACATCTGTATGCTCCTATATGCCATATATACAGTATAGGAGCATATATATATATATGTAGTTCAAGAAATACTTGTGGGTGAATTTACTGGTGAGTGCTTGGAATAGGGTTTCCACCACAAATATTCATAAGTAAAGACATGTCAGCACTCTAAGGGACACTGCACAAGGCAGGGGAGCATGTGCAATGGCCGGTGAATAGAGGAGTCGGTACCCATGCCAGTTGGTGTAAATAATTAAGTCTCTCTTTTACTAAAGTGCAGTATAGGCGTAGTAGTACATCCAACAATGAGTTCCAAAGTAGATCACAGTGCAAATCCTTGCCCAATAGCAATGTATGGGCAACAGCAATGATGGGGGTTATAGTGCTCCTTCTGTCTCTCTAAAGTCTCTCTGAAGAACCTGGCAATGAGGTTCTTGGTAGATGTTTCTGAAAATTCCAAAACTGAAGGATGCGAATTTAAGATACGGTTGGCTGGACCTTCTCAAAGTGTAGAAGGGTGAACTAGGAATGTTCCCTCTCATAGCAGCAAAATCTCTCTGCCATAAATGTGCACAATACCTTGCTGACTGACTCCAATGCATGGCCTTTTAAATTCTGGACCTTCTGATTTCTCTTTCTCTGAAAAACTTTATTTCATTATTTCAGAAGACTTAAAGGTAGGCAGACAATGTCATAGAGCAGCAGGAAATACTAGCAGAATGCTTGGGTGTATAGGGAGAGGCATTACCAGTAGAAAGAGGGAGGTGCTCATGCCGCTCTACAGAGCACTAGTGAGACCTCATTTGGAGTATTGTGCTCAGTACTGGAGACCATATCTCCAGAAGGACATTGATACTTTGGAGAGAGTTCAGAGAAGAGCTACTAAACTAGTACATGGATTGCAGGATAAAACTTACCAGGAAAGATTAAAGGACCTTAACATGTATAGCTTGGAAGAAAGACGAGACAGAGGGGATATGATAGAAACTTTTAAATACATAAAGGGAATCAACAAGGTAAAAGAGGAGAGAATATTTAAAAGAAGAAAAACTGCTACAAGAGGACATAGTTTAAAATTAGAGGGGCAAAAGTTTTAAAGTAATATCAGGAAGTATTACTTTACTGAGAGAGTAGTGGATGCATGGAATAGCCTTCCTGCAGAAGTGGTAGCTGCAAATACAGTGGAGGAGTTTAAGCATGCATGGGATAGGCATAAGGCCATCCTTCATATAAGATAGGGCCAGGGGCTATCCATAGTATTTAGTATATTGGGCAGACTAGATGGGCCAAATGGTTCTTATCTGGAGACACATTCTATGTTTCTATGTGTAGCAGATGCTTCCATGGCTGTAGACTGTCAGAGACAAAGGTTCTCTGAGCTCAGGCCCAGCTCTGAGGACCTTGCACATGCAGGTCCTCTCTGTTCCTCAGCTAGACTCTTAATACCTTGACTGAGCTAACCAGGGGGCAGACCCAGGTTTATTCCCTGGCATCCTAACAGTGCTACTAGGTATACAAATGTAGTAAATCAGAACATTTAGTTACCAAAACAACATTACAACATTTACCTTTGTACGGTATCCCTGTTCTGGGGTGTCCCTTTTTTTGTTTTTAATGCAAACTAAGCATATACTGTATGTCTTACATTTAGTGTCTGCCCATTCAGCCTTCTTTCTTCTCGTCCTCAGCAGTATTTTTGATGCAGAAAAAATGTCTTTACAAAAACTATGTAGCGTGCTGCAAGCGTTCCCTTGTGTTGTGAAATTTCACATGTGGAGCCATCACAGACATACAATAAAAATGATAGATGTTGTTGCTCATATATTTCGGCTCCGTGCTACAGAACTGCCAGTTTGGCTTTTGAACCATGGGTGTTTAGAGAAAATTCATTGATGTCATCACATAAGTCACATGACACAAGGAAATCTGTGATTCATAATGAAGTGTAATCTTCCAGTGTGTAAGGAATACAGAATACTGGGGCTCATCTGTCATATATCAGTCTCTAGTACTGTGGCTCCTTGGAGAAAATAAATGCAATATATTTAAGTGTTTTAGCCAAAATTAACAAGTATAAGGGGGGCTCCACTGTATCACACTTTACATACAGTATCGCCTATGAGCTGAGTCTACTGTGTAACTGGTAGCCAAATGGCTGCGTATACAGAGGTAGTCAACATTATCTTTACTTGCTTAACGTGTTGACTCCTGAGGCGCCTGGAGTCAAAATAACACTGGCTACATCTGTGATTGAAAGGGTATGATTTGTAGCATTTTTATATTAAAAAAGAACCCTGGAGTGTGACAGTTATGGGTTATATTCCCTAGTTATGGGTCTTCAACACAGTGAAAGCCAGATATCCCTCCATGGAAGGAAAACCAAGCAGAGTGGTGTCCACTCTTATACAAGCCTTAAGGATGTGTCACAGGGGAAGACCTACACTAGTTATCCAGCCACAGACAGCTGTTTTGGGTGCTGCCCCTCATCAGTGTGGAGTAGGATTCTGGCTAACGAGGAGCAATGCCTTGGAGACTAGTCAAACAAAACAGGGTATGCCAATGAGCTCCTGGCCTATAAGACTCCTCATGCTTCCTAAGGAGCTCTCCATAAGAAGATATTGTATTCCTCAAACCATGGTTTTGGTAAAGTAACAATGGTTTGCAGT
The DNA here is from genome assembly GCF_014858855.1 of Bufo gargarizans. Taxonomy (NCBI): domain Eukaryota; kingdom Metazoa; phylum Chordata; class Amphibia; order Anura; family Bufonidae; genus Bufo; species Bufo gargarizans. The sequence continues at coordinate 689,606,881 of NC_058080.1, read as the reverse complement.
GACCCAATGGATCATTGGAAAAGGTTAAAGTCGTTAAAGAGCAATGCTAAACAGCTAATTTTATGCTAAAGAGTTAATATGGAGCTTTATTGTTAAACTGCTAATTTCCTTATGCACTATGTTTATTTCTAATGGTTGTCTATGGGCAGCAAATAGTTAAAACTGGCAGTCTTAGTCCAGTTTTTCTGGGTAATGGGCTGGTCCCACCCCCTGGTTAATGAGTTTTTGCTGAGCACGCCTAGAGGAAGGGCACCCAATATAATAATATAACAGCAGGCCAGAGCCCTAAAACGGGGAGTGCCATAAAGGGACGAAAAGATGCGCCCTTCTCATCATTGCATGCACGGTCCAGGGAGTGCTAGAGAGAGGAATTAGCCACCATGAGGAATCTAATACCACCCTCATTGTCACCACTCCCATCCTCCCCAGTCTCCGGTCCCCATGCCTTCTCTGCGGGCTGGTGTGCTGCATTTGCTAACCAGAAATACCAACAAGACTGCTTCTAGATGCCAGAGTCCATTGGACTTGGTGACCTAAGGCAATCTGAGTAATTATTCTTTATGCTCAACAATTCAAGGGTTAGGTTGACGGGGTCTCTAATTTTGTTGTCCAAGGGACTACTTGCACCAAGGGCCAGATTAAGCTTGGTGGAGACCCCTGGGAAAATATCTGGTAAGGGACCCCGTCATTTAAATTTTTAATTAAGTTGGGGGAATCGGTGCTGCTGTGCTGCATGCCTGTCTACTTCCACAGTTCTGTGTCCAATTTGGTGGCCAGTTCTTAGTCTAGTGTAAACATTGTGGTCAGTCATTCCATGGTCTGGTGTAAACACTGCAGTCAATTAGGATTCTATGTGGAAAGGGGGGCATAATGTGGCAGGGCTCTATGGGGGTAGTTGGGGCAGAATAACTGAAAGTAGCAGAGGAGGAGACATGATGAAGTTGTGCTTTGTGATAAGTGTTAGGGGGACATAATGGGTCTAGTTTCTGGGGAGAGACAAATAGAACTGAAAGCGGTGTTAGTATTAAGAAACACAGTATGCTGTCTGAGCCACAGGGTGTAGTGAGTGAGCGTTGGTGGTGGTGTTGCCGAGTGGGTGTAGTAGTTGTACTCACTTTTCTGTAGCTCCCTGGGCTGGCGTGCAGTGGAGGGGAAGACAGCACAAAATCCTCCGGGGCACTCTCTATTGCAGGGAACACCAGCCAGATGTTGGTTGAGGTGCCCTTAATGGTAGTGGGTATGCTTAGGGTGCTTTGGTGGCTGGGCCCTTGAGTCTGTGATGCCAGCACCGTGAGGTGCAATTAGGAGATAGAGTACAATGATGAGAGAGGCAGTAGTTGAACCAAACAGGAACTTTACTTGAAAATTGTAGTCTTGCAATAAGTATAGCATTCAATAGAAGTACTTTGTCTTACATAAAGTTGGTAAAGATGATAAATCTGCAAATCCCAATTAGCAGGCTCTGTTAGGTGATGTGTGTAGGTTCCAGGTCAACTTCAGTAGGAGTGATGATTATACTTAATTGATTCCTGATCTTGCTCTGTCTATTCAGTATTATTCTTGCAATAATATGGCTCATCTTGTACTAATAGTATACAACCCAAGGGTGGTCTCCCTGATGGCAGACAAACTCTCTGCTCCATTCTTTGAAAAGGTTGCCTGAACTATACTCCAAGTAGTGTTTGGCCTCATTCTCTACTCCTAATCTAAGTAACTCTAACTTTCCTGTGTCAGACCTATATGAATGGTGTTATAGCGGCATCTAGTGTTGGTAGTGTGTAATGCATTTCACCAGCCTGTAATAGGAATTTAGCAGCATTGACAACAGAAAATACAGTGATTAGTGCAATATGACATGAAATGGCATATAGCAATTTGGAGTGGCCCATACCCACATAAGTGGGACACTACAATAGGAAAGACACCACTGGGGGGATTGAAAGGATAAAGGAGAGACAGTAGGTGTCAGAGGCTCTTGAGAGGGTAAAGGGGGGCACATGGAAAAACATAATTCCACTAAATTTGCTGGTACTTAATATAGACAGTGGCTTCACGGGAAACCTGACCTTCCTCCCACAGTCACTCACCAAATAAGAAGTGCAAAGGAGGTATTTAAGGGACGGATAAAGTATTGCTCCACTCTTCCTATCGTTGTTTCAACAATTCTATCTTGCTAGCAGGGTATCCACGGTGCTCATCTCCTGTGATACTACATTGTCAGTAGTAAGCAGCATCACTGTGTAGCCCTGCTACCTAATGGCCACAGTCAGGGGCATAGCTATAGGGGAAGCAGCTGCTTTGGGCCCCTGACCTAAAAGGGGCCCATCTAGGAGGAGGAGGACTAAAAATTTTGTCAGGGCCCCCTCAACAGTATTACACAATGAAATTATATACAGTGGCAGTATAGACAGTGTAGGAAACGGATGGAACATCCTGGTCTGAGAGAGCGATCTTTACTACCCACAGGAATGGGGGTGGCATGAAAGGAAGGGCTTGCAAAAAAAATTACTGGGGGATGGAGCCCCATTCAAAATTTTGCTGTGGGGCTCAGTCATTTCTAGTTACGCCACTGGCCGCAGTAATGATCTCTTAACAATAGGAGGGATAATTGCAGTTCTCTGAGTCAGCATTGTGCCTCTCTTCACTTCGGTGCTAGGAGTGAGCGGACTTTCAGTAGCAGCCACTCACTCTTATTTGATTCTTCTTGGTTGAGCCTTGTGACGTCCAGATCTGCAGGTTCAGGCTGATGCCCCTTCAGAACCCACAGATCTGGTTGAGGCCTCTGTGGCCCCTGTGCCCATAAGCCCCAGGTGCCCTCTCTTTAATCCGGCTCTGCATACACCTAGCAGTGCATGGATCCTTGCTGGGTGTTTATGTGGTTGACTGAACACATACCAATAGCACACTCTCCTTACTCATTTTAGTCACCATACAATTCAGAAACTTTGGAGCAAGATCTAGTGTCAATCAGCCTCATACAAATTTCTGCACAGATGAAAGTATGAGCAATGTCTTCCGTAAATCTGAAGTGAAGTACTTGGTCCCAGTTACTGCAGTCTGTTTCCTATTTACTAGTATTGCATTCCAGAACATGGATGATTCATAGATTTCTCTTTACTTTTGCAATAAAGACAAAAACTAAATAGTATCAATGTCTTGTGGATGGAAATTGCACATTTCAATCTTATTACAGTAGTTATAATTTAATTTTATGGTTTGTTAAACAGGTGACTGTAAACAGGCTGAATATGTGCCGCCTTATATGAAGAGCAAAAAACGGACACATGGACCCAACATGGATCCTTCACAGACAGCTTCACGGATGCATCACTGACCACCTGATCACGGATTTGAGCACAGACACGGACATGTGAATGGGGCTTCACCTGGTTGTTGATCTCAAATCGAGTGTATGAGTCTCGGAGTCTCCAGTGAAAGGGGGTGAGACTGAGATATATGCAGTATATATAACTGACCATATATGCAAATTAAACTTCAAATGGAAATTTCCTTATGTCCCTGATACATAATGGTACATCCATTTTGTCGCAGTATTGCCACAAACGGACATACAGTTACGTTCAGTGGTTGGCGCAGACACAAAAGCTGTGCCCACATCATCAACAGCTGGTGTCGGCTATACTATACAGCCAACATCCCTCTGCAATTGGCGATGATAGATCAGATCCCAGCTGATTAACCCCTAAAATTCCACAGTCAATTGTGACCACCACATTAAGGAGGGAAGGGGTGCTGATCATGTTTCACTGTTGCAGGCCAACAATAGTTTGTCGTGGGAGCCAGAGCCTAAGGCCCCTTCACATGGGCGAGTATTCCGCGAGTTGAAAGCATTGCACCCGCACTGAATCCTGACCCATTCATTTCTATGGGGCTGTGCACATGAGCGGTGATTTTCACGCATCACTTGTGCGTTGCGTGAAAATCGCAGAATGCTCCTCTTTGTGCGTTTTTCATGTAACGCAGGCCCCATAGAAATGAATGGGGTTGCGTGAAAATCGCAAGCATCCGCAAGCAAGTGCGGATGCGGTGCGATTTTCACGCACGGTTGCTAGGTGACGATCGGGATGGGGAACCGATCATTATTATTTTCCCTTATAACATGGTTATAAGGGAAAATAATAGCATTCTGAATACAGAATGCATAGTACAATAGCGCTGGAGGGGTTAAAAAATAATAATAATTTAACTCACCTTAATCCACTTGATCGCGCAGCCCGTCATCTCTTCTGTCTTCTTCTTTGCTGTGTACAGGAAAAGGACCTGTGGTGACGTCACTCCGGTCATCACATGATCCATTACCATGGTAAATAATCATGTGACGGACCATGTGATGACCGGAGTGACGTCACCACAGGTCCTTTTCCTGCACACAGCAAAGAAGAAGACAGAAGAGATGCCGGGTTGCGCGATCAAGTTGTCACGGACGGTGTACAGGAAGCAAGACAAAGCAACATGCATATATGACTCACTGGATCCAAAGCTAAGGAACCAAGGGGAGACCCCTGCACAAGACCTAGCACTTTCCCTGGCTGCTCAGCCTATGCAAAGATCCCAGATGTGGATGGTTGCATAGCCACGTACCTCGACTATATAACCCCTGAACACCCTACAATAGTGAGGGGACACGACCACCGGCTCCCTACACCAGACACGGAGGGAGTCAGGGTCACCTGGGATCCAGCAAACAGAAAATAACAGATAAATGTACAGCACTTAACTTTGTAGCAGACAGGAAAAGAGGATGAGCATGCACACACACTCCAGGAAGAAGTATAAGCCGCCCAGTAATGCATTATGGGGCGGAATTTAAAGGGATGCAATTAATCCAACTACATGACAGCTGAGAGAGGCTAACGAGATCAGGAACTGAATACCACAACAAAGAGAACTCAAGGAGAAGGTTCTGAAAGGCTTCTGTCAGAGCTTCTCAGCTGTCTGGTTGTGACACAAGTGGATTAAGGTGAGTTAAATTATTTATTAATTTTTTTTAACCCCTCCAGCGCTATTGTACTATGCATTCTGTATTCAGAATGCTATTATTTTCCCTTATAACCATGAAATAATACAATCTACAGAACACCGATCCCAAGCCCGAACTTCTTCACAGAAGTTCTACCAAAGTTCTACCAAAAATGCCTATTTTTCTCACGCGCGTGCAAAAATGCATTACAATGTTTTGCACTCGCGCGGAAAAATCACGCATGTTCCCGCAACGCACCCGCACCTTTTCCCGCAACACCCGTGTGAAGGAGGCCTAACAGATGTTACCAGGCCTGCCATGCCTAATAGGTTATACCATAGGCTTAATAGTTTTCCTGTTTATCTAATACTTAAAAAAACTGAGTATACCAAAGCATTATAAAAGAGATCTGTAGTCCCCTAGTAGGACTAAAACAATAATGAGATGCGATTTAATAAAATGCATTAAAACATAGAAGCACTGTAAAAAATTTAAAAAAATTCCACAAAAAGTGTTTTTACTTTGCAAAAATGTTAAATAATATACTCTATATGGTATCACGATAGTTGTACTGACACATAGACCAAAGGTAAAACGTCATTAAAGGAGTTCACTGGGAATGCTTTAAAATGACCACCGGCAACCTGTCCTAGAATATGAGCAGGACTGGTCTCCTCCACTTCACTACATATTACGCAGTGGCAATTGCATATACTTACATACAGGTGAAACACGAAAATTTTTAATATCGTGCAAAAGTTCATTTATTTCAGTAATGCAACTTAAAAGGTGAAACTAATATATGAGATAGACTCATTACATGCAACGCAAGATATTTCAAGCCTTTATTTGCTATAATTTGGATGATTATGGCTTACAGCTTATGAAACCCCAAAGTCACAGTCTCGGATGCCCTTTGCTCAGCGGATATAGATTAATTAGCTGACTAGAGGGTGACACTTTGAGCCTAGAATGTTGAGCCTTTTCACAATATTCAATTTTTTTTTTTAATTAAGTAATTTTTTATTAGCAGTTTTTAATATTACAAACGTAAGGCCCCAACCCCCACATACCCTCCCCCCACAAACCATCAATGTGATGCCCTCCATCTTCCATAGCTACAACATCCGGTTACATCAGTACAATCGCATAAAAATGACACAGGTACAAGCCCCATCTCTACAACAATCCCACAAAGTCTTGAAAGACAGTTTGTGATCTTATAATCGAAGTTGGACTATACATCTGTCATCGGCCATAACCTCCCCACATTACATATCGTAAAAGCATTCCATGTCTTCAGTGAGAAATCGCCAATCACTGAGCCAAATACGTACAATAATCGATAAAGCCCTCACACTAATCCCAGACGGTATCTCTGAAGTTCCCTGGACGCCAACCCAGGGGCATCAATCCAAGGAGTCCAGAGCTTTTCAAATTTGGCCATGGCACCCCTCTTTCTATAGACCCCTCGTTCCAAGTTAAGTAACCAATTAATCTTAGCTACAAATTCGGTTTTACTAGGACTACCCTCATCCAGCCAATGTTGAGCAATCAGCTTACGAGCCATATACAACATTCTGGCCACTGCTATTTTCCTGGGCTCAGTGATTGGCAAGTCCTCCACATACCCCAATACACAGACAAATGGTGTCACATCCAGCGTAACTTCATACAGAGAGTTAATGAGATGCAGCACTGCGCGCCAAAAACCCTCCAGGGCCGAGCACGACCACAGCATGTGCAGCATACCTGCATCCTCCCCGCATCGCGGGCATTTGGAGTCCAACCGAAGTCCAATATTAAACAGGAACTGAGGAGTTCTATAAACCCTATGAATTAGATATAGGTGCGACAGCCTATGGGCTTCGCTGAGAGAGAGCTGCGGAATCCTCTCCAATATCTCCTGCCACTGGGTTTCCTCTAACGGCCCCATCTCCGCTTCCCACACAATATTCTAATTTTAATTTGCATTACTAAAATAAATGAACTTTTGCACAATATTCTAATTTTTCGAGTTTCACCTGTATTGGTAAGTTTTCCTGTCAGGCTGCTCAGCCATGATGGCATATTGTAGGCATGATTGCATAATTACCATCTATTGTAGAGCAGTGCAGTGTATAGTGAGGCTCTGCCCCATTACCCCCTTAGGCCCCTTTCACACGGCCGAGTATTCCGCGCAGGTGCAATGCGTGAGTTGAATGCATTGCACCCGCACTGAATCCGGACCCATTCATTTCTATGGGGCTGTGCACACGAGCGGTGATTTTCACGCATCACTTGTGCGTTGCGTGAAAATCGCAGCATGCTCCTCTGTGATGAATACCACACCTCGTGCCCGCTCGACGTCGAGCTCACGAGACCTGGTATGGTCACGGGGCCACCAAAAACTTGAAGTTACGCCCTCCAGAGGAGCACGTAAGGTCAGGCTGGTATGCTTATAACTAGGCCAAAACACGGACGTGGGGATTCGTGATCGAGATACAAGATAGCACAAGATTAAATTATAGATTTAATTGCTGTAAGAGCACACTAGATATAACACAATATACACAGACGATATATACAGTGGTCTGAGGTTACAGATACAGGTTATATGGTTACAACAGGGTTAAGCAGTGTAAAAGTCAGTTACCGAGTATGATGAAAGTTCCTTTGAGATGTTCTTTGCTGGAGTCCACATGAAGGGCTGTGAGCTCAGCTATTTCCTGGGTCCCTCTAAACACATGTGTAGGATGTGACCCCTCTTCAGAGAAAGACGCGCCTACTTGCTGGCTCCAGACTTTTAACCTGTAGCCAGCCCATCCCCTACCGGCCTCAGGGAGGGGTCCACTCCCCCTCTTCTGGGCTGGCAGCAAATGACCCACAAAACGCTTTAGGGTTCATAGCTCCAGACCAGAGGGTCACAGGGAGATGGTTCTGGGGCCAATGGACCTGCCTGGGTTCCGGCTACAAGTAGAGCCCAAACCTGGTACCGTTATGTGGTTTCTATAGGGAGATATGAATAGCTCCCTACCCTGACCTCGTCCTAGTAAACAAAGACCATGGGAACGTACCTCGTGGCCACCGGGACACAAATATGTATCCGGTTTGCGCCTGCGATGGCCAGGCGATTCATAATTCCTTATGAAAGGTAGGTGCCAACATGTCTGGGAGGTCTCATTGATCCTGGGCAAGGGCGGATACCCCATGCTGAGGGTTTTCCTGCCGGATTCAGGTGGCTCCAAACTGGTGCACTGAGGTGTGACCTTCTCCTTGAAGCTTGGACCCCCTGGGGGCTTTTCTTCCTGGCCAACTGACACTCAGATGGCTGGGGGGGGGGGGGGGTGGAAACTTATTTTGCATGTACACTGAACATCAGATGGTGGTGTGAGGACATGGCTGACAGTAAATATTAATCCATATTCCTCACACCTCTTTGTGCGTTTTTCACGTAACGCAGGCCCCATAGAAATGAATGGGGTTGCGTGAAAATCGCAAGCATCCGCAAGCAAGTCCAGACGGTGCGATTTTCACGCACGGTTGCTAGGTGACGATCGGGATGGAGACCCGATCATTGTTATTTTCCTTTATAACATGGTTATAAGGGAAAATAATAGCAGCCCTCAATAACGATCCGTGGGTCCATTCAAGTCAAGGGGTCCGCAAAAAACACAGAATTCATACGGAACACATCCGTATGTCATCCGTTTTTAGCGGATTCATGCCCACTTTGCCCATGTGTATACTGTTAAAGCACATTACTGTATATTACATTAATGATTAAAAATGTTATGTTTCTGTTTGCGATCCACAAACAACGGATCGCATATGGAAACCATACAGAGATTTTTTGCGGAACTACGGAAACACAACGGAAACATAAAACTGAACAACGGATCCGTTAAAAACGGACAGAAAAATACTGGAAAAGCCATACGGTAGAGGCTTGATCGAGCATGTTGAATCAGCCTGATTCATTTTTGTGCTGATTCCTGCCAAGTTGAAACAACCTGATATGCATTTAATGGTTGGCTGATCCTGCTAAAATTTGCCAAAGAATCTAATGTGCATGTCCACCTTTATTCTGGGCAATTGGCAGACAACTTGGAGATTTTTTTGTCATTTGGATCGCGGAAAGAGAAGATAAGATGAAATCAGAAAAGGAAGAAATGGAAGTTGTGTACCGTATTTCTTTAAAATGTAGAATTCCTCTGCGTTGACCATGTCACAGTCTACACAACAATGCTGACAACTGAGCTGCAGAGAACTGAAAGTGTCAGCCTATTGTGTGAGTTGCAGCTGCGTCATGAAACATTGAATATCTCAAACTTTTTATGTGGATAATCATATAAAAAAAATGTGGTTAGAATAAAAATTTATATGACTATGTATTTCAGGCCTTAGTGACCAAGCAATTTTTTTCATTTTTTGATTGTCGCATTCCAAGAGTTGTAACTTTTTACTTCTTCCATCAATGTGAGCTTGTTTTAGTGGGACAAGTTGTAGATTTTTATGGGATCATATTACACTGTACTACATATTTAGTGCAGTATATTATGCTGTCAGTAGGAAACTAATAGGCATACTCAGAACAGTCGTGGTGGCCTTCCTTTGACCCTCGGCTGCCCTGCAAAGACTTCTGCACTCAGCAATCTCTTTCGTGGCGGTGTCAATAGATGACAGCAGGAAACCTCCTCTGAAACCACTTAGATGCAGCAGCTGCTATTGACTGTGGCATCTTAGGGGTTAAATGGTCAGGCTGTTAGAGCAGGAGCCCACCTGTCATACAAGCTCATGCTCTTCACTGCATGGGAGAACCATGCAGCACTTAGAGTAAAATGGCCAGGGCCTAGAATCGGGCCCCTTAGTGACCACTATAAAAAGGCATATTGGCAGTCAGTAAGAGGTTAAAAAATTAAATTTTCAGATGCTACATCTCCGTTAAGGCAGCTTGGATTATGCCTTCTCCTGGATCAGTGAAGGTTAATAAGTCTGAAGGATGATTTTTTTAAAAGAAAAGGATAAGACTGCAACATGAGATATATGCAAAAGAGTTTATTGGATCAGTCATATTTCCTGCATTCCAGAAAACAGCACTGCAAGGCTGACACAGATGAAGGAAACTAGCAATGAAAAGACAACAGCAGACAAAGACGCTAAAATAACAAACCTTTTAGTTACGTACAATAATAGAGCTTGAACATCTAGGACAGAAGAACCCAGAATCTACCCCTATCTTAGCTTGTGAGAAGGCACTAATGACCTTCAGCTCGGTTGCATCCATTTTGTTTGCTAATAACTATGTGGCACCTGTGGTGGTTCACTAGTTTTCAGCAAGGAGAAGATGGGCAACGTGGAGTAACCACATGTGCACTGATCAGCTATGACATTAAAGGGGTCGTCCGGGTTCAGAGCTGAACCTTGACATACCCATAATTTTTAACCCAGGCAGCCCCCCTGATGTTAGCATCGGAGCATCTCATGCTACGATGCGCTTCGTTGCCCTGCACTAGATTGTGCAGTGCACGGCCTCTTTTGTTTACATTAACACACTGCCGGGCAGAGGGGAAGCTGTTACTGGCACGGGAGCATGTACCTCCCGCACTTTCACCACTCAGATGCCATGGTCACAATTGACCACAGCATCTGAGAGGTGAAATGTTTGCGATCAGCGTTGTTTCCGATCTCAGACATTACCCCCCCCCCCCCGGTAT